>NW_026250435.1:0-337928 GCF_024521635.1 Tricharina praecox | reverse complement strand
AACCTACCACGCACGTCGAGTGATGAAGCAGCCGCCGCTCCCGGCGCACTACTAAACACAGCATGTCGGTATCGCGGCGCAAATCGGGGGTGTACCCCGAAGGGCGGTCCAATCGTTGGGGCAGGCGGAGGGGCAGCGGCAGCATGCGGCCTCCACCCGCGCCGTTCTCGTTACGAGCGATGACGCCGGCGGCAGCACCCCAAACACAAGCTCCAACGCAAACACAAGCACCACCGCCATCAGCGATTGCGGTGATCGTACAGAACTACAGCAAGGCGGGCGGGGGCGGCGGGGCGGGCGGCGGAACGGGCGGGCTGCCGAACCGGGCGTGCCATTCCAGCAGCTGCTGGCGGAGATACTGGGGCCTGACGAGGGTGGCGCGGGCGGCCACGAGGAGGACGTGTGCTACCAACTATAAGGTCCTCCAGGTTGTTACTAGTGCCGGCCTCACGGTCCTGCTGGCGCAGGATGAGGAGGTTTGCGGATTCCAGCGAGACGCTGAGAGGCAGGAATAGTCTGCTCGTCATCAGGCTTACCATACAGAGGACTGCCGTGTGTACTCGCCGCCTGTGGTATCCGCGGAGATGACAGCCAAGATCAGAGGCCGATAGATCTCTGCTGTTTCCGAGGCTGTTTCCGGCTGGGACATTACAAGGCTAGGGCTGGCGAAGGATCTGGTCGAGACGCTGGAGGCGATACGGTGTTGCGGGCGGATCCTTGCCGAGCATTGGAAACATCTTAGGACCGTTGCGGGGACTTCCGCGGCTGCGTAAATTGTAATAACCATTTCTTTCCGATGTTGGTGTTGGGTGCAGTGGCACGTGACTGCTGCTGTTTTCCTTCTGCTGGGCTGCCGCAAGGGGAATGTCCGCTGATTGGGTGCTCTGGAAAACCTAAGGTAGCGCGTCGTTCCAAAGCCCACGACGGTGAAAGGACACTCTCGCGGGAATCTACGCGCTTGAGCTCCCGCGTCTGACTTCAGCATGGACGGGTCGATCCGCAAGAACCTGCCCAAATTTGATCCGCGCACGATACGCTTCAGTCTGTCGGACACGGAGAGCGCGGCGCTGGTGGCAGTAAACATCTTTATCATCTTGGCACGGATTGTCGCCGCCGAAAGGAGGACGAGGCATCTTCCCGGCATCAGAAGCATCGCGGATCATTTCACTGCTGCGCAGCAGGGCCTGGCAAAGATTTGGGGCGTCATGATGGCCTCGTGGGAGTCGTTGCCGGTCATGCGTGAGAAGGCGGAGGGACGTGTACTGAGATATTAAGGGCGGTGGCTACGGCGTTGGATCTACTAGCGGTGGAAGCGGGGGCGCAGACGCAGGGGAAGCTGGATGGACTGTACATGTTTGCCGTCTGCTGCGTCGTGGATACGCTCAAGCGCCCCGTTGAGCAGATGAGCCAGATCGCGGAACAGGCGGTCGCTGGGATTGTGCTGAGCTTGGTGGCGGTGGCTTCGGCGGACGGCGAGTCGCCGCTCGTCCAGGAGCTGCTCAACGATCGCGTTTTCTCGCCGGCGCTGGCGATGGTCTCGGATGAAGGGACCTGGAAGCTGCTGAGGCATGATATGCAGGTCGTCCTGTTAAGGCTCATACTCGACATCACGCAGGAGCGCACAGTGGTCACCAAGGCGAGGGAAGCGCTGAATGCTACCACCGGCGGAGAATGGAAATGCAAGGACGCCGCGCTGGACAAGAAATTGAGAGCGGTTCCACTACCGGTGCAAGAAGAGGTGGCAGTCGACGACGGTTACGGTCCTAGGAAGCGTCGGAGGCTCGTCCAGGATGAGATATCTACTCCAGAGGAATTGACGAAGTCGCTCGTACGTAAGGTGTATTCCCTGCTTCAGGATGGAAACAGAGAAGCCGCCGGCGATCTCACCGGCCTCAAGAGCGCCACCGTGATGGCTTCGGTAAAACATCCGAAAGTGATCGCTGCACAACCGTTCACACCATGGGACTCGTTGCATGTGCGTCCGCCGGTGATCTGGAGCGGACCGGAGCAGAGGGGGAGTACGTGTACAGATGTGGCTTCTGTGACTCCGATGCGCCATATCCCCGCCGGAAACGTGGCTTCGTGAGTGAAGCTGTGGCCCAGCTCCTGGATGCTCTCGAAGCTATCCACAAGATGGAGAAATTCGCGGAGTCCCCAGAGATCAGGGCGTGGGGTGTTGAGACCGTCAGACGCATGATGAATCATACGCAGGAAGCGGCGCATCTGAATATGGAAATCTCCGTTATGGGCGAGTGGTGTATGGGACTGCTGCAAAGCGGGAGGAGGGAGCTGAGGATTGCTGCTGGGTATGTGGTTTGCGTATGGGTGTGAACTTGCAGTGCTGATATATCCATCAGTCGGGCGTTGCCGTCGTTCTTGAACTTCTCGCACGACGCCGATCTACTGTCGAAGAATAAGACCATCATTTTGGAGGGACTCACAATCCTGTCGACTGCCAATGATGGGCTTACGCCGGAAACAACAGTGCTTGCGTGGGGCCAGGTTGGAAGGTAAATTGCTCCGCGAACCGGATCGTGTGCATTGCTGACTTTGAAAGGGTGTCTGTGAATCAGGAATTGAATATGGTGCTTCTACGACTGATTGAGTACCTGGGATATCCAAATGACCTGGTGATCGGTGCGGCACTGAATGAGGTAGGCACCTGAATGGTGGTTGAAAAATGTGTTTCTTTCTGACAGATCGCCAGCTCGATGCATTGGTTCAAGCCCACGAGACCCAGCCACGGAGATTGGTCACGCCTTTCTGGCGCACCGTCAGCGTAATCGCAGTCAAGCAGCTCCAAACCAAGCCGCAGATCGTGCAAACACTGATCCAATTCATCTCGATGGACCTGAACGAGTTCCTGACACACACGCAAGCCTACACACTGCCGTATCTGGTCGTCCAGGGGGAAACCGATGTCATCCAAAAGATTGCACAAGCGTCCGGGAAGGATCGTAGCGTGCAGGTTACTTGCTACGATAACATTGCGTCGATCTTGCCGGTATTGCTTGTACAGGACGTCACCAACGTCGAGAAACATGCTATGCAGCAGCTCGAGGCTATCTCGTCGGAGTTTAAGACATCGAGTCTGGCGGAGCTGGTTAGGCCGGATTCGTTGATGATTGCTGCTGAGCTTTTAAAGATGGCCGGGGAATGCCCGCTGGTAGAACAGGAGCAGAAGGAGAGAATTCACAAAGCTCTCAAAATCGTCTTCAAGTTGTCGTATAGGCCGGAAGTTCATACACCGGCAACCTCCAGCCGCAAGATGAAACCACCGCCAAATATCGACTATCTAGTGGACTTCTTTGAGACGCATGTTCTTGGACTCTGCACGCTGTTCAGCGACACGTTGAAGAATGCACAAGGAAAATCCACCGACATGGAGAAGATCCGATGTCTGAAGGCAATCCAGGAGATGCTCAATCTCGCTTCCGGATCGGTGACGAGTGCACTACCGCAGATCTGTGCATGCTGCCAGTCGGCGCTGGAGTCCGACGCTCTCCGCACGACCGCACTGAGGACTTGGTCGATAATGGTGGTGCACCTTGACGACGAGGACTTAGTCCCGCTGCTTTCGCAGACGTTTTCCATCCTCTTGCGGTATTGGTCGCTGTTTGATGATGAGGCATGCGAAATTGCCCGGAATATGATTGCTCAGATGTTTCAAGCTCGTGCTCCGGTGCTGGAGGAGTCGGTGGCGTTGATACCTTCGTTCGCTTCAATCCCCCTCCTGAGGAAGTTTGAAACCCGTTTGAAGAAATGGCGTGAGGGTGTCCAGCCACAGAAGCGGCTACATCAGCTTGCTCTCCGCTGCGGACACGAGAATGTCATCGTCGTGGAGTACGCGCTCGTCGAACTCAGGGACTGCATCAAGGAGAATCAGACTTTCATTCACACCTCTGGAGGGAACCAGCAACCGGATTCCGTGGTGACTGAGATGATACGGAGCCTCCTGGATGTCATCGTCACCTTCAAAGATCCAGACCTACCGGCCAGGCCTCGAATCGAACGGCTATGTACGGAGTGTCTTGGCTTGATTGGCGCCGTCAATCCGAACATTGTCGAGTCGAGCCGAGTCAAGGAGGAGATGACGGTGCTTCACAATTTCACGCGAGCGGACGAGAGCGCGGCATTTGCCATGTTCTTCCTCGAGAAGATCGTGGGTGAAGCAGTTTCTCTCGTCGCAGGATACGAAATCGCAAGGCGTCCTGGCGTGTGCGCTCAGCAGCTGCTGAATTCTGCCAGGCCACGAATCAGATAAATCCTGTTCCGCGGAAGTCGCAGTCCACAATCAAATCGTCTGCGCAGAAACGATGGGATAACCTTCCGCCTGCGGCGCGAGAGACGCTGACGCCGTTCCTGAAGTCGAAGTATTCATTGAGCGGAGGGGTCCAGCGCGCGCCGTTCACTTACCCGCTGTTTAAGCCGGGCATAACGTTCAGGGAATGGCTGATGACCATCATAACGGAGCTCCTGTGCAAATGCCTCGGGGACAAATGCTAAACAGATCTTCGATGCGTGCGTAAGGATCTGCCGCGGGCAGGATATTTCCATCTCGAAGTTTCTGTTTCCTGTCGCCGTGCTGCATACGGCAATCGCGGGCTCGGACGCGGATAGGCAAAACATCACGCAGGAGTTCCTCGCGGTGTTGAGGCATAGGTGCGGGCCCTATGATACTACCAAGATGAAGGATACGCTGCGGCAGTGCATCGAGGTCATCTTCTCGGCGATCGACCATATGACCAAGTGGCTTCGTGACAAGCGGCAGGACGACCTGATCTCCAAGACGGCGGCTGCGAAACAGCAGAATAGACACTACTCCCTGGAAGATGATTCTGAGCTGAATCCTGCCATCCGCCGTGTCCGCAGCATCCTGGATGCCATACCTCCTGAGCTGATGGGAAGACGGTCACTCGAGTTCAAATCTTACGCCCGATCTCTCCTCTACTGGGAGCAGCACATCAGAGCTAAGAGGAACGAACTGCGGGAGGATGAGATGGAACCGCTGTATGTCCAACTACAACGCATATACACGCACATCGACGAGCAGACGGGATGGCGGGGATCTCGGCGAAGCTGCCCACGTTGGACATCGACCAGCAGATCCTGGAGCATCGCAAGGCTGGGAAGTGGACGGCGGTACAGAGCTGGTATGAGCTGCTTTGGCTGAGAGGCCGGCGATGTCAAAGTTCAGGCGGACCTCATCAGTTCTCTGCGGGACTCGGGGCAATACGATGCGCTGCTCCATCAGGTCGATGGGATGATGGCGACTTCGGCGCAGGCGCATACGAGATTGCTTCCGTTCGCGGTTGAAGCCTCGTGGGGTAACGGGGAACTGGACCGCGCTGGATAAGTATTTGTCGAAATCCAACGAGCATACGAACGGCACGTACGATATCCGCATGGGTTACGCACTTTCGGAGCTCCGCAAGCAGAACATGGAGGCGTTCGTCGAGTGGGTCAACAGCGCTCGAGAAACGGTTGCCACCACGATGACGGAGTCGGCCACGGGAAGTATCCGGCAGTCCCACACTTCCTCGTTCAGCTACATGCGCTCTCTGAGTTACAGAGCGTTAGTGAGGGTCTGCACCGGCCGGAGTTCGATGCGGGCGCGTTTACACGGTCCTCGAGAGTCGGCTGAATCTCATGGGCACATACCCTGCGGATAAACAGTACATTCTGGCGGTGAGGAGGGCTGCACTGCAGCTCTCGGGAAAGAATATGACGGATGAGATCATGTCGGCCTGGCTGAGCACTGCGAAGCTCGCGAGGAAAAATGATAATACCCAGCAGGCGTATAATGCCGTACATCATGCTACGCTGCTGAATCCGGCGCTGGCGACGATAGAACATGCAAAGCTCCTGTGGCATGAGGGTCAACATAAGAATGCCATACGCAATCTCAATGGTGCCATCGCGAAGAAGATCCTCGAGATTGGAACCGAGGCACCACTGTCGCTCTCCAAAGCAGTACTCGGGTGTCGACGAACTCGAATCTCACGGTGACGACGGAGAGCCTCGAGGCGCAGCCGCAGCCGCAGCAGAATCAGAGGGTGGCGAGGGCCAAGCTGCTGCTCGCGAGGTGGCTCGAGGCCAGTGGTCAGACACATTCGACGGCGCTGCTCCAGAAGTATACCGACGCTACTCTGTGGTTTCAACGGTGGGAGAAGGCACATTATTACCTAGGACGCCACTACAATAAGCTGTACGAGGCCGAAAAAGCTCTTCCACCGCAGCGACAGTCGTCAACTTTCCTGAGCGGTTCGCACGCAGTGCATATCGTGCGGAATTACATGCGCGCACTCGCGTTTGGCGCGAGATACATCTTTCAGACCATGCCGAGGTTGCTCACCGTCTGGATGGATCTCGGTGATGAGGTCAAGAGGCCATTGGATGCGGTTTACGGGACCGAGAAGTACAGGGAGCACATAGAAAGGTTGAGGGCGAAGCAGCTTAAGGATCTGCACAAGGCGACCGAGCGGTATCATCAGACTAAGCTGGGAGCATGGATGTTCTTCACTGCGCTGCCGCAGCTCATGTCGCGGATCATCCATTCGCACGAGAGGGTGTACGCGCAGATCCAGACCATCATTGTCAAAGTGGTCATGACGTATCCGCAGCAGTCGATGTGGTCTCTAATGGCCGTGATGAAGTCGACGTCTAAGGAACGTTCGCAGCGCGGCCAGCGGGTGCTGACGCAGTTGAGGGAATCGCTGCCGAAAGGAAAAATCCCCGCTGGTACCATAGATACGAAGCTGCTCATCAATGAAGCGCGGAAACTGACGGATCAACTCCTGGACCTCTGTAACATGGAGCTCAGCAACCGTTTGGCTCATCTCAGTCTGAAGAAGGATTTCAAATTCCGCCACGAAGTGGCGCCGTGCCAGTTGGTACTTCCTACACAGGCGGTGCTCACTGTCACCCTCCCCTCGCCCACTGATACGATCGAGAGCCACGGACACTATGCGTTTGCGGCGAACCCTCCAACGATCAAGAGGTTCTTCGATGACGTTCACATCATGGCCTCGCTGCAGAAGCCACGCAAGATCAGTATAGAGGGCACAGATGGGCGGGTGTATTCCTTCCTCTGCAAGCCCAAGGACGACCTCCGCAAGGACGCACGACTGATGGAGTTCAACAACATGATCAACCGGTTCTTCAAGCGCGACGCCGAGTCCAGTCGGCGGAACCTCTACATCCGCACATACTCCGTCACCCCCGCTCAACGAAGAATGCGGCGTGATCGAGTGGGTGAGCAACGTTCAGACGCTGCGTGACATCCTGCTGTTCTACTACAAACAAAAGAACATCCACATAAACTACACGACCGCTCGCAAACTCCTCGACGAAGCCACAGGCGACATAAAGGATCCCAAGACCAGAAAGCCCCACATATTCTCCAACACGGTCCTCCCCGCGTACCCGCCCATCTTCCACGAATGGTTCCTCGAGATGTTCTCCGAGCCGGCCGCCTGGTTCGCCGCACGGCTGCGCTACACGCGCACGTCAGCGGTGATGTCCATGACCGGCACGGTGCTCGGTCTCGGCGACCGCCACGGCGAAAACATCCTGTTCGACCAGCTCAGTGGGGACACTGTGCACGTGGACTTCAACTGCCTCTTCGACAAAGGGCTCGGCTTCGAGAAGCCAGAGCGCGTGCCGTTCCGGCTGACGCAAAACATGGTGGACGCCTTTGGCGTCACCGGCTACGAGGGCGTGTTCCGCAAGGCCTGCGAGAGCGCAATGAGACTCCTGAGACACAACGAGGAAACTATGATGACCGTCCTCGAGGCGTTCATTCACGACCCTAGCGTAGACATGGTAAAGCGTACGGGAAGCTCGAAGAAGGCGGCGAAGGCTCCGGATCTCCTCCCGTCCCCCGAGACCCCGAAGGAGATCCTCGAGAGCATACAGGCAAAGCTTAGGGGGCTTTGGGAATCGGATACCGTGCCGCTGAGCGTCGAGGGCCACGTCGAGGTGCTGATCAAGAAGGCGACGGACCCCGGGAATCTATGCGCGATGTATATTGGGTGGTGTCCCATGTTTTGAGCGGGATGGGGATGGGGATGTGGAGTTTGGCGAAATGCGGAGTGTTTTTTTATGTGCAGTTCCATGATTTTCTCAGTTTATGTGTCAGTTGCAACTTTCCAGGTATCTGTATATTTTCGACGATGAGAAGATTGTTACGATGGGCGGTCGGACTGGATTGAGTCTGTGGCGGAGTGGTGGTGGTGGTTGGCAAGGTGTAGAGTAAAAAGGCGGTACCCAACTGCCAATACGGCGGCAATAATAGGGCGGGCGTAATCAAGGGCCCTTTTGGTTGTGTTTCATGATTCATCGAGATTCGAATGTGGCCTGTCTACGGTACTCTATTCTGGATGATGACAATCCAGATTCCATACTTATCTCTGTCCTTCTGTCCGTCTGCACTGTATGTACAGTCCGGAATCCAGATAGCGAGCTCGGGTTGGTATCCTCTAGAGCAGTTAGGAACTCGGTACCACATACCAAGTATTTACATAGCCCGCCATGTCACCGGAGCCGCGTCACGCCTGCAACGGTTTATGTGCCTACCCTACCTACCTTACTGTATATGCGTCTCGACTCTCGAGACTCGTGGCTGTGGTTGTGGTTGTGGTTAATCTTTCCCGTAGTTGCAACCACTTGGCACCGAGTGCTGACTGGCCGCTGGCGAGCTGTCAATTACTAGTTGGAGCTTGCCGACAAGCACCACGGAAGACTGGCCGCTGGCGAGCTGTCAATAATTACGGTAACTAGCTGGAACTTGCCGGTAAACGCCCAGACGTCAAACGCTCCATTCTACATAGTAGTTGTACATAATAGAGACTGCAGTGGGGCTACTGTCACCGTCGAAGCTCGGCAGTCCGGAGAGCCAGTGGTCCGGCTACCTGGTTACCTGGTTACTTTTACTACCAAGCTCTAACTGCGTTGTTAACTACGGTAACTAGCCGCCAACTATCCTGTAGTTACATATCACGTTTCGTTTGGATACCGGTAGTCTACTAGTACTTAGAGTATAATAGAGTATAATAGTAGCCGTGGCAGTAGAGATCTCCACATGGTGTCCAGCCTCTGTCCAGTGTCCGTTATTTCTCTAGACTTCAGCCCCAGCGACGGGATACTTTGTTTTCATGCGGACACGCTGTAACTGCCAGTGCCAGCCAGCAACTCGCACTCGCACTCGCACCTACCACCAAAGCCGGGGATGCCAAATGCAGGGCAGATATAAAAAGCCATCCAGTCACCAGTGACGACGAAGCCAACCCGCACCCCCGCTCGCACACGCACCTACGGTCCCACGGTTCACCCCCGCCCGCCTGCGCGGCGCTGCGTCCGTTCCTGTCGATCGACAGATATCTACCTCTATTTGGTATCGATAACGAAGTTTGAAGTTCGAACCCCGACGAGTTCACGGCGAGACTGCACAGTGCGGAGGACCGTCCGCCTTTTCTCTCTTCTTCTCTCGCCTTGCATCCCCCCGACCTCCGGCCTCTGGGATGTGTAGTGCTCCACTGCTCTGCTGCTCCGCTGCTCCGTCGTGGGCAGGCTCTATGTAGGGGGACTCGAGCTGGCTGCTGGCTGCTGGCCGGTACTGCTGTACTGCTGTAGCCTGTAGGTATCTACATACCGTATCTACCGTCTACCGTCTACCGTGACTACCGTGACTACATAGGTGCACAACGTTGAATGCACACACCGGTACTCGACATACTCAACGACGAACGATGGATATGTGAGGGTGAGGGGCGAGGGGTGATCCGCGACTCGTGAGAGGTGAGGAATCTAGGTAGGATGGATGGGAACGCGCGTCCGCTTGGCTGGGTGTTGGCCGTGGTCACATGGGGGGATGGGATGCCTGGGCAGTGTGCAATGTGCAGTGCAGTGAACAGTGTGTGCTCCGAGTCTAGTTACCAAGGTACCGGTGCGCACTACAGCTGGCGATTCGACTGTAGTTACTCTATTATACATGGTAATCATAGTAGAGGAGAGTAGAGTAGTGACTGGCAGCGGTACCTACCAACCTACCCATGATACCACCCATAGTTGATTGGTGATCGCCAGCAACAAGCAACAGGAGTACACGCGGCTTCGCGTAGAGTGCTCCAGATAGTTACTCTACCTATTAGATACCTACTGTAGAGTCTAGATACATATTTGCACCTACCTACGCTGTCACGATAAGAACTCGGAACTTGGATATGGCAGGTTTTCTCGACTCTTGAGGGCTACCGGGCTACATACCTGGTTGTTATACTTGACCCCGCATACCTACCGAACACTTGGCGGACGCCGGAGCATGGAGTATGGAGCATCTCCAGCGCGGGGTGGGCTGGGTGGGGGGGTGGTGGGGCTGTGCGGCGTCTGGCCATTCGTTCATTCACTCATTCACTCATTCATTCCTTCATTCGGGCCTTCGTTCGGTCCTTCATTCCAGTACGATGCCTGTACTGTGATACCAAGAGTAGTTGGAACTTGGGCTATCCATCCATACGTACATACGTAGAGGGAGATCTGTTCTGTTGGTTTTTTATACCTCTGTATCCATAATCCGATCGCACGAGAAGCTCGACCGTCGCTCGACGTCGGGTTTAAAGCGAAGCTTTCGACGATCCCCGTGGTGGTTGGTAGGTGGTTGGTTCGTGGTTGGTGGTTGGGGGTAGGGGGGGGGGGCGTACGTACGTACGCAAGACACGTCGGGCCCGGGATGAGATGCGATGGTAGCTATTGGACGAATAGTCATCAGCGTAACTGTAGTAGTTATCCATGTGCTGCCAGTTCCTGCATCGCGTCGTGTCTCGGTGCGGGAGCGGAGCGACGCAGCGACGGGGCGGCGGAGACGGGCCTGTCGTGTCGTGTCGTGTCCTGTCGATGGTGGTGGTGGTGTTGCATACCGCCGGCTGGGTACTGGCCGGAGAATGGGCGTGGAAGGGATAGGCGTGGTGGTGATGATGACTGGTCGTGGTCACTGGTCGTCACTGGTGGTGATGGTGACGATGGTGCTGTTTCGGTTACATTCCCGATCTCTAGAGCTCTAGAGAACGACGAGGCCGTGGATGGTGATGATGATGGTGGTTCTGGATATTTGGAATCTGGATGTCTGGATGTCTGGATGTCTAGGATCTGGAATGGATGACAGCCCACCTGGCAGTGACCGACCGACCGAGCGACCGACCTACCGACCAATAATGTTTCCCGGGAAACCTTTTTTTGGACAGGCATCAACCCTCACCCTCAGGCTCAGCGAGTGGACGACTAAACTAAGGATAAGCATAAGGCTCGAGCCAAGCTTGAAGCTCTCAAGCGGGGGCCAAATATAGTCAGATATAGTGTGAATAATGGACGTTGATGATTGGCCGGCCACGGTCCGAAGGCTTACTTGTACACTACAGTAATAATCAGTATGCTTGCTACCGAATGGCAGTACAGTTAGTCACTACTGCCTATTTACTAGTAATAATTAGTAGGAGTAAGTACAATACATTCACGATACGGCCCTCCACGAGACGATCCAAGCTGGCTGGATGGCTTCTCTGCTCGGTGGAGTAACAAGCAAAAAAGTCCCTATCGTACCCAGGGTACTAATTACGGGTCTACGACTCGACTCTCCGCTTTTAGGCATCGCGCCCTCTCGAGTCTTACAGTCTCACAGCCCCCGATGCTACGAATAGTTAACTGCATGACTGATATTCACTGTTCAGCCTTCACCGTGCATATTGAATGGAGGCACTCGCCAATACCCCACAGCCCCCGGTATCTGGACACTGGAGAGAACCGACTGTGCGTGCGAATCCTCCGGTGAACACTCCCTCCGGAATAGATACGGTATCGGTATTCTATTGTCTTTGTCTTTATGATACCTATGAGATGGAGGAAAATAGAAGAAAGAAGGATAGAAAGAAAGATAGAAAGAAAGAAAAAGCCGCTTTCGAAACACCAGGCACCCACCCACCCCTTCGCAACCCCCCATGGATCAGATGCAGGGTCAGCGAATTGCATCTGTCCGTCGTTTTCGATCTTCCCAGGCTTCGCTAGAGTAGACTACATTCCTGGACAGCTGTGGTTACCAGTAGTTAGCTGCAAATTCATCCATCCTTACCATTGTCCCACTCAGCCCTTCCATCTGGCTTTCTTCTTTTCTCTGCCGAGCCCGCCCACACGCCCAGAGTGCCTGCTTAAATCTCGCTGTCCCCCCCTCTTCCCCCCCCCCCCCCCCCCACCGCCCACGGAAGACTCCTTGGCTTCGTTTGTCGCTTTTTCTATCTCTCGATATAAGACCGAGCACGGTGTCGTCGTTCTCGTCGTCGTTGAAGCCTTCCTCTTCAATCTCAGCAGCTATAACTACCAGTAGTTATATAGTAGGCAGATCGATTCTCTACTACTCCACCCTACTCTAGTTACTCTAGTACTATCAAAGATAGCCCTCTCCTCCAGCCGCCGAGCGACTCGGGAACCAACCAATAGGCCAATCAGATCCAACAGACAGGCGTCCACTTGCATACAGGCCTATTACACACCTCTGTCACCCTTTCTCTTCTTCGATTCTTCTCGTTGCACCTTCCATCGCACCAAGCAACCTCACCTTGCACTCTGAAATTTGTTTCTCGTTCGCATCTGTCGCTCTCTCTCTCTCTCTTCCCAGGGCTGCGGGGAGTTTCGAACAATAAACGACTATCGTCGATTACAACACACAGCAATGGTTTCACTCAGGAGGTCACTGTTCGGCGCGTTGGCACTGGGTGGGTCCTCTGGAACCGCAGTGTTTGAGGCCCGGAATGCGATGCTAACACTGTCCGTCGATTAGCTACCGCAGTACTCGGTCAGGTCTCCAGCTTCTGCGCCTCCGGTGACGGCAACGTATGCGCCGCCGTCAACGTCCCCTCGTCGGGCACCGACACCTATTTCCAGGTGAAGGGATCCACGAATTCTGGATGGGTTGCCATGGGTCTTGGTAGCGCCATGGCGGGCTCGTTGATCTTCGTCGTCTACCCGAATTCCAACGGCAGGAACGTGACCGTTTCCCCGCGTCTGGGAAGGTATGGCTCGGGATCGCTACTTCCGTCTGATCGCTGTCGGTTGGCTTATCTTTTTGCGCAGGGGACACATCGAGCCCCAGTATCAGAGTAGCATCCAGATCACCCTCCTGGGGGGCTCCGGTATCAGCGGCGGCATCATGACGGCCAACTTCAAATGTCAGTTCCTTTGTGCGCGGGAAAGTGGGGAGGAGGAGAAGAAAAAGAAGAAGAAGCTGATGGTGGGGTGGATGCAGGTTCGAATTGTCGCGACAGACTCAGCGTTACCTCGACTCGACAGGACTTCATCTGGGCTGCCGGCCCGGGCACCGAAATCACATCCAACGACCCGTCGGAGACCATCACACAGCACTCGGACAATGGCAACTTCCGTCTCGATCTCGTCAGGGCCACCGGCGGCGATACCACGAACCCGTTCGTGACGGCGAGCGGTGCTTCGCCCACGGATACCAATCAGAACACCACCGGCGGCAGTTCGGTCGCAGCTCCGCAGAGCAAGGCCGACAAAGTTTTGATCGCACATGGTATGCTAGTAGCGATTTCCTCGTACATGTTTTTCCTGTTGTAATATCTTTTCTTCTTTTTCTTTTCACAACCGTGCTTGCTTGAACACGCACACGCACATATCACGCAAGGCTGGCACTTGGAACTGTGATTATATCGCACTACATACATCTGTTATAATGTCGTCGGACCGCTCACTTTTTTTTTAATTGGCTTTTTGCTTTACTTCTGCGGGAATATTTGAATAACCAACTGGTTTGCCGTGCGATTTCAGGTGTAATAATGGCTTTGACATGGGTCATACTCTTCCCTCTGGGGGCTGCCTTCATAAGACTCCTTTCGGGCCGTCTGTCCAATGCGTTTGTGATGCATCGGACTCTTCAGCTCTTCAATGTCCTCCTCGCGATTGTTGGAATGTCCATGGGAATGTGGACTAGCGGGCTCAATGGAACGGTAAGGCTCCCCCCTCCTTTGTTTTTTTGCTTTTGCCGCCAACCAATGTTAGGCCTCCAACTTGGGCGCCACATTTCATTTCTTTTTCGGCTCCCCCCTTTTGGCCCCGCCCAGACCCTTCCTTTAACCAATCATCGGCTCGCGGAAAGGGGCGGGAGTGGGAGAGGGGTTGTTTACCGTGCTCGGGTATCAATCCGCACCTTACAGAACATAAGCTAATCCCTTGTCGCTACAGCACTTCAATCACTTCCACAAATACTTTGGCGTCGTCCTCGTGGGAATGCTGTTCGTGCAGGCAGCTTTGGGACAGCTGCACCACGCTGAGTTCCAACGCACGGGGAAGCGCAGCCCTTGGTCGTATGCGCACATCTGGATGGGCCGCACCGTGATCATTCTTGCCATCATCAACGGCGGAATCGGACTCGGCCCCAGTCTCGCGAACGCTTCCAGCGGACAGATCGCCGCTTACTCGGTCGTCGCAATACTCGTGGTGGTTACATATACCGCTTTCTATCTGCTGCAGCAGAGGGGCAGATCTCTGGAGACGCAGAAGAGGTCGGCCGGGCCACAGAGGAGGAGGTCGACGGGAACGCAGAGGAGGTAGGATGCGGGACGCAACAAGTTACGCAACGTTAATGATTAATAATGGCTGCGGGGAGTTTTTTATTCTTTTTTTCTTTATGGGGAATTCGTTCTGGTTTATTGCTTTATTCCGGGCAAAGGGATGGCTGGTGGCTTAGATATCAATTGGGGGTTTTTTTTGGTTATCTACCGGTGATGATCGCATGAATAATTTCTTCTGGTTGGGTTTTATTTGTAAAAATGATTGCTCTTTACGCTTCACATGCCCCTACATACGTGCGGGATCACTGCCGATCCAGGTATGGTACCGCGGTTACGGACAAATAGCGGGGAGTGGGGTAACTAAGTCAGGTACCGTTTATCAAGCAACCTTAACGTTACTCTATTTCACTATCGATGTCGAACGTGGACTGACTTTTAAACGAGCACGAGCACGACCAAACCCCACCAGTGACCACCTGAACACCAATACCGCGATGTCCGACTCCAACTCCGGCCTCAACATCCTCTTCCTCGGCGGCGGGTGTACACTCCCCCCTCCCATACCGCTCCCGCACCTCCACTAACCAATCCCCAGCAATCGGCGCCATCTACGCCTTCCTCCTCTCGCGCTCCCCTCGCGGGCACACGATAACGGTCGCCGTGCGCAGCGCGTACCCAATCGTGTCGACGGTGGGGTACAGTATCTCCAGCGTTCTGCTGGGGGAGCACACGTACCTCCCGTCACGGGTGATCTCGTCACCTTCGCAACTCGCGCCCAGCGAAGCGTTCGACTACATCTTCATCACGACGAAAGCGACCTCTGGGCCACTGCCACTACACGGGTACCCGCTCTCCGCCAGCACCACCATCGTCCTGATCCAAAACGGCATTGGCATCGAGGAGCCGTACGTCGCCGCGTTCCCCGGTGTCCCCATCGTCAGCGGCGTGGCGTACATTGCCGCCGCGCAGCCGTCGCCAGGGAGGATAGTGCAGTCGACCGTATCGATGAGCCTGCAGGTGGGCGTGTACCCTGCGCGCGGCGGCGCGGGGGAAGAGGATCTTGGCGCGCTGGTGGGCACACTGAACGCCGCGGGGATCGCGTGCGTCGCACTGCAGGACCTGCAGGGCGCGCGGTGGCGGAAGCTGCTGTTCAACGCGTGCTATGCGACGGTGTGTGCGGTGACGGGGCTGGATACGCACGAGGCGATGGCGGTGTCGGGGGCGCTGATCACGGGGCTCGCGGAGGAGGTCAGACTAGCAGCCAATGCGGCCGGGACAGTGATGAAGCGAGAGGAGGTAGACAGGTTCTTTAATAAGACCGAGGGACTGAAGATGGTGCCCAGCATGCTGCAGGATAGAATCGCGGGAAGGGAGATGGAGGTCCGTGCCCTGTGTGGGAATGTGGTGGCGATTGCGAGGGAGTTTGGCGTCGTGGTGCCGAAGATGGAGGCTGTCTGGGAGGCACTGAAGGGCATTAATCGCTTGTTGGAACTGGAACGGGCGGGAAAGGCGGCGGGGACGGGGAGTACGCTCTAGAAAGGAGGCAGGGGGGATGTAGATAGATGAGGTTGCTAGACTACTAACTAACTGGCTGGTTTATGTGCATGCTCGTATCGTAAAAAAAGATAGCCATGACATTGAACGCTGACATGTAACACTACTAAGCTTCTCGGCTACTTAGCCAGCCCTACACAAGCGGCTTGCCACTGCTCCGATATGTAGATCACAGGCAAGGTATATACAGAGATTGGAAACCAATGGCAAGAGCAAGTCACACGGACGCACTCGCAAAAGTGATTGACCATGATCCAGAAACTCCCTCGGAAGCCGATTCGAGTCGGTTGCCCATGAACCTTACTATCCGTGTATTGGCATGGAATGGCCGGTACATAAGAGCACCGAGAGCGAGTGGGTGAACAAGATGTACTATGAAGTGTAGCTACGATTCAAATGCGTCCATTGAAAATATACTCCGCACAGCAGCACCGCCAGCCATTTCACCGCCTCGATACTGGTATCCTTTTCCAACTAAGTAGTTGCGGATACTAGCCCGTCTCCTGAGCACTCCAGGCTCCATCTCAGGACATCCAATGTATCGTCCCCCCTCTCCCATACTGCAGTGACGGATTGAAATCTCCGCTCCACTTCAAGCCCGCCCGGGTACTGAGAGGCCCTAGATGGGGGGTAGTTATGGAAAGAGAATTCAATCAATCGTAGAAGAGCGGCCTATCAACAGGAAGCTCAAGAAAATGTAGAGATCGCAACACAGAAAATATAACGACACAGAGCAGTGAGTAAAAAATAGATGCAGAGAAAAGAAAAACAGAAACAAGCACTTAGAAAGACAACTGGTCGCCACAGGTCAGCGAAGGTCCAGCCTCGAAGACAGAGAAACTCACCTAAGGCGTGCTACGTCCTGTCCCTCACTACCCCCACTTATCGTCCCGATTCCCGAGCGAGGTCGCGAATTCCGACGACGAACCTCTGCATCTCAATGGCGGATTTCCGCCAAGCTGCGAGACAAGGAGTCCCAAGACCCTAACCCCACAGACAGGATGTTCGTTGAGGTTTGGAATGCTGTGAATTGAGTGCTTCGGCCTCCACCAATTTCGCAGTTCGGCTTCCCCGGGAGCCGTGGCTCATCGATGAATGGTTGCAGTACTCATTCCAGTCGATTTTGGGCATTTCCACCAAGTTGGGTTGGTCGAGGAGGGGCCTTGAGGCCCGTCGGAAGGGATCAATGACGTCGGCAGCTATTCCCCAGTTGCCTCATTCATTCGCAGTGCATTGATGTTGTCACCTGCTTGCTTCCTGCGATACTTTCGCAGGAAGCACCGCCCGGGAGCCGGGGCTCCTCGGTGGGTTGTGGTGCTCATTCCGCTAATCATAGTCGAGTCGAGTCAGCGATCAACGCCCAAGTGCCAACATCAATCTGTTCTGTTCCAGCATGAGGACTTACTGTCCGTCTCCGAATCTGTCCGGGCCCGACTATGTCAGCGAGCATGTATGCTCGCTCAAGCCACCATAAACAGTGGTGGCCGGGCTACCGCCCGCGGTGGCACATGGTGTTGTTGGGGGAATTCGCAGGGCGCAGGGCGCGGCGCAAATTCGTGCGCGGTGGTGGTTAGGGAAGGCACTCATGTGCTGTGCAGGAATGAGCTGTGTGGTGGGATTTCTGGCGGTATGTTTTATTTGTAGTGTGGAGTGTGGATAGTGGAGTGTGGAGTGTGAAGTGAAGAGTATGAAGTGAAGAGTGTGAATTGTGGATCAAGCGGGGTGGATTGTGGAGTGTGAAGTGAAGAGTGTGAAGTGCGGAGGGGGATGTGGGTTTTGTGGATTGTTGTGTGCGGGATGTGACGTGTGGATTGTTGTGTGGGGTTTATTGTGTGTGGTTTGTGGAGTGATGGTAGTGGATTCGTACGTCCAACCAAACTTGGTAACGGTCTTTTGAGGGTGTTTGATACCTGCGGTTACGACGTAGCCCGGGAAGGAAAGCGGCGAAGATGAAGGATAATAGAGAAGTTGAGGTTCTACATATTCAACTTCGAAGAATCATCTTATGTCTTCTCTGCCACTACAGACTACATA
Source organism: Tricharina praecox (assembly GCF_024521635.1). Classification (NCBI taxonomy): domain Eukaryota; kingdom Fungi; phylum Ascomycota; class Pezizomycetes; order Pezizales; family Pyronemataceae; genus Tricharina; species Tricharina praecox. The sequence goes on along the minus strand of NW_026250435.1, from coordinate 319,764 downwards.
TCATATCTCCAATGTTCGGATCCACTGATCTGACTACCTGGACACTCCTCCTATCTTATCTGTCCCCCATCGATCCTACATTTCGCTCCTCTCATGGTGGTGATAACAAGTTGTTATGGAAATATGTCCAACATGTCGTAGTAGCAGTCCAAGCTGATACACAACTGAGGTGTCGATGCAACAGTGCGAAGCACCCAGATTCATTAAGGTATATTCTGAGCGGGTTTTAGAATTACATAGAGGTTTGCACTTTTGCGTGAAATCGTAACAGATCTTTATTTTGCTTTTCGGTGGTAACCACCTTGAGATCTGTAAGATACAAAGATGCCGCCTCTCTCCCCTTTACATGGGAACTACAGAGGGAAGCTCAATCACCTCTACTATCTGGCTTTTCCCGACAGTCCTCTGCCCATCTTCTGCTTCATCAAATTCCTTCCTGCGTCGGTCTTTTTCTCCTCTTCCGATTCATCAGCGCCAGAACTCGATCGTCCACGGCCGTCCGCCACCAAGCCTTGGACAAAACCCTGATTTCGAGCGTGTACCTTAGGTGTCCAAGTCGAAATACTGCTCCTTCTCACAGCAACAGCGTGAGGAAGACTAAGCAATTTTGTGCGCTGTACTGGCCAAAGGTATAGGTAGTTGATCCCCACACAAAACATATCATTATTAGTATATCTCACTCGCGTATCTGCAAACGGCTACTATAGTGAATGCCCTTATTGGGTCGAGTGATCAGAATATTATCACGTGATATCGACCGTGAGGACGGGGACCGACCCGTCTGTCCCGTCCGGACGATGGAGAACACTGTGTGCGGGATCGTAAACAAAAGTGGGAATGGTGAGTGCACATGGCATACCTAGGTACATAATGTACTACCTATGCGCGATGTTGATCTGCCGCCGAGGGCTGAGATGAAGTTTATTGAGTGTTGAGTGTTGCGTGTTGCGTGTTACGTGTTGCATGTTGTGGGAGTGGAGTGGAGTGGACTGAAGTGGAGGCCGGAGGGGAGGGGAGGGAAGGGGAGTAGGGTGAAGTAACGGACTGACGGACGTAGCCCCGTGAGACTGATACCGCAGCGACGAAGATCCCGCACCCCCCACCGTGAAAGTATCCCCGAGTGATACACCATGCCCTGCCCGAGGTCGATCTCCCACCTCCCCCACCCCCCCCCCACCTCTCCCACCTCTCCAACCTTTGTGTATGTTCGGTCCGATCTTCGTTAGTCAAGCAGATGTATACCATCTCGGCGTGGCCACGCTGTAGTTAAGTTCGAGGGCACCGGTGAGTCAGTGAGTCGGTGACCGACCGGACAGAACGGCGGGTGGAGGAGAGTCGAGACAACCATTCCCGCACTCTACTGTAGCGCTGAGCTCATTGCGCTCGAGAGTGGAGATTCTCTTCATGGCCTGGGCTGCTCACATCACATCGTTCCATCAAGATGATAGGAATACCCCAAGCCATCAATTCACCGCCCATCCCCCATCCGCCCATGACCTCAACAGTCAAGTAAAATCTAATGTACAGTACAGCTAAAGAAAAGAACGAAAGGCCAATGGTACATATGAAGAATACTGAAGGTAAAAAAATATGGACAGAAAAGAAAAGAAACGAAAGAAAAAAAACGTAAGAAACAAATCCCTTGAAGAAAAGAAGAGAAAGAAAATTCAAATGCAGGTAATTCCCCCCCATAACGCCATATCCCCGACCGACCCGTGTGCGCGCGCGAAACCAACGAGAAGCAAAGCAAACAAGCAAGCAAGCAGTTCTTTTTCCTGAAAATGGACAGAAAATGGACTCGAAACAAAAACAAAATGACTTGAAAGGAAATTCGCGACGGTGTAAAATCTTGTGAGAAACCGGAAAGAAATTGAAAATGAAGATGGAACCGAACCCCCTGAATAGCAAAGCATGGTAAGAATAAACACCTGTAATGAATGAAAGAAGCTGAAGGGTATACCGCAGTATGTAATGAAGTCACCGTATCAACACCACCACAGAACCCCAGCCGAAGCGTCATGGTAAGAGGAAAGAAAAAGAAAAAAAAGAAAACCGAAAACCGAAGAAAAAAACAAAGGGAAATGTGTCGCAGTAATCGTGTCGGATCCGGAACGGTAGGCGTATCATCAGACGTGCGAAAGTATCCATGAAACCAAGCACCCGATGAGGAGGACAAGAACGGATAGTCAGAGGACCGTGCAGTTCGGCGCGGAAGCCCTTCAAGACGTCAGATGTATCCAATGAGTCCCGGTAAGTTAAACCCACCACCTGATTCGTTCTATGTTGTTGATCCATTGGACGGTGATGAACAGCCGTTCTCGGACGCTCTGGGAGCAGATGAGGCGGTACTTTTCTTGATCGACGATGGGGAGAATGGATGCGACCCAGTAGGGAAGCAGGGTGGGGTCTTCCGGTCGAAGACCGAAGGTGAGCAGGACATTCGGGGACGCCCACGGCGAATTTATCGATATCATGCGATCACAGAAGTCGGCGCAGATCCGGAAGGCGTCCATGGTGGTTTGGCCAGGAGCTAGGGGAGAGGAATGCGGATGTCCCAGGTTCACGCCTAGGCACGACTGTTCGAACGCTTCCTCGTCCGCCAGAGGAAAGTCGTCAACTCGTTCCACTTTGGCGATGAGGTAATCATCGCGGTAACCCCACTTCCTGATTTTGAACTTCGATACGCCGACCGTCCAAATATGGCTGCGACCGTCGGCATAAACTTGGATGGATTCAATTTGGAGCATCGTTCCATACTCCATGAATGGAGTCCCCTCCGCGTCTCCTACCCCGTTGCTAACGAAGTTCGGAAGCACCATTCCGAACAGTTTGTCCCCTTCCCACGCCCGTTGGATCATCAACCGATACCGAGCCTCGAATATGAACAACGGTGTCGGCATTGAAGGGAAGGAACTGGCGCAAACGAATATTGGGGTCGTAAGGTCGTCCGCCTCGTCTTGAGGTTCAGCCGTGGTGTTGCTGGTGGCTCTATCAGCCAGCTCGCCCGGACATAGAACGACAAGGATCTCGGTAAGTCTTTTGTTGCTGGACTTTGCCGGTATATGTGACGGCAGTTGTAATTTCGTACGGCAAGACGGACAATGTAGCGAATGGGCTAGGACTTTCTGTATGCATTGCCGACAGAACGTATGGCCACATTGCGTCGTAACCGGGTCCACCAGCAGAGCGTAACAGACTTGGCACTCCATCTCAGAGCAAGCGGCCTCCTTGATAGCCGCGAGGAGCTGGTGATCCGTTCCATCACCTTCCTTCTCCTCGTCGAACTCGATCTCCTCGTCGTAAGCCAATCGGCCGTCCTTCGCCAAGACATAGAGCGATCGTAATCGACCGAACCGCTTCTCCTGGGAGGAGTCGTCGGAGCCCATCTTCCCACTTGCCAGCACACTGTTGAAATGCTCGACAACCTTCGCGAGCGTCACGTCCACGCCGCAATCCGCCAACGCATGTTCCTTCCGACAATCCCCGACAGCCGGACAAATGAATCCCAGCTTCCTCTCCGGCAGATCCGGATAGCTCACACCACGGCGGACATAAGCTTCTGGCAGACAGCCCCGACAGGCGATATTTCCACACGGCAACGCCATGGGATGACGGAGGGGCAGTGAACAGATGCTGCACTGCACCAAACGCACAATCTCTCGTGCATCCCGAAATGGATCGAATCCATTCGGGCATGGTTGCCGTTGTTGCTGTTGCTGAGAACCACTAGTCTCGGACGCGGACTGGCCGGCCCCGACGCCTTCTGCGGACGTCATTGTGCCGGTGATTATTTTTTTGGTGGGTGATCGGGATATATCTCTCCCGGATGCACGCGAGAACCACGATGTCATTACAGAGCGGAAAAAGAGTTGTCGGACCGAAGCGAACGCAGAGGTACCGAGAGATTGAAAGGTGGAAAGTCTGTAATGCGTAAGAAAATGTCCAGTATAGCTTTGGTATCTCGTTTATCTTTCAAGGAAGCTATGGGATCAAGTTCACGATTTGTGTTGAGAAGAAGCATGGAAATATCGTGATGTTTTTTATTTTTCAAGTTTCCAGGTACTTTCCTGGATGAGAACCAGGACGGGGGAGGGAGGGTGGAGATGTGTAAGCGGTGACATACCTGGGGTGGGTTTGGCCGAGCCAAAAGGTGGCTAGGGACCTTGAAGGTAAATGGTCGAGAGTAGTGGGTTTCCAAGGAGTCGCAGTAGTGGTTGAAGAGCGTTACTTTCTGCAGGGAGCTATCGACAAGGTGCGTTGTTGGAGGGTGGGGAGGAGTGGGGTTGAATATGTAGGAACAGCAAGAGAAAGAAGGAATACTATCCGGGGGCTGGGTGGGGGGGTGTGAAAGGGGAGCGAGGGTTTCGTAGGAACTGTTGTTGTGGTTTGTGGTTGTTGTAGTGGGGGAGGGAGGGGGTGTGTGAAGGTGTCTGGAGGAGGAGGGCAGTGGAATGGTTAAGAAGGATGGCCTAGAGAATTGTTCGAACTTGACTACCCTGAAGGGTTTCTTTTCCATATGTATGATATATCGTTTTATCCTATGTAATATGCTGGATGACTGCCTACTCTATGCACCGGCGATCTACTACTATGGGTGGGCCAATATGATCGGGGTTCAAGCGGCGGAGGATTGTAGGTAGTCGAAGTGGGTTTTGACCCGGCTGGAGTTGCTGATGAGGTGGGTGGGTGGCCGTGGCAGTCAGTAGTGGATGATCGAAGCAGCAGCAGCGCGGCCAACCACATGGTGGAGGGGTATGGTGTAGAGGCGGCGGCGGCGGATGAGAAGCAACGGAGAACCGCAGAATATGATAACCAGTGCTAGTTAGTGGCGGAGTACGTATGCGTACTCCTAGGAGGACGAGTGTCAGGTGGGCGCTTCACGCTTGGGAAGGCAGAATACTCTAGACATAGAAGGTGCGGAGAAGGCATTGAGCAGCAGACGACGCTGAGCAGAAGACGACGACTCCGGGAAGGAGACGATTGCGCATAGAAAGCGACCATCAGAAAGCGACCATCATCGTTCTTTCTCTTCGTCTTCCCTGCGCGGAATGGCAAGGTAGTTGGATCATGCAGAGTCGTCCTGTAGTGCATAACTGAGTTGTGGCGCCGGGAAAATGTGAGATTACAACTAAAGCCCGAGATCGGCCACCTCGAGAGATCTCGACGTGCGATCTCGAACACACCGCTGCATCTTGTTTGCACGTCGCCCATTTCCTCAGCCTTGTCTTCTTCTGCGCCCCTTCTTATTCTTCAGCCTTGTATTCTGCTGCCCAACCCCCTTCTTCAGCCCTATCTTCTCCTGTCTAACCCTTTCCTCCTCCTCCAGGACGTCGGTAATCAAGCTCTCGTTCGGACGCCTACCGAGCTGTGGCTGCATGTGAGTACATGGAATCCCCAAGCCCAGCCGATCTCGCAAGCCCACGCCCATCATCATCGCTCCGGCGTCCGCAGGACCGCAGCTGCCATTCGTACATACATTTACAGACATCTATTACTAGTAGTACCCACGTCTGCGACTAGGCAGAGTATCTACCGTAGATACGCTTAGGCACCAACCAACCTAACCCATCCCTCCGCTCCCCGGTCGATTCGCGCGCAAAGTCAACTAGAGATACAGCCCGACAGCACTCCGAAAAAGATAGAAGACCAGAGTAAAGTCGATATAGTAATTGCATAGTGCTGAGTTAGACGCAGCCTCGCCTTGCGCCAATCAGTAAAATATCATCCGGTAACCGAGTATCGTCTTCTTCCCTCAATCTCCGGATACATCGTGTGTGTGTGTGTGTATGTCTCCGTGTGTGTGTGTGTGTGCGCCGTGTCGAGTCGTGTCGTGGTGTATGTGCCCCTTGTTGCAGCTTGCGTGTATGTGTATGTACTCTGTCTGTCTATCTACCCCATGAAACCAGCGTTGGACCCGCCCTGGACCCGCCCTGCCCTGCCCTGGGGGGGCATCCGGAGTGAGCTACGTACAGAATCTGCGCGTCATATACTCTATTTTATTTCCCTGCCTCCCTCCCTCCCTCTGCTCCGGTTCGGTCCTGTCCTGTCTTCATGGACGACCAAGGTTCTGTCCTGTCCTGTCTTGTCCTGTCTTCAGGGACCAAGGACCAAGGACCAAGGTTCTGTCTCCATCCCATCCCATCCCGTCCATCCATCAATCATCCCGCCAGTCAGCCAAACAGCCAGACAAGCCAGACAAGCCAGACAAGCCAGACAAGCCCAGCCATTTCCCCCCGGTGCGTCGTCGCCGCCGTCGTCGTCGATTCAAGTCAATCAGTGAGATGTATCGGCTTTATGAAGTAGTGGGCAGTGGGGGAAACTGGCGGAAACTGGAAAGGGGAGCAATCCGTCCGGGAGAAAGAAAGAAAGAAAAGTGCATGTTCGGGATATATGCATGACGACGGATCGGATGGGGGGTTGGTCTATGTATGTAGAGTATGTAGACATGTATGTAGAGTATGTATGCTATGTATGTGTGTATGATGTGTATGATGTGTACGATATGGGTCAGTGAAGGCCGGTGAAGTCGCCGTCTCACGTCGCATACCGTACCGTACCTATCGTGGACCCGGACGGCGGACGAGGGCACGGCGGGCGGACGAGGACCAAGACGGACGAGGACCAAGACGGACGAGGACCAAGACGGACGAGGACCAAGACGCGGACGCGGACGAGGATGCTCATTGCTGTCTCTCGGTGTTTAGGGAGAATGAGAATGAGACACACTTGCTCTAGTACTGCGCATGCTCTAACTGGCTGGTTGCCGCGCTCGATGGTACTAGTACTTGTCTTTTGCGTGCCCTGATCGGGAGTGGAACCGAGTGTCGGCAGCGACGGGGGGATCACACCCATCTGATGCCTCCCTCCCCCCTCCCCTTCCCTGACCCAACGAGCGGAGTGGAGGCGGAGGAGAACAGCCGCCCCCACCCCACACACACGACACACACCCTCCCGCCCCCAGGCCCCAGGCAACCCATGCACATTGATTGATTGAGAAGCTTGTGAGCTGTAAGACTGGATGGCAAGATCGGTAGCTTCCATTTTATGAGATGTCACGACCAAAGCTCGATCGCAGGCTCGACTCTTGACCGTGCTTGCCACACACCTCCACACCCCCTCCGACCTCGAGCCCTACACGTCCACACACACACACACACGTCCACACACACACACACACACGTCCATCCACACACACACATCCACACAATCAACTACTACTTAGATTCAATTGCAATTCAGCTCAACTCAACTCATGCTAACGTTCGACTGCTGCTGCTGATGATGCTGATGCTCAACTTCTGGTGACATCGGTGATCCTATCGGCTCCGCCTGTCCCTCCCTTACCAAGTGTTCCACCACACTCTTGTCAAACAGTTCGATGATGAACCGTCGCATCTGAAGCCGGTACCGGTAAGACTCGAGTAATACCATCACTCGACGATAGAGCTCAGGTGAGGCAAAGTGCGTAATGTGAGCCGCTTTGAGTCTAAAGCCATCACCTCGCATGTCAATACTTATACAATACATAGATGTTGCGTTCCGCGAAATAGAAAAGACAATGGAGTGGAGTGGGGTAGATGTAGAGTACGCACTTGAGGAGATCTTTGGTCGCTTGACTCTCTTTGATATGGTTGGATAGGTTGGCTATTGCGCCAATAATATCCGAGTCTACAGGGTCTTCGCCCAGGATTCTCGACAGAATCGACGGTCTGTTGGTTTCGCTGGTTTCGTCCCGTGTATGCTGCCACGGCTCGACCTGCAAGAGAACGGCAATATCCGGGTCAGATGTATGTAACAGCGAAAGGAATGGATCCAAGAGTGCAGAGAGTGCAGAGAGTGCAGCACGAGACTGCTGTCTCATGGGTGCCAAAAGAAATAGACGCATAGATAATGCACAAGGGAGAACCCACCGAGAGCAACCGTCGCAAGTCTATTGGCACGCAGAAGCCTAGTGTTTCTCCCATCGTTGACGTCGATCCATCCCAACCATGTTCCAGCAGGATCTCCAATCCTTGCATCGTCTTCGCTATCAGACCCAGCACGAAGAAAGCCGTTCCCTTGAGCGTCAGCACCTGCGATGTCTCCGCAATCATGATTATCGGTCCGACAATATCCGCTTCGTCGAGGAACGGAGCCCCAAGAGGCATCGATCCAATGTTACCGACCGCCCACAAACATCCTTTGATTTTCGTAACAATCTCGGGGTCTGCATGCTCTTGTCCGAACTGCTGTATAAACCGCGCAAAGTCTTCGAAGTGGCCTTTCTCTCGGAGCAACTTGCAGCCCTCGCTAGTCCGTGCCAGTTCACGGTAGAAATGCGGCGGCACTGTCCCCAGCATGTCGCGGTCCATCGTGTTGACACCTTTCTTCACTGGCTCATCATCGGCAAAGGCACGAGCTAACGAGGCCTCTACCGCCAGCACGTACGAGTCGTTTCGTCCCTTCGTCCATCAGCCCGGTTCCGATGCAGTTATTGGGTACTCACATGAAACCAGTCGTCCATCTCACGGTGTATGTAGTCCAGTTCGTTCAAGTAATGGTACCCTACTGATGTCGATAAGAACCGCAACAGTAACGGTGCACCTATCTCACCAAGGTGATCCAATGCCGGTCGACATTTCACTACGTACTCGAGGCTGTGTGTCGTGTTGCAAGCTTCTTCCAATATCCTCACCGCGGTTTCACATACTTCCACGTCGGGATCGTAAAGTTGGGTTATGAGTAAGCGTATTGCCCATTCTGCAGTCTCGTTGCTCCTGACGGTGGCAACCTTGTCCGGATCGTCCGGCGATGTCAGGTTCCGAAGATGGTTCGTTGCGAATAAGCGGACGCTCTGGACCAGGCTATCAGCTTCGAACAGTCATCCGGAAGTTCCCTTCTTACCTTGGGGCCTGTTGTCAATGCCTTTGACAGGATGATGCGAGGGTGGCCCTCCCTGGAACGGTCAGTTCTGACTTGGTTACACGAAGATGACACTTACAAGGAGAAATCCATGGTAGAAACAAACAACTCTAGCAAGTCGGGCCGATCCTGGAGGTCGCTGATGTGGTAAAACATGTTGAACATGCGCCACCGCTCCATCATGCTGTGTGTATGTTAGCTTAGCCCCAATTGCTACCGGATGGCATGCCACTCACGCGAGTCCTTTCGCATCACTACTCAAGGTTCCCAGCATAGAGAAGTACCCACGACTGAGGGTATCGGTCAAGCGATGAGCCGAGAATAACGGTTCGGGAGAGACAATTCCGCTCATCTAAATAGTCAACAATGCAATTTCTCAACCAGTCAAGATTCTTACCTTGTCCAATTGTGCTAGACATTCCGCTATCTGCCGTAATATCTTATGTTCTGCTAGAAAAAGAACGCCTTGGCTGGTTTGTAGGAGGGTACGGAAAAGCGCACAACCTGTCTTGACGTATCTCTGATTCGGCTTCGTATTCTTGATCTCACTGAACCGGTACTTAAACGGACGGTAGAATGACAGAAGCCGTTTCATGAACTTAGTGACTTTGATGGCTTCCTCCAACCTCTTAGGATTGAGAAGGGGTCCCTGAATGATTTCATTCAGGGCATCCCAGTTCCACTTGATGTAACTCTTAGTATTTAACACCTACATTTGTTAGCAGGCTTTCGGGCAAGATGGCTGGTAACATACCCCGGTGTCAACAATCAGATTGGAGAAGTGTCGGTCATCAATGGTCATGTTCAACTTCAGCTTCAATTCCACCTGCCGTTGTCCCCTTTTCTCCTCTTCCAGAGCAATCCGATGGGGTGTGCTGGCCGACAAGGAACGATGAAGTGTCCGGTTGAGGCTGTCGATCTGGTAGACTGCCGCAGACGCCGAGAAACGTCCGTCAAGCCCGAACTTGGAGGCCGACGAAAATAGGCCCGGCAGAAGCTGCATCCGTGCACTGTAGTTGCTAGGGAGCAGCTGGCTCGCCAGTTTCAATACTTCGCCCAACAGGAGGGTAGTTTTGCGGACTATTGTGGGGTCACTGTTGTCCTCAACGATGGAGGTCAAGACCTTTATATCATGTCAGCACAGCAAGGGCAAGGGCAATGGTATATACCTCAAGCAGACCAGCGTCAAAGAAAACGGCCAGTAGGAGTGATGTGTAGTGCTTCACCAGGTTGCCCTGGGATGAATTGTCTTGTTTGCCTGGTTTTCTTGAAGATTCGTCATTCTTGAGATTGGCCACACGGCCATATGCTTCAAGTCGTTAGTGAATCTCGCAGATTGATAGGAGAGAGCCATACTGGTAAGTCTTCTCCCAGCGAGAAAGGTTGTCGACCAGGAAGGAGGCTTTATGCGGAAAATGTCAAAAAATAACTCCAGAATCACGTCCTTGAGAACTTTAGCATCCGAACCACTCCCTAAGATGAGGTCGGCCTTCTTACCCGAACGCCAGAAGAAGGTATACGCAATGAATCAACTAACGACCGTAAAGAGCGCATTTCAAACATGGACAAACACAAAAGCCCTGGACCTTGTTAGCAGACGCCGAGCCCTGGATGTGGAACGTGTTCCCTCACCTGACCACGACTTCAGCATACTACTGATCACTTTCGCTGCCGACCTTAATCTCTCCTCGTCGGAATGTGTTTTCGGACCCAAAGTACTGGAATCGGTAAAGGTCGAGAACACAATCTACACCACCACCACATGAGAATGACTTCACAAATACAGCAGGTCAAGCCCAGCGTACCTCTAGATCATGACCAGCCCGCACATACTTCCGTGTATCGGGCATATCAAGCAGGTACAGGAATGCTAAACTCAGAGAGTCGGCGATCTCCCAGGGACCTTCGCCGAGAACTTGGGTCAATACCCTCACTCCGCCGGCCGAGACCACGAGTTCCGGGTCAAGGACCAACATTTCGGCCAGTGTCTCCATGGCAATTCCTCGCAACCGGTCGTCTACTTGCTCCGCACATGCCACTATAGCTCTCACGACTTCGCGTGATATCTCCCCCACGCCTCCCGGTATCTCCAGAAATGCTCTCACGAACTTCAGGGCCTGTTCACGTTCCACGGTAGATCTCGATACCAGCGACAATACAGCCAGATGGTCAATGTGGAGTCGCCGTGTGGTCTTCAGCGACTGCAAGTCCGTCAGGGCGGCTCGAGTGACGCGGTAGCCAGCAGCAATGACGTCTTTGCTTTCGTGCAGTAGCAGCGAATGCAACCGGTGCCCGAATGTCTCCCAATTGAGTTCGTACTTGAGGTTCGGATGTCGCTTGAAGAGTAGAACCAACTGATTCGCCCTCGAGATGTAAAATTCGTTTCTATTTCCCTTCTCCTCTAGATCGCGCAAGACATCCGTCAACGAGACCGTAGGTGACTCCGTCTCCGAAACATCTGAACCTCCGCCGTTCGAGGCAGGAGGTTGGTTGGGTAGATCCAGGAGCGTCTCGATGACCCGCGGTAGTATCGGTGTTTCCCGGGGTTTTGTGATGGCCGCAATCTGACTCTGTAGCTGTGTGATCTCGCGATTCCTCTCATTGTATTCCTTCTCCGCCTCATTCCTCGCGCGCTTTGCCTCCTTGACTTTCTTCGAGTCGAGGACCTGTAGTAAGTTCTCGGCACCTTCTTTGTATTTGATAGCTTTGTTGAGTTGGTCTGTAAGCTCTTCCACTAGGGCCTCGCTTGAAACAGGACTAAGGGGGTTGAAGTCGTTCACAAGCGTGTGCGGTGTCGTGAGTGTTGTCGTGGTGCTCCGCAAGCTGGAGCTAAATCCCCCCGGACCGTTTGGATTCGATGGGCCGGACATGGCCACTCCTATAGCTCCCGTCATCGGCGGACCTAAACTGGTGCTGGTACCATTGTTTCTGGGCGCCGCGAGATGCGCACTGCTGCCGCTACCACCTCGAACGCGTGATACCGCCGGGTATGCTTTCGGGGAAGTGGTCGAAGCGTTGGGCATGTTCCGAGGCTGCCATCAACAGAGCTAAACCGGGCGGGAAATCGAGCTGTCCTCAAAGGTCACTGATCATGGATCTGTGGTGAGCGTGTGGGTGGAATGATGGCGCGAGGATCGAATTGGGTGGCGAATGAGCTTCGTGGGACGGACGATAGGACGCGGGGACCGGAGGCGGACACGAGGGTATGCGTCAAGTCGGAAATGGGGGCTGTGGGTGGTGTTGGTGGGGAGGAGTGTCGTGATGATCTGGAAACGCGGGGGGAGGGTAAGCTTGTAAATTAGGTTGAGTTGGGTCGAAGGTCTTTGTGTAACGTATTCGTGACGAGTCGGCATGTGTTGCACCAGCTCTCTACTCTACACAAGACGGGCCACGAGCTTGATCTACAGCCAGCAACACCGTTTTTTTCTCGCTCGATGCCCGATGCAGCCACTTCACAGTCCGGAGAACAGACAACTTTATAGGTATTGCTGGTTTGAACGGAGAAACTTACAAAGTACCTGCGAGCATAGAGGGCACCTCTCTGAGAAGAGTTACAAGGTATGGTCGGCTAACCCCGCTATAGAGTAGATATAGCTCACCTTAAAATTGGAGTAAATAGACTCCAGAGCACACGTTTTGATCGCCTGTCACTTCTATGATGCCGATACTACTAGAGTAAATAGCGTTTGGGACAGATACTTTGGAGGCAGAGATTAACTGTCCGCGGCCCGTCAGAAGATGGCGTTCTATTTGCCAGAAAGAACGCGCTAGGCCGAACACGGTAACTAGAGTGATGTCCAATGAGTTGCTAAGCCGCTTCGATAGTTTAGATTGATCGAGTTCGTAACTCTCGACTCTCCTCCGTCTCCGAATCGAACCAGCCAATCAAAATCAATATGGAAACTTTGAGGTTTTGTGTTTTGTTCTGTTGTGAGGGTTTTCGGGAATACCTGGTAGAATCGTCCCGTTCTGCCCTGTCACGATCTGCCTAGCTCTGGCAGCTATCTACCCTAGGGGTTACTGCTAGAGAAGCTAGATACGAGACCCAACTCTTTCCGATATGCATAAAGCTATAGGAAAGTTGGGTCGTACGATGCCTGCGGTTTGTGGAGGCCCATCTTTTTGCCGGTCCAAATACAGGCCAGCCACCAGCCGGCAGGAGAGAAGAGGACTGAGGGGCAAGGGAGCGAGGGAGCGAGGGAGTTATCTACTCAGATGTAAGGGTAAGTGGTGCCTCACCTTGCGCTTATGATTCGTAATGGTGGTGAGGCACGACGTATCGGCTGTCTCTGGTACATACGGGAGAAGTTCATGGCACCGGTCATGGATACACGGTCCAGTTTTGGTGTGAAATTCTCCAATGAAATGAAATCGTGGATGTTTACATATAAGAATCGACTAGAGATTATGCTCGAGTGCAACGAATTCAAAAGGATTGGTTACTGATCCGCTCGACTCATAGTGAATCGTTATGCGTTCCAAACTTACTGCCCCTTGCCGACAGTATTCGTCATCCAGTTCTATAGGACGGTCCGAGAGCTCGAACAGTCAGCCACCTGACATCAGTCCTCACGGGAGGATCTCCGAATTGACGGCAATGAGAATCCAGGTATATCGCGAGGGACACTCGTTTGACAGATGCATACATACAAGGAACGATTGTGCTCTGGCCAGCGTGTGTGGAATTTTCATGTCTATCTATTTGTCTAGGTATTCAGTAGCAACGTTGTTTTTGGTTGTATCGGCTGTTGCATGCAGAGATTCGAACTTCCCATTGCAGAGGTATGTACCCGTAACTAACTGACAGAAATGGCCTTGTTGGCCGCAGCCACCATATCATATATTCTACGTCCTCAAAGTCTTCTTCGTCCGGTTAAAGAACTGAAAAAGCTTACGATATTAGCCGCGCGGAAACCGTTTATCAGCACGGTCTAGAAAGAAACGTGGCCGTGTCGATGACTGTTCGGGTCCAGTGATGGACAATGCAAAATGTTGCTGGTGGAATTAGCTGGCTACTGCTGAGGGAGCTGCTACGGATGTTGCCGCCGAGGATTATGCTCTTTCGCGGGGGATGCCAGTGTGAAGCTATTCTGCAGTTCTTCCGTCACCGTTGTCGTTACGCCTCTATCACTCGATATCGCAGTGGATGATATCATGGCCAGAAGGCAGTCCAATGTACAGTGACAGAAACCGAGGTACATACATAAAATCGGTGACAGTGTAATGCCGTTTTCCAGACGATTCGTCGGAGGGCTAAACATTTCCCGTTTTTTTGGTACCGTAAGTAGACTGCTTCGGCCTAATCATAAAGTATAAAGTTGTATTTCTCTTGAATCCTACAGAGCTCTTGATGGATCTTATGTAGATTTATGTACGTGTTCGATGGGCGAAATCATTGACAGCACGGTGTGTACCTATACAATAGGTAGTAAGATCACCGAAGACAGGGCGTAAAGTGGCGCTGAGATACCGGTATTCAGATAACTGACGAAAAGCCTTTGCCTCCAGGAGAAAAACCACCCGCCGAACGCCGGTTGAATAGATAAGTAAATGGAGTATAGGGATCACCCGAAACCTTCAGCGAGCACGGCGACAGATACATGACAGAATAATTACTGCAAGCTTTCGCCCGTGATCTGGGCCTAGTGCTGTGTTGACAGAACTTTTCTCGCCAGAGTGCGCAGCCGCACGGAGGGACCCGAAGGCAGACAATATGCCGCCTGCCGCCCTGTGTGGTTGTATGGTACCTACAACATCTCTTCGGCCTACTCCCGAGCCAATGGGTCAGCCATTTGGTAAGCGCGGAGGACGCAGGACTAGCTATGACATCTCGCTTTGGGTCGGTTGTTGAGCTGCCAGGCATCGGTGAGCTCCGTGTCCCGTTGGAGCTCTCGAGTGTTCGCGCCATCCTCGTACGACAAACCACACGTTCTCCATGCTCCGGCTCTCCCCAACCGAACAAGCAATGCAGCATCTAAGAAACAGTATAGCAGATGGACACGAAAATGGCATGGCGAAGGTGCCCGCCAGGGAGAGGTACCGATCATCCGAGCGAGGACCTTGAACGGAGATAGCTCTATCGGTCCGATAAGTCTTTAAAAGGGACCGGTCTTCCCCCTAGCTCTCACAACACAAGCACATCCACAGCTCTAAGGACCTTTCACTCACAAGCAAGCTATCCAATACTCGATAAAGCACTCAGCACATATCCAAACTCTCGAGAATATCTCATCATCAATATCAACATGGCCACTGTTTCTGCTGCTCGTTACGGAAAGGTACACACTGCATCTCCTTTGCGCCGCATCGTCCTACGCGTCTCCCCGGGCTAACATCAATCCGTAGGACAACGTCCGTCTCTACAAAGTTCACCGCGATGAGAAGACTGGTGTCCAGACGGTGAACGAGACTACCGTCTGCGTTCTTTTGGAGGGAGACATTCAATCTTCGTACGTACCGCGTTATTCCGCAACACGCGTACCCGGCTGACGAACTTCCCCCAGCTACACCCGTGCCGACAACAGCGTTGTTGTGGCCACCGACTCGGTCAAGAACACCATCTATCGTGAGTTAGACCGTACCCCAAGCTGCGCGAAGCTCCATGGAGCTCCACGGTGACTGACAAACACCAGTTCTGGCCAAGCAAAACCCCGTCACACCTCCTGAACTCTTTGGCTCCATCCTTGCTACCCACTTCCCTGCCGAATACGCCCATATCCACGCAGTACACGTCAAGATCATCACGCACCGCTGGACGCGCATGGTCGTCGACGGCAAGCCGCACCCCCACTCCTTCTTCCGAGACGGCACCGAGACCCGCAACGTAGAAGTTTACTTCAAGCGCAATGCCGGCATCTCGATCAAGTCTGGTATCCAGGGTCTCACCGTCCTCAAGAGCACCGGCTCCGCCTTCCACGGTTTCGTCCGCGATGAATACACCACCCTCAAAGAGGTCTCGGACCGAATCCTGAGCACCGATGTCGACGCCGCCTGGGACTGGAAGGTATTCCCCGACGTTGCCGCAGTTCGGGCTGTCATTCCCGCGTTCGACGCCGCGTGGGAGGCCGCGAGACAGATCACCATGGACACTTTCGCAAAGGACTTCTCCGCGTCTGTTCAGGCCACCATGTACAAGATGAGCGAGCAGATCCTGGCCGCCGTGCCACTGGTCGAGCACGTCTCGTACAACCTCCCTAACAAGCACTACTTCGAAATCGGTGAGTCTCTATCTCCCACTTCCCTTCCCTTCCCGTCCGCTACTATGAAAAGGCACTAATAGCCCATGGATGAACAGACATGTCGTGGCACAAGGGACTCCAGAACACCGGCAAGAACGCCGAGGTGTACGCACCGCAATCCAGCCCCAACGGCCTCATCAAGTGCACCGTCTCGCGGGCAAGCCTGACTCCCAAGTCGAAGTTGTAAATTTATGTACAGCCCCTAACTACCTAGATCGCGTTTTCTTTTTCTTTTCGGGTGTTTTGTTTCTCTTCGGCCATGTACCTAGAATTTTGATTTTGGTTTGGGATATGTACGTGTGTTCTATAATAGTGGTTTCCTCGTTTTGTTTTGTTTGTTTACTCATACATTGTACTGTACTCTATTACCAACTTTTGGCAAACAACTCTATGGTGTACATATGATCCCACTGGCTGCTCGGAGAAGGCCGATTAGCGAGCCCTTATCAGTCGATCTCCCGTGTGAACGAGGGAGTCGGAGAACTCCGCCGCCGCTGTCGATAGTGGCGCCGGAAGGCGTGGGACACCAGCCCTGTGAAAAGTACTTCCGCGGGTATATGGCATGTAGGAGAATTTTGACAAAACACTCTCGTGAGCAATGGTGTGAGAACCGGAGGACCGGGGGAAATGGGAGGCGGTTGGGAATAGAAGTTTCTACATACTATCGTACCAAGGTAGGTAGGTTTCTTGGAGCTGCCTACTCCATCGAAGATGAGTACCGGTAGGTATTACGTGACTCGTATTCTACCGGCCAAAACGGCGCAATCGTTCCGTCTTTCCCGAGCCTGGTCGGTCTGCCTGTCTGTCGGTCTATTCCGAGGTGGGAGGTGGGAGGGGTCTCGCCGGGATTACACACTCACCGTTGCTTCTGCTTCTGCTTCTTTGTGGCAATGATAGGTACGGTATGTACGTGTGGTGGGGCAATGAAGCTCCCCTTCCCCACTAATTCTAATGGCTACTCAGGTATTACATACTCGCTTTGTAGCAGTAGGTGCTATGTTACATATCCGACGAATGCTCAGGACTTGCGGACTCGAGTGACTCAGAATGGACAAGACTAGGCTGGGGGTTTGCGAGTGATGAGGGATGTTGTTGTCGCCCACCCGTCATTCAGATTGGTTGGGTTGGTTAGAAGGAACTGAGCCAACGACACGACACAGTGCGACTTGCCAGAGGTACCTATTCTCTGCAGCAATCGTGATTGCCGCCCAGACTTCAATATGCTCTGTGGACAGCTCATGCGAATCTCATCAGGCGCTCTCCTCTCCTCTTGCAGCAAAGCAAAAAAAAATATCTAGCTTTTGTGCCCCATTCTACCTGTAATATACATCTGGCTTTGTACACCTTTCCCTCGCGCGCTGCCGCTGCCGCCGCACACCTACAGCCACGCCTGATCCTTACCCGCCCGCTCCGCCTTGACCGCATCCATGACCGGCGTTTCCGACGCCTTCGATGACGCCTCCGCAACCGCACGAACCGTCGCATCGTTCAGCTTGACGATGTTTTCCTTGTACGGGTGACCGGGGCCCTCGAACGCTGCTCGGTTTATCAGCATCCACGCCTCATCCCCCGCTCCCCGGAGCTCCCCGCTCCCCGGAGCACCAACCTTTTAACCTCGCGAGCCTCACATCCCTCAGACGATTCTTCGGCAGCATGCCGGACACGGCCCTCCTCAGGACCTCGGCACCACCATACTTCGCCATCATGCGATCCATTGTGATTTCCTGGAGGCGACCGGGACGCATGGAATGGCTGTAGTACTTCTTCTTCTCGCGCTTTTTCCCGGTGGTGTGCAGGTCGTGGCAGCCCACGGCGACAACGTAGTCTCCGCAGTCCGTCGACGGGTCGTAGATCGGCTTGTGCTTGCCCATCAGCGTGATCGCGATACTCGTCGCTACTCGTCCCAGCGACCGTGAGTCCCCCGCCATGTCGATTAGGTGCCAGGAGCGCGAGTAGGCGAGTGAGGTCTGGTAAGAGCTGTCAGCGTGCGAGGGATTGGAAGCGCCCCCAAGGGAACACTGACCCGTCCGATGTTTTGTGACATTGTGCTAGCTGGCTGGCTGCTGCGGCAGCGGCGTTGGAGAGGGCGGAGGCGGTGGAGGTGGCGGAGGCGGTGGGAGGTGTGTCCTGTAGACTGTGGTGGTGGTGTTGCGCTGGCTGGCTGGTGGTGTTGCGCGATCGTGAAGCCCACTGATGGTGGGTTTGTAGGTGGGGTTACCCGGCGGGCCGGCGGGGTTGTGCAAGCAAGGTTGTTTCCTGGTCTAGCAGGTTTCATAGCACCCCCCCCCCACCCCCACCATCGAACGAACGGACATTTGCTTGCTTGCTTTGAAATCACGCGTACGTCCGGACAAGAGAGAGAGAGAGAACAGAGGGAGAGGGATTACTATATCTGCCGTGAATCTCCTACATACCGTACTGCTACTACGAGTGTTCCTTTTACTTTACTTTCTACGTGCAACCGCGAGCGAAGTGACAACCGCCAACCATGACTCAACCAGAACCCTTCGAGGTGAGTTTCGTCTGCCTCTGCGTCGGCCCGGACTCGGATTGAGACGGAGACTGATACCTTCGGCTCAGACATTGTTCGCTGTCCCTCTCAAATGCGAGTCCTGCGTTCAAGCCGTATCCGGCTCACTCCATGAGCTACCCGGTAACTCCTACAGAGTGTTCGGATAGTGACGCACGACTGATCACTCGCTGCTAGGCATCATCAACGTGGACGTAAAGCTCAAGGAGCAGCTGGTTCAGATCTCGGGGACCAGTATGATACCTCAAGAAGTGAAGAGGATATGTTCTGACACTTATACGCAGTTGCGCCCTCGGAGATCGTGCGAGCGATCCAGTCCACCGGCAGAACGGCGATTCTACGGGGCAGTGGGAAACAAGGTGAACATCTCACCAGGAGAGAGAGAGCAAGGATCGTCCGGGGTTGATGTATGGACAGGTGCCGCCGTTTCAATTCTTGAGACGCACGCGAAGGTCGCCAATCCCGTGCGCGGCCTCGCGCGGATGATCCAGGTGTCGCCGAAGCTCTCGATCGTTGACCTGAGCGTGTATGGCTGTTCACCGGGCCGATACTACGCCAGCGTGCGGGAGAACGGGGATATATCCCAAGGGGCAGCGTCGACGGGTGCGGTATGGCGGGGAACCGCCACGGGAGAAAAGGAAGAGCCCCGCGGTCGGTTTGGCGAGTTCGAGGTCGACGAATCCGGCGCCGGAAGCGTTTTCCTCACTCGTCCGGTAGAGATCTGGGAGTTGATCGGGAGAAGTCTGGTCGTCTCGAAGAAGGAGAGTGGGTTTGCCACTAACGACCCCGATACGCTGTGTGGCGTCATCGCGAGAAGCGCGGGTGTTTGGGAAAATGAGAAGACGGTACGTGTGAATAGTTCTGCTGCCCTATGCAGGAAGCGGGGCGAGGGGAGGGGAGGGGGCGAGAGGGGAATGGCTTGGCTTTTTCACCGGATGCACACCCGAGACCTCTCCGTAGTCTCTATTGTTCTGTTGTGGTTGCCGCTGCCGCTGCTCCTGCTGTTGTTGGTGTTTTTGTTGTGACTGGATGACGGCTGACTTGCAGCAGGTGTGTGCGTGCTCGGGTAAAACCATTTGGGAGGAGCGAACTGAGCAAGTCAACAAGGGAATGATCTGACGATGCCGTGCGATTTGTGGAGCCATCCATTTGACGGCGTAGCTGCCAGTAGTAAGTACAATAGCGGAAGTTGGGCATCGGCGGGGGTGAGTGCCTGTAGAGTACGGTGCGAGTAGGTAAGTTGTCTTGGAAACCAGATGGAAGTGTATAAAACGGTGTTGTGACATCCGTGGCCTGTAAGACTTGAATTCGGTCTCGGCGAGTCGACGCAGAGAAGATGGAATTACTATACAGATCAGCAAGCATCTTTTGGCGTGGCATCTGCAAAGTGCTTTTCTCGCCTCGACTCCTTCCCTGGTTAAGGAGTGTGCAGTGTGCACTGTGGAATTGTGAATGGCTGTCGAGGCTCGAATGGCTTTTCCTAGCGCCAAGGGGGATGCCCGGCGCATGCTAGACGCCGAGTGCTGGAGGTTGGTTTCAGGTGCACTCAAACAGTTTCGGGGCTTTGCTGAGACGACGTCTCCCGCAGCCGTGCCGTCCCACTGCCAACCGTCACTATTGTCCCGCCAGTCTGCTCAGTGCTCGTCCGTCGCAGAGTCGCACGGGCTTATAGATAGACCACAATCCCCAGCCCTTCCGTGTGCAACTCTCCACGACTTTTCTCTCGCCATCTCCATCCTGCTGGAGATGCGGGGTTAAGCCATCCGTCCATCCATCCATCCATCCATGTGGACTGGTGATGCATCACTGTGGCATGCAGTTGCATCCGATCGGAGGGGTCCCGCGTCCACGGGCCTGCATGTAGGCGCCGGGCCTCCACCATAAAAATCGTTTGGCCGTATAAACTCGCACCAAACTCGCACTTCGTTGAGGACCCCACACAACACCCCACTGTAAATAGTAGCAACACAGATAGTCGACCACCCAGAAAACGACGATAGTCGCCAAACGGGCAGGCCGTATCTCTGGGCGGCAGACGTGGAGAACAATATCTGCCCCAGAGTGGAGTAAAATTGACTGCAGATGGTCCCAAGTGAAGAACGTCCAGAAGCAACATAGCTGCCATCCTTTCCCACCCGGTCTCCCTCCTCCTCCTCCTCCTCCATCTCTCGCCCTTTTCCTCTCCCTACTAGATCTTCCTCCCTGTCCCCCAAAACCTCCCCCCTTCCTCGCCTCGGTGCTTCATCTTAGAAGGCTGTCTACACTCTCATACATCATACACGCCCAGCATACATACAAGCCTCCTCCTCCCTTCTTCCTCGTCAAGGCAAACCGCCCCCCACCTCTTCATTACCAGAATCTCGGATCCGGAATCATAGACGAAACAGCGTTTCGACCCCTCCGACTCGCCTGTCCTAGCAACACTTCGCTCGTGTGCCAGTGGCATAGTTATACCCCGTCTCCTCCTTCGGACATTCTCTGCTTCCTCTGGCTTCGCGCCTGCGTACCGAAACCTTACGATCCTTCCGTCTGTTTGCTTGAACGACTCCCGTCACGTCATTCTCTCTCTCTCTCCATCTCTCTCTTCGTATAGTTACTGGTTGCCGGGTTATCGTCTCGCTGCACCGTCGTTTACCATAATTTTTATTTTCTCTTCTCTTCCGCCTTATCGATAGACACAACGACTTCCTTGTAACTTCTACTACATACCACCTACTACTTCTACAGCTACAGCTACAGCTACAGCTACTACTGCATCGTTGATCCGCAGGAACGGTCCTCACGCATTTTTAGACCGGAAAACACTCTCCCCTGGGAGTTCTTTCCTTCTTGAGGAGATAGTTCTTACTGCTTGTCGCTGGCTGGCCCTGCGAAGATTGCCTCCCCCACACCCATCCCCGTCGAGTCCGCATCTCTTCGCCTCTTTCCCCCTCAGCCGCTGGCTGGCTGGCTTGGCCGTTGTCGCCCTGTGCTTCTTTACGCCCCTCTTCTCCCTTTCCGACCTTCGCACTTTCGCACTACCGAACGGACCAACGTACGACCAAAACCTCGACTTGCCCGCCTCCGCCTCCGCCGTCCCCTTCACAACAGAGTACTCCAACTAGCAGCCACGAACAACCCCACGAGGCCGCACAGCACTCGGGCAACAGCGAAGGATTAAGAGATCACCATGTCTCTCAAACAGGTGCGTTCAACTCTCTCAGCGATCTCGGGGGAGGAAAACAAAGAAAGTGCACAATTCGTGCACGCGACCCGGGGGGAGGGGGAGAGACGGGGGGGAGCAATCAAGGGGGAGGAGGGGGATAGGGAGACAGAGCACGTGCTAATCTCGATATTGTTTATCCGTTCTACAGGAAATCGAAAGCTGGGTGGAAGCTCTAGAATACTACGACAATGAGCAATACGAGAATGCTCTCGAGATATTCGAGCAGAATGCGGATACCTCAAAGATCTACTTCAACATTGGCATGATCCATGCCACTCTCGGCCAGCACGAGAGAGCTGTGAGTAGTAATCCTTTTAATTTATTTATTCTGCTGTGGCCCCGGTGCGGTTCCAAGCTCCTCGGGATGCTGATTATCTATTCTCGGCAGGTCGAATCCTACGCGAGAGCTGTTAAGCTCGACTCGTTCCTTGCCGTGGCCTACTTCCAGATGGGAGTGTCGAATTTCCTCCTCGGCGAGTTCGCGGAGGCAATGGCGAACTTCAACGAATCATTGCTGTACCTGCGGGGAAACACCTTGATTGACTACGAGCAGCTGGGCTTGAAGTTTAAGCTGTATTCGTGCGAGGTGTTGTTCAACCGGGGTCTTTGCTACATCTACAACGAAGAGTTGGCGCTAGGCATGACAGATATGGAGTACGCGGCAAAGGAGAAGCAAGTAGAGGATCATAATGTTATTGACGAGGCTATCAAGGAGCAGGCTGAGGTTTGTAACCGCCGCCCATGATCAACTGCCCGGAGAATAGGGGGGGTTTAACGGTCCTCTAGGGTTACACAGTCTTCTCGGTTGGTGTTGGCGTATTGTACCGCCCCAACGAGTCGAAAGTACGAAACGTCAAGACGAAAGATTACTTGGGCAAGGCTCGGTTGGTGGCTGCATCAGATGCTCAGAACGCCTTCACTGGCTTCACCGGTGTGGAAGTGAAGAAGGTTGGAATACACCCTGGAGTATCGATGAGGTGGAGAAGAAAACCGGAACTGACGTCCTCCTAGCAAGAGATGGCCGCAACCGCCCCGCTCGACGACCGCCCCGCGGCGGAGATATCCTTCGCCGCCAGCAACCTTGTCAAGGCTGACCTCACTTCCCGCATACGTGCCGAGGAAGCTCCAGCGCCCAAAGATACACCGTCCAGTCTGCGAGGTGAGCGCCAGGCATTCCCACCAACGCCACCCCCGGAGAACGAATTCTCGGCGAATAAACCAATGCGGGCGAATACCGTCGCCAACATGGGTGGGCAGGGAGGTATGGGCGGAGGACGTTCCCCATCCACCCGGGGGCGAGATGATAAGGCGCGCGATGAAAGTCGCAATCGCGGAGATCAGCGCGATAGGTTGGATCCCACTGGATATGGCCCACCTCCACGCCGCCCTACGGTGCATGCCGGCGTACCGATCATGGAGCCCCGCCGGGCATACTCCTCTGTGCGAGGAGCAGCACAACCTCCGGTGTCGGCGAGATCTCGGTCCGTGCGTGCGCCATCGCAGCAGAGGGGCGAGCCTCCACAGCGCCCGGCCGATAGGAGCGATCGATCCCAATACTCGGACGAATATCAGAGTAATCCCTACAATGACGACGTTTACGATTTGTATGGTGCTGAGTCTCGGGAACCGTCTGTTGCCCCGAGCCGGCGCGGGCTCGGGAGCGTTCGTCGTGGTCCCAGTCGGCGTGCGCCGCCTTCTTCTCGGTACGAGGAAGACGAGGAATATGCGAGTGACGCGTATGAGGGCTCGTCATTTGACGAGGACGAGTTCGAGATGCTGGATAGCAGGAGTATGCGCAGCGGGGCTTCACGTCGGATTGAAGTGAAAAAGGTATGTATTGGTCCACCGTGCCTCGCATCGGTCATGTTGCTGATGGGAATGGAATTTGCAGATCAAAGTCAAGGCACACGGCGAGGACACTCGGATGATCATGATCACCACCGGCATCGAGTACAACGAATTCGTCCAACGGCTGAAGGAGAAGTTCGGGTTCCAGGGCAACGTGCGGTGCAAGATCCGCGATGAGGACGGAGACGGCATGATCAGTGTCTCTGATCAGGAGGACCTAGACATGGCCATCTCGTCTTGTAAGAAGGCGGCCCGGCGTGAGAAGTCCGAGTTTGGAAAGCTCGAGGTATGTTTATCGCGACCCTCCCCACAGTTTGAATATGGCTGACAAGCAAACGCATAGATCTGGGTTCAAGAGGCGAAGTAATGTCATGTAGCAGTTAGCTCCCGGATGGAGCTTCTTTTTCGTTTCTTCCTTCTTCCTTCTGTATTCTTTTTCTTTTTCTTTTTCTTTTTGAGGGGCACAGCGGGCATTCATTTTAAAATTTGGGGTTCTTCATCACATCAAAGAGTTTATATCTTCTTCTTCATCATCTTTCTTTCTTCCCCCCTTCGTTCCCTGGGGGGGTTTCTGTGTCTCGACCATTTTTTTTCTTTCTTCTTGTCTTGTAATCTTTTTCCGAGGGGAGGGGATTATGATTATCACTGGGTGTGGGGGTGTGCGACTGCACTGCATAGTATTGCGTTGTATTGCGTTGATCATGAAGTAGGATACCACTTTGCAACTTGCCTACTACGTTCTTGTATTGATCTTGTATTGATCTTGTTGTTTCACGTTTGTTCGTTTGTTCGATGCATTGCTGACCCAAAGGTCAAGTACCTTGTGTACTTACCTGGTGCTTACCTGGTACTTACTTATTATTATTGTACGACAGTTTCGATCGATTGCTTAAGGGCGAGGTTGAGGAAAGGGGGGGCCTGAGGGTGGTACGGTGAGATGTGTTATGTGGTCTACCTACTTGAGATGTATGTATGGAAGAGATATTGTGGATCGAAGCTGGCTGGCTTTGTGTAAAATTTCGTTGGTGAACTGCGTGTGGTCCATACATACAACACAAGCACAGAACCCTACCTATTAGGTATCCCGTCTCGGACTCTCGGACTCTCGGCACGCAGTTGGTGCCGGTGCCGATGCCGTTGCTGCGCCCGATGTCGGCATCATCCTCAACCGAACGCACTGGCGGTCGAGTGACAGGACGTGATTTCACGTGCGGATACCAGGTACATTGTAGGTACTCTACCTGCCGAGATTGCCGCTCCTGATTGTCGTCCGCCCTCGTTCGCCCTCGTTCTCATCGGAGAAGATCCGTGGGCGTGTACTGTATGTACGTGTAAGTAGGGAGGTACATTCTTGCGTAGCTGCGTGGCGGAGGCGAATGCGGAGTCTGCGGCAGAGGCTTTTGATTACGCTGTTGTAAGGCATAGTTACCAACCTACCGGTACCTGCAGGTAGCTATTCGAGTGCTCAAATGCTCAAGTGCTATCGTGGAGGCATGTCTGTCACTGGAAACCGCTCGCACGACGCAGAAACTAGTATTTACGTCTCGTGGGACTCACGACGAGTACCTACTATTCGGAGCTTACACATGAGATCTTTACTTCTTCTTCATCTTCTCTTGCAAAAGACGTTCAGCGGCCGGATTGAGTATCAGATTCCCCATTCACCAACCAACCAAATCGGTCCGGTCCACTCGGACAACAACTTTCAACATTCAATTCCACCTACACCCTCCAAAGCAAAAAACAAAATGACAAAGGAAAGGCTTAAGTAAGTAGCAGAGTAAGGTTAGGTAATGTAAGGTAAGGTAAGGTAAGACGTAGTATGGTAAATAAGTACATAAAAGGTACTTTTGGTGTAAGATATAAGTATATCGATATGAGAAGAGTATTTGTAGGTATGATAGGAGTAATAGGTAGCGAGGGCGGGAAGGTGGGCGGGAAGAACCGAGAGTAAATGAGTACTTCGAGAGTAAGAAGGGTATAAGGAAAAACACAGAGCTCAGAGCTATTAAAACGACATCCATCCATCCATCCATAGTCACTCACCCCCTTCACTCAACACACACAGGCACGCACAAGATGGATCTCGTACAAGGGAGAAAGAACAAGAAGAACAAGACATACCACATTAGATATGATATGATATGTAGGGCCGGGGTAAAAAAAAACGACAATACCAACCCAACCCATTGACAAAGAAGCAAGGAAACAGACATGGAGACAAAGGAAAAAGGAGAAAAGGAAGAAAATGAGCAAAAGGAGAAGACAGACTGCATTCCCATTAAGCAGCAGTGCAAGCAACGAACGGGTATCCGCAAGAACCGAGGGGGATGGAGGGGGGAGGGGGGTAGTGGAATCAGAGCAGGTATGATATGATAGAAGAACCAAGCCAAGAAAAGAGTATAAGGAAAAAAAGATGTCACACATAGGGTACTCAGACTGATGTTGCCAACGGGCATTCGTCGGTGTATACACACAAATTCGAAACATGCCAGCCATATACCAACCAACGGCCCCCGTAATGGTAGAAAGGGGGGGAGAGAAATTGAAAAGATCAAAGAAAGAAAGAATCGAAGCCACCCAAGAGTAAAATGAAATAGGTATGCTACAGAGGCCCACCCTCGCAACTTCACTGCCTCACTGCCTCACCGCCGCACTCATGCATTCACGCCTCCCTTCTCCTCCCCTCCTTTCTCGATAGTCAGCCATTACCAACCCAACTTTCCGCCTTCCGCCCCATCCTCCCTCCCCCCCCCCCCATGCGCGGTGAGCACCTTGAGGCAACCCCCCATTTATTTGAAGTTCTTGAACATGTCACCATCCATCGACGACATATTGGTTCCAAACATGTCATCCGGCAGTCTGGGAGGCGGCGGAATAGCCTGCACCTTCATCTGGGACTGGTGGGAGGGCGCAGCGGGCATCATGGAATGACGTTTCGACGAGCCGCTGGCCTTCTTCCACCAGCTAGACTTCTTCGCCTTCTTGGGCTCGGGCGACGAGAGCGTCGGTGTCGAGAAGATCGAAGCTTTGTCGGTAGCGTCGGTGCTGCCATGGCTGTTGTTGTTGTGGTGGGCGGTGTTGGTGGTGTTGGTGGTGTACGACGAGTTGAGCGAGACCCGCGACAGGAACCGGCGCATGGATATAGGGCGGCCGCCCGGCGACTGCGGAGGCGACATGGGGTCCTCGAAGTGCTGCTTGTCGGCGGCGGGCGTGGGCGACGCCGAGGGTGGCGGCGCGGGCGGCGGGTCCTCGATGTCTTCGGGTCCCACCTGGGGCAGGTTGGTGCCTGCGGTGAGGCTCTCAAATTTGGGGAGCTCGAGCTGCAGCGACGGCACTGTAGAGGTGCCCATGATCGATCGAGCGAGCGTGTAACCGACGAGATTCGACGGTGTTTCGTGTGTGGGGGGTGGTGGAATTGGTGGGAGGGGCTGTGGTCGCTGAGCTTGTGGGTGAGGTCCGTGAAGGAGAGGGAGGGTCGGGGAGGTAGTTGTTCGGGGGCCGGGAGGTTGGAAAGGGAAGTGGAGCGTTCTTTGTCTCTGTTTCGTTTGAGCAGGCAGGCAGGCGGGCGCTGTCCTTGGCGGGGGGCGACCGAGAGTTTCGTTCGTTGACGTGAAGGATAGGCTTGGGATTGCAGATAGGGTTTCGAGGTGCTCTTGCTGCGGCGCGCGTCGTGCGAGATTGGCGATTCAATCGCTCGTTTGTCGTGAAGTTCGCTCAGTCGGTCGGGGCTCGACCCCTGGACCGTCTGGAAGCTGTGGAGATTTTGCAGGGATCGTCCAATTCCGAATTTCGACGCAAAAGGAAGACGCAACGAATACGGTAGCTTAGCTCGATGGGTGAAGCAACGGAAGACACAAGACACAAGACGACTCGTCTCGATGGGCGAGTCACAGACTGTAGGAGATGCCGAAGAAAAAAAGAAGGAAGGAAGGAGAAGACACGACGACACGAGACTATTGTAGCCGTTAAGTAGGAGTTGAAGCAACGATCGGGATGATAGGAGAGCTATGGTTATGAAACAGGAATTCTCGTGGAAGGAGGGGGATAAAGCATTGTTTTTTTTTCTTTTTTCTTTTTTTTTTTTTGGGGGGGGGGGGGGGGGGGGATGATACATATCGGAAGCGGAAAGAAAGTGAAGACTTATCGAGGTTCCTTGCATGATATTGATTTGCATCGTAGCATCGTAGGAAGGCATGATGATTTGGCTTCTCGTCTGGCCAGTGGATATTCCGGACGGGTGCAGTGGGGAGTATGTGTGCATGTGTGTAGCCATCACCGCTGTCGCTGACGGAGCTCGTGCTGTTTGTGTGGGGATGCTGCAGGTACGTGCAGATCCTTGGTGCCGCAGTGCCTCCAGGGCGGTGTCTTAATTTAGTGCTGCCGTACATCCTACATGATGCTACATATGCTGCGAGAGTGTCGTGATACGGCTTCAACACAGCTGTCACTCGGTTCGGCGGATCTGATCGACGTGTTCACGTAGAATGGGCATGCCGGACACATGTCCGCTATGACGGGTCGATCGGCTGAACGGAGATGGCCATTGACTCCGAGGGCTGGAACTCGGACATGTCGAATGAGAATGGAAGTCGCAGGTGAAGAGAGGTCGATCGCTGTGGTGGGGAGGATGGTTGAATGGCAGGATAGCTGAATGGATAGCTGAGTGGAAAGAACGGCTGAATGGAAAGAACGGGTCACATTCGGAAGAATACTTATCTAGGTTCCCAGCATCAACGTCCCATGCATGATTGAAGATCAATAAAGTCCACAGCCACGGTACACATGGTTTTCGTTCTCCTCCATCTCAAACAACAATTCATAGTAGATACCTCGCCTTCGCAGCCAGGCCCCCAGGACGACAATCACATAGCAAAGAATCCGCAAAAGAAAGCTCCCAATCATTGTACCCCGAAACACCGTTTTGTATCCATTATCTCCAGCACGAACTCCATCGAAACAATGCTAAAAACACCCACAATTCCCTCCACCGTCCCCCCATTTTCCACCCTCTCACCCTCTCACCCCCATCCCTACGATCAACCTTGCAGCCCCGTCAAACGGCCGGGTACCACGTAATGGTTCTTCCATCGCTCAGATAGGTCGTGACGACGGCATTGCCGGGAACGGTGACGGTACGGCGGATGCGGGTGGTGCGCCTCCTGGCCGAGTATGGGACGTAGTGTGGGTGTTGGTGGCCCGAACTAACGAAGGTAACGGTGGTGTACTCCCGCGGAGCTGGCTTCGAAATTCCGCAACCCATGGTGACGAGGGATTGAGTGTGCGGTGGAGGAGGTCGATTGGTGTTGGTGGAAATAGCTGGGCTGGCCAGGAAGGGGGGAGTGTGAGAGGTGGGTGAGCGGAGGATTGGAGAGTGGGTGGGGGAGGGGAGTGAGTAGGAGAGGAGAGTGAGTGGGTGGATGGTTGGCCGAGTGAATGACGAGGGAAGAAGGGTCTAGTCTTTGCAGCTGCACCTCCAGCCGTTGCCCTAAACATTGGCCGTTACTGTTGAAGCCTACTACATGCAAAGAAACGAATCTGTACAAAGTATGCACCTTTGCCAATGCGTACTTCCGCTGATGTCATCCTCAGTCCCTATTCACACATGGGAGTTTGTAAAAACAACCTTCTCAGACTGCCTAATGCAGTGTGAATAGCGGAGAGAGAGGGAACATCAATGTATTGTTCCATGCGGCCTTTACTTGACTATGGCGGCCAGTGTGAATATCGGATTACTCGGCAATCACACTTGTGACAATTGACGTCGAGTGAGACGGGAAAGAGAAGCACGATGAGCTTACGTAAGACCAGTTAAGGTTTAGTGCACATGGCAAGATGCGCTAATCTCTGTGAGTGGTAGCCGCATATTAGAGCATCGCGTCCGCCTGTCCTTGAGAATGCACCCCAACAACACGACGGCACCGGAAGCACGACAACCATCGACTCGCACGCCACCCCGGCCCTCGAAATTCCGCTTTCGCATCGCAACAACGATGGACGCCACCGACCTCTCGCTCTCGCTCTCGCTCTGCAACTGGCCCGAACAAGGCCCCGAGGAGACCGCCGTCTCCACGCTCATCTCGAGAATCCAACAGCAGCGCGGCCACTTCAAGGACCTCAACGAAGCTCTGCTCGAGTCGGAGATCGCCGACCAACTCCAGAATGGCGACCAGATGGACATAGACGATGGCAGCGACGGCGACGACGCGGCCGAGAAGCCGGCCACCCCTGCCGGCGAGGATGCGATCGAGGCACTGCAGAAGACCCGTGCCGAAATGCTCGAGGCGCTCGGACATGCGCACAACGAGGCGCTGCTGGCTCTCGATTACATCTCCCTCGTGACGTCGCTCAATGCGCCCGAAGCCGGACTGAGCACCATGTCGCCGGCACTCAAGGCGGCGGTACCGCCTGGGTGTCTTGGTTTCGATCGGATATCGAGGAAGATCGATAAGAAAGCCCAGGAGGAAGACATGAAAGTGGCGAAGAAGTGGAAGGTGGATGGACTCAATTCCGCTGCGGATGCACTGCTGGGAGCTTCGAAGAAGTTGGGCGCCGAGGTCCAGAAGGAGACGGTGTATTGGCAGGGCGCGCTGGCGATTCGCAACGATGGCTGGTTGATCACGCGCATGCCGAGAGAGCGGAATGTGCTGGCGGTGCGATACGGCTTCGCCGAGGCGGCGAAAGAGTACAAGGACAAAGGTATCGGCGCACTGCGGAGGAATGACGACGGGAGTGTGCGGATGGATGACATCGACACGGGCTCGAGAGGGCGGGTGATGCTACGGGTGCAGGTGGTCAGGAATGGCGAAGTGATCGGAGTGAGCACGCAGCGCGCGGGGAAGAATGACGGTAGTGTAAAGGACATGATTCGGCGTGCGAGAAATTTCATCTATGAGGATGAATTGTTCTTCGAGATCATGAAGGAGGCGCGAAACTTTGCTGGACACATGATGCGCACGAGTGAAGAATCCGCAATGATTGAACTCGGCAGTGGTAAGATGATCGTGCTGGATATGGTATGCACTCCTTCGTGCGTCCGCGCTGCCTTGCTCTCTGGCTGACGCTCGTATGCTCCCAGGCGCCCCTCGATGATGACACCACTCCCGATCCACCCCTTTCAAATTCTGCCAACTCCCTCGCCCAATCCATTGCCCTCGCCTTGCGAATCCTACTTTCCTACAACCACCGCCTGTCCCTCAAAGCACGCTCGAAACCGCCACCACCCCTCTCCAACCGCAAGCCCTCGCGCGCACCTCTACAACTCCTACGCCCGGTAACAACACACCTCTACCACCGCCAGCACCAGCAACATCTCATCCGGACACTGTCAAAACTCCGTTCGTTCGCGCGGACCGCGGGCCTCGCGCCGGCTTCCTACACCATGTCCCCACTATCCAATACCCTTGACAGCGAGCTCAAGGGCGTCGATTCGGTCGTCGAGACGTTCCTGCACTTGCTCGCATCCGAAGCCACGGTCAACCTCCCCGGCGGGTGGGTTCTGAGCATCACCATGCGCACAAGACTGCAGCATCCCGTATGGGGAACTCAATATGTGATCACCACCAGCCACGACGGCGTTGCGGCACGATTGATGGGCGAGAACCGGTTCTCGACAGCAGAGGAAATGGCGAGTTACCTTTACTGGTGCTTGGAGCGGAGTGTGGTGAACTGGGTACGACTTCTTTCTGAGGGTCAAGACAAGGATAAGAGGTGGGAACAGGTGGCTCAGGGAAACGAAATGGTTTGCGCGAAGAGAGGTAGCAGGGTCCGGGTAGAGGTGGATTCGGTAGGGCTGGCCGTGACGTGCGGGAGCACCGGCGGGAGGGATGAGAAGGCGGTTTGGGATGGGAGTGATACCGGGCGGACGCTGGCGGAGTTACTGGCCCATATAGTGGCCTGATGTTTTTTGAAATGATACAAACTGCCTGCATCGTGTAGAATCGTAACACTCGAAATCCTTTTTCGCGGTGACTTTCAGTTCTCGAGTGACAATCCATGCAACATCCTAGTGCCGGGTACAACGCCCCACTCGCGCAGCTACCATCATGATCGCCAAAAGCGGGCATTGAACCTCCACCACCACCACCGCCGCCGACGTCGCACGCACCACACCGCACCACCACTATCCACCCCGCCGTTCACACATCGCCCGCCCGCAACAATGGCAGAACGCGACATCATCCCGCCCAAGCACATCGAGACCGAGTTCCCGGTACCTTCTCCCCTCACCCACTGGCTCGGCTCCCCACACCCGGCAATGAGGAAGCTAATAAACCGGGAGTCTAGGTCATCGATACGGACCCGTAAGCCCACCTCGTCTAGTCCACCTACTACACGCGGCGCTCCTTCCCCCCTCCCCCCTCCTCCTCCCCTCCGCTCGGGCTGGCTGTGGGGGGGAAGCGGAGCCCGCCCACCACCCTCCTTCCGGCGCACAAAGCTGACATCCCCGCCCAGCCACTTCACGCGTGTACTCCGGTACATGCGTCCGGCCGACTACGGCGTAGCCGCTGTGACCGCGGCCGCCGGCCCCGCCGGCTTCATGCTGATGGAGCGCATGTCGCCGTCGCAGGCGTCGCAGGCCGCCTTGCGCTCCAGCATGCGGCTCATGGGCGCCATCGGACTCACCGCTGGTTTCCTGCGGGCCTACAACAAGTCATCTCGTACGTCCACCCCCCCGCACCCCTTCACATGATAAGTGGGCTGACGAAAGCCAAAGTCCGCTTCTGGGGCTGGGAAGAGAACGCGCGCGAGGTCGAGATGGACATGCGCGAGATGGTCGACAAGGTCAAGAATAAGGAGCCGCTCTATGGCGTCTCAAGCCTCAGCCCGTATATGCAGGGTGTGGCTGCCAGAAACTCGAGATACTCCCAGATCTTCTTCCATGTTATCCCCTGGTTCAACTTTGTCAATCATAACCAGGTGAGTTTGTCCTTTGGTGGGGTGGGGTGGGGTGAAGGGGTAGATGGCTAATGCGTGTGCGGCGGAATAGCACGGTGTCGACACGCTCAAGTACTTCCGCGCGGCTGAGGAGGAGCTGGAGGCCGAGGCGAGGACACGGGAGGGGAGGTTGTAGGTGTTTCGTCGATGCGCAGCTCACTCTACTAGTATAGTACCGGACGAGACGGAAATGGAGAGGAAAAGGATGGATATTGCATTGTTTTTCGTAGACGACAGCTTCATGGCCGATTGCGAAATAAGTATCCCCGGGAAAGAGGTGATACGGTGCTCGGGCTTCGGTAGTCATCGTGTTGATATATCTGTCGTCACTCGTTCCGTGGTGTATTCTGTAGTGTCAGACTGAAGTTTTGGAATTTTACATTGCAAATGTAAGCACATCTGAGAGAAAGGCGTATTCTGGTACCCATACACGACGGCAGGCTGAACGAAACTTGGGGTACCTAATTGCCAAACTACTCGGGACAAAAAGGAATATCTCTCGCAGCGCTGAAAGATCTGGGTGGAGGCCCGGCTATGATCTAACAGTTCGCCGTAAGCAAAAGTAATGAGTTTACTGGTATATACATCTTCTCCGCCGCCCCGCCTACATACCCGCAGCCTCTGCACACACACAGGCCGCATGAGCTCTCTTGCTTGGCCTCGGAGGCCAGGCTCACTCTCTTCTTGTATGTAGTATGTACCACTTCATCCAAGGAGACCTTCCCGCCTACGTCCGTCCGCCCGTCCGTCCTCAAGAATTCGGGCACCGCTCATCTGCGAACAGCTGCGAACGCCTTCCGGCACTGGGAACAACTTTCGAAGAGGCGTTCCGGCCACTCTACTTGGCCCGGTGGAACCACCAGGCTGGCATCGATCATCCTCCTCCTGCTGCTGCAGGATCCTGCTTGATCCTGCTTGATCTATCTATCTAGGTACTTCAATCGTGGATGTCCGTACCGCTCGGAGTCTCAAAAGTGTTGAGAATATGAGTGTAATGTTTCAGTTGCTTGATTCATTCGCAGAACACAGCGGATGACCAGCTAGACATACCAGACAGAAGCAGAAGCAGAAGCAAGTATGAGAATAAACAAGATTCTCGAGGCGCACTCGAGGCGCATATGACCAATGTGACATATTTGCAATATCTTGGACGAGTGGTGACGGTGGCTTTTAAACGAGAACGAGAATCGCAATAAAAAGATGCAGATAGAGAGCCGAGTGATATTTACACACTCGCACTCACATGTGACATAAGTACCTAATATATGTAGGTATCCGGCAAGATCACGCAGCTTTTAACCCAAGACAAGACTCGAGTATTGTAGACAGAGCTGGACTACTATAAGGTTGTTGACGACATGATTGCGCGTATGATACCTCAGGGTGAGAAATAGGTACTGCTAGGTAGTAGAACACGTGGAGAATCGACCGGCAGGGAGGTTTTAGTATTCACAACTTATTTGTACATCAGTACCCTAGAGTTGGAACCTGGAAGTTAAAACTTGCACAGCGTACCTACCAATACTTGCTTGCGGGCGCGCCGCCGCAGACGTTCGTGCCTGTTTGTAGTCTGCGGGCCACTTATTCGGGCGCCGGGGGAACCTCGGAGCGGCGACGATCCCCGTGAGAACCATGGCAGGTTCCGTCTCGGCGTCGGCGGGCGCTAAGTTCTGTACTCGGGAGTCGGGAGTCGGCTACCCGGGCTCAACTTTCAAGGTGAGTGCCATGGCCCATGGCCCATGGCCCACGGGCCCCTCTAGAGTACTCCTGGTACTACATATAGCGAACCCCTGCTGTGTACTCGTGGTGCCTGTGCACCTTGCGCTTATAATTTGTAATGGTGGTGAAGCACGACTTATCAGCTGTTCCTGGGACTCTACATACTCTATGTACAATACTTTTCTCCTTGGCTGGTCTGTTCGCCTGTTCACCGGAACGCCTGAACGCCTGTGGTCTGTGGTCTGTAGGTACCGGTACATAAAAGAATTGAAGTATCAAATCCATAGTTGACGATGGTAGAGTACCTAGTTAGTACTCTACTCATAAGTCGTCAGAACCTTTTTCTACATACCTAGCCTCCTCTCCCGAGTCCACGCGGTGGATATAGAGTTATCATCTATATAGGGCATCAGATCCTCTCCTCCCCGGCACCCGCCAAATCCTGGACAAGGTCTCTGCGCTTGCTTGGTCCGGCGTTTTCCACTCGGAATTTGGAGGAGTGAGTCCGGGGAAGCCAGTTACTTCCCCCGGTAACTGTTCGGTATCGGACATCCTATGAAATGTGTCTCAGGTTTCGTGACCTCGTCCGCCACCTTCTCCGTTGAGCCGGTGCGGCGTTGACTCTTTGAAGGGCTAACTACCTATTTACTTCGACCAACCTCGTTTTTTTTTTTTTTGGGAAGTGACTCGTTATTTGAGTAAGGTAAACCCATTATGTATGTAGATATTGTCTGGGCTGACGATCGATCGCGCGGAACCGCAAGCAAGCAAGCAAGCAAGCAAGCAAGCAAGCAAGTAAGCAAGCAAGCGACTGGGACATGCCGGCACTTTGGGGCAGACTCGGGAGGATGCGCGGTAGATAGCTACAAGGTAGGTATAACTCTAGATAGGCTCTATGAGTGGTCTGAGCGACAAGACTCGGAGAGGGGCCAGACTGGGTTTGGTGGGTACATACCAGGACATACCTATGCCGCGAGGGATGGATGGATGGAGGGATGGATGGATACGGACTGAGTAGTGGTGACGATGTGGAGTTGGGCTTAGTTGCTGGCCTGGCGAGCTGCGGTAGTTGCTAGTAGAGTGCTCTAGCTAATCCAGGACCAGTGCGGCTGGCTCGCGGCTTTCGCGCTTTGGGACATCGACGTCAAGCTTCGTGGCTTATGGGGGGCGGGAAGGGGAAGGGGAAGGGGAAGGGGAAGGGGAGGGGGAGGGGGACCGGGGGATTCGGCGGCGTGGAGGATACACCAGTTGCGCAGTTATGATAGATAGTATTGATACAAGCATTCTCATTGCATTTTCTCGTCGGCCAGTCGGCCGTAGAGTAAAGTTCTGATCGAGTGGTGCGCTCAGCTCGGAACCCCTCCTATGTAGAGTACCTGTCTTGGGTAGCTGATGCCAATGCTACTCTACATAAAATAAAGTCGTATATATGTAGACTGCAGCAAATCCATCATCCCAGACCGCAGAAGAGAGTCAATTCGGATCTGGTAGATCTCGTATGTACCATCACATACATACATCCTACCGGTACATCATGCCACGGAGTTTCGTTTGACTAGCGCGAGGAGGAACTGGAGATCTGCAAGCGGTCTCGCCCTTATACCATGTAGAATAGACTTACCCACATACCGTACGTAGGAGCACCGTCGCGGAAGCGCGATCATACATACATACATACGAATACGTGCGAGAAGTGGAGACCATCATGCAAGACACCTGTGCTGTGCAGTGATGCCAAGTCCTCGAATACGGGTTCATGGATCCAAAGAGCAAAGTGCTCCAGGAGTTTGCCTTGGAGGGTTCAACCTCGGGTATGGAACTACGGTACTCCCAGATTCTTGCCTCAATTGCCCAAAATCTGGGCATCTATATGGACGAGTATGGGACTGTACAATACATACCTGCTCAATTGATCCTGTGCGGCGAAGGCCGAGTGGAAGTACCGTATTTCTACTCCGCGCTGCCTTGGCGTTCGTCCGGCGTCTCGTCGGCTAGAGGATGTAGGTGCCAATAAAGGAGCGCTTTGACGGCGCGGCGGAAACAAGGGTCGGCATGGGATGCGCAGGCTCCAGTCCAGTCGGGATGGAGTCCGTAGGCTGTTCCCGCCCGCTTCTCGACCACAACAAGTCCATTGCTTGCTGGCATGGCATTCCTCACGCAAGGTACAGTGCAGCTGTATACGGGCTTGGACCCGCGTTTCTCACCAAGTGGTTGATCCGCATGCACGACAGCAGTGTATACGTGCTCTGCTCTGCTGCTGTGCTATGCTACATTATACATACGCTGCGTTCACCGATCCACTTTCCCGCCTCCTGCATCGGATCAAGCGAGGCATCACTCTATTTGCCTAGGTAGAGTACACTACATATGATGGATACTATTAATTGTCATGATGGATGTAGCATTGTATGGTCGACCAGGAACACCTGCAGGCCGCTGCACCGCATGTTCCTGTGGCTAGCCGTCCTGCTGATCGCGGATCGATTGGAGCCATTGTGGAGTAAATACCCCTTCCGGCAAAGGCGAATACAAATTACGCCGTGGAACTTGACTGCATCTCGATATGTACCTAGGGCGTTTGAAGGTTTGGACGCCTCGAACGAATTGTCCAGATCCAGTCCAGCCCAGCCCACTCGACCCGTGTATGCTAGAGGTTCAAGCAGCCCAGACATGGGAGAGTGCATAGCAAGAGTAACTGGGCATATATAAAGCCCAGCGTCCCGCCCTCTGCCCTCTGCCTTCCACTCCACCAGCGCATCCCACTCTACCCCGCCAACAGCCAGCAAAGATGTTTTCCCTCCCAGTGCTGCTCTCGCTCCTTGCCGCCTTCGCCGCGCCGATTCTTGCTGCCCCGGCGCATGAAGAACCCGAGACACAGTTCTCGCCCGCTTACAGGTACGACAAGCACGAGACCAACTACAGGAAGCTGCCGAAGCGGAGCCAGCTCCCCCGTGTGCCCGGGCACCTCGAGGGAAGTGCGTGGCTTTGGGGTGACGATGATGGGGTGAGTTTTGTCCTGGAGGAGAGACGGAAGAGGGATACTCTACAAGGTGCAGGGCTGATTAAAGGTGGAATGATAGCTCGGACGTCTCAACTTCCTCACGCCGCAGAGGGTGTACCAGAGCATGAAGGAAGTCAAGACTGGCGACATGGTCCCGCTGAAGTGAGTTTATACACATGCCTTCCTGCTACTACTCTGAGTTGTGCTGACAGAGAAAAAAGCCTGCCGGTCAAGCTCGTCAACCCGCCGCTGTTCAACCGCCCGGCGTTCAACCACACGTTCATGAAGTTTGGCGACGGAACCGCTGCCGTGCTGGACGAGCAGTACCAGATGAACACACAGACGTCGACGCAATGGGATGGATTCCACCATTTTGCGCATCTGGAATCGGGTATCTTCTACAACGGCTGCACCGAGGTATGATACGATACATTCTCCCCCTCCCTCATGCGGACCAAGTTCCCGCACTAACAGCACCCCCAGGACGACATCCCCGGCGCGAACCTGACCAACAACCACAAGTGCGGCATCCAAGAGTGGGCAGCGCACGGTATCGCCGGGCGCGGCGTGCTCCTCGACTTCGCGAGCTGGGCGGAGCTGCAGGGGCTCTCCGCACCCGCCTTCGCAGCCACGAACATCACGTTCCCGCAGCTGCAAGCGGTAGCCAAGCACCAAGGGTTGGACCTGCGCAACGCCGCCGACGGCGGCGACATCCGTATCGGCGACATCCTGCTTGTGCGCAGCGGGTTCACGAAAGCGTACGTTGCGCTAACCCCCTCGGAGCGCAAGACGCTCGCTGAGCTCCCGTACGCGGCGGGCCCCGACGGCCTGCACCGCTTCATTGGCGTCGCGCAGAGCGCGGAGATGGTGGACTGGCTGCACGACTCGTATTTTTCCGCGGTGGCGGGCGACCAGCCGGCGTTCGAGAGCTGGCCCGCACAGGGCCCCCTGTCGCTCCATGAGCAGGTGCTCAGCCTCTGGGGAACCGGCCTCGGTGAGTTCTTTGACCTCGAGAAGCTCGCCGAGATGTGCAAGAAGCGCAGGAAGTGGACGTTCTTTGTCACCTCCGCCCCGTTCAATGTCGACCGTGGCATTGCTACTTGGGCTAATGCTATTGCTATCTTGTGATCGGAGGAGGATGTGGTGGCTGCTGTTTCATGAGAGGGCGATTTGGAGGGGTTTTATATGCGGTTTAACAGGGAACTTTTACGATGTGATTGAATAAAAAAAAAACTTGAACAAACACACTCATTGGCTGTCCATGATGTTTTGCGTGTTGTGAGACTTGAACTGGCCGGAAGGGATCACAATGTGATCCGTCTTCAAAGAGTCATTCGAGTTTCGCACAGCGCCTAGTAAAAAGAAGGAGTCGACTGTATTCAGCTTTGCATACAGCTTCACACCCTCAAAAATGTTGAAATATCTACCGTCAGTGCTCCCCTCCCATACTCGTACCATCCGTACGCCCGCGGAAGCTCCTCCAGTGATTCTCAACTCCTTCACTGTCGAACGGTTAGCAAGGATCGGAGACACGGACCAGGCCAATCGACATACCAAGTACAAACTGGCGCAATGGCAGACATCCCTCTTGATGAGCTCCTGACATATCTGCATTTTCTCAAAGAGGCTCGGATCACCAATGATCCTGGCGGCGCTCTTGACCTCTCTGCAAGTCTCATCAAGCCTCGTGATGACACGCACGATCGTTCCCTCGAGGACATCGGTCAGATCCGTGATCTGGCTGAATGACATGCCCTTGGCCCACTCGTAGACTACCTCCATGAGCCCGAAGCGCGGGCGGCTCTCGAAGTCGTCGTTTTCCTTCGATAGGATCACTTGGTGGTCCGTCTGCACCGCGTTGATCCGCTGCGCTACCGCCAGGATCGTCGCTTTGCCCTTTTCGAGCCGCTGCGTGATGTTAGGCACCACGTCGGTTTTTTCTTGGAACACGAAGCATGAGAGCAGCGCCACGATCTCCTCGGGCTCGTATTCGGCGAGCACGTTTTCGAGGATTAGCTCCGTGAGGACTAGTTCGTTGGCGGAGTTGACCTGGGTTTGTTAGCATGCATGCTGACAGTATCACCCGAGGGGGGGGATAGCTACCTCGCAAGCGACTCGGCCCTTTAGCTGCACGCTGTCGTTCTCGTCTATAAACTTCAGTTCCTTGAGGACGGTGACTCTCTGCTCGTAGTCGGGCAACAGCTGCAGATTCTGGTCCGAAATGAGTTGCTTCAGCTGCGCAATGTTCTCGTGCAGGATATACTCTTCATGGCGCATAGCAAACTATAATAAGTCAGGTTAGACATCAAGTAATAAAAGGGAGGGCATTACGTGGCGAGCAAAGTTAGGACAATCGATGCAAGTGCTATCCTCCGCCTTCCGAATCTGCTGCTTCCTGGCTTCGTATATCTCAAGGAATGGGAGATCCTTAATCTTGGTCCAATCAAGTTCTTTCCATTCTGGCCTGCTCCAGTCCTCTGTAAGGGCGGAGAGCTCTTCCTTTGCCGTCTGCAGGATCAAGGCTTCTCCTCTGATGGCTGCCACGACGTCAAATTTCACTTGAGTCTTGGTGACGCACTCAATGGCCGTGACGGGAACCAATGTGCCTCTGATTTGCCAGTCCTTGGTGACCAATGCGGGGATCTTGAGTGATTCGTGCAGCACGAATGGGATCAGGTCGGCTGTAGAATTGAGATTAGCCATTTCCCCCCGCCCAGTGAAATCGCGTCACATACCAGGTTGCTTCTGATCACTCGCAGGCTTCAGCATCAAAACCCGCAGTAAAGGCTGTGGCCCGGTGTGAATGCCTTCGGCAGTGAGTACTCCCACCGTTCTAGTACCAGCCTATTTAAACCATTTAGCAACCGTTCGAACCAAGGGATAGAATATTCCTACATCTTCCTGGAGCACCACCAATCGTCCAGCGGTGAATAGCTTCTGCCGACGAGCCAGACCATATCCCTTGATAGTCATCTCCGCGTTATACTGACTAACCAGCATCGCCGCGCCATGGCAAGCATTCAAGTCGACATCGCAGATATCACATTCCTCGCGCTTCAGCTTCTTCAGATCGGCTTCAGATATCTGCACCTTGCGTTCGTGTTCCGGCAGGAGCATCTGCGTGGTGTTTTCGCTGAAACTTCTCTTGATCATCTCCTCGATCTTGAGCGCCTCCACACGGAGAAGGTTCAAAATCATGGTGTAGGTGAGGCGGAACTGACTCTGCAATTTCGTGGGGTCACCGAGGATCATCTGCTTCAAACTGGGGTACTGCAAAGAGTTAGTCAGACTAGCCCAAAATCTGAAGGGCGGGATTGAGGCATACTGGAGGTGGCTCATCATCTCGGGATACGATGATAACTGTTCCGGCTGTGTCGATACCTCTTCGACCAGCACGACCAGCCATCTGAATATATTCTCCAGGCAAAAGATCACGGAACGATCTGCCATCATGCTTCCTGGTTCCCGAGAAAACAACTGTCCTAGTTGGCAAGTTTAGGCCCTGTGGAAGTTAGGGTCGTTATAGTGGAGTAACGGAATATGGGCCACTTTACCATAGCAAATGTTTCCGTTGCAAACAAAACTTTCACCAAAGTCTTCGCAAATAGGATCTCCACGACCTCCTTTACGATAGGCAGCAGTCCTCCGTGATGGACGGCTAATCCTCTGCTCAGAAGCTCCCGCATACGTCGGATCTGCGGCAACTGCCTATCCTCCGGTTTCAGACGGGCGATGCTCTTCTCGATGATCATGTGAATGGCGCTCTTCTCTGTCTGGTTGCAGTAGTCGATATTGCTAAGAGCGTCGGCATTCTCCTCACATCGCTTCTTTGAAAACACAAAAATGACACCTGGTAGCAGATTCTCCTTCTTGAGGTGCTGGACAAGATGCACCCATATGTTCTTGTCTTGTGCTGCGGACCGCATTGCGCCTGGTGCGCTTCGGGGCACCGACACTTGTTTCTGACCACCACGCTGTGATCCACCACGCTGGCCACCACCGCGCTGGTTAGGCCCGCCCCGTTGATTGGGTCCTCCACGCTGATTGGGTCCACCACGCTGAGCCCCGCCACCACGCTGATTGCCTCCGGCAGGCGGCGCCCGAGTATCCTTCTTCGGCTTCAAGGTATCGGCTGCATCCTTCCAGCCTTGCTGTAGAAACTGTTTCTCGGCGTTGACAATCTTGAACATCTGTTTTCCAGCCCAGAGATAATGCTCAAGGGGAACCGGTCTCTTTGGTGTAGCGATGACATATATCCTTTTTTTTCGTCCTTCCGACCCAGTTGGCGAACTCCTTAGTATTCGGCACCGTCGCGGAAAGCAAGATTAGGTTGACGTGCTCCGGAAGCATAATGATGACCTCCTCCCAAACCACTCCTCTCTCCAGATCGTTGACGTAATGGACTTCGTCGAAGATCACGAACTCCACGTCGCGGATGAGGTCAGCTCCCTTGTATAGCATACTCCGGAGAATTTCTGTGGTCATGATCAGGCAACTGGCCTCCGGGTTAATTTGCACATCTCCAGTAAGGATTCCCACGTCGTCAAAGACGCCCCGAAAGTCTCGGAACTTCTGATTACTCAATGCCTTGATAGGTGATGTGTAAATAGCTCTGACCCCAAAGTCAGAAATGGCAATACAAAGACAGGAGAAGTGTGGTAATACTTAGTCATATGTTTGGCCGCTAATGCGATAGCATACTCGGCCACGACAGTTTTACCGGCAGATGTGTGGGCAGCCACAAAAACCGAATCTCCCTGCTCCAGGTGGTACACAGCTTCCTTCTGGAAGGTATCCAATTCGAACGGCCATTCCTTAGCCATATTGGGTACCAATTCGCGAAAGTTTGTGAGCTCTTGGTTGATATCCACCATATGTGCCCATTCCTTGTTTCTAGTCTTCACTACTGCTGGGTAGAGGTCGCCGCGGGGTGCCAACATCGGGAATTCCACAGGCAGCAGATCATCGATGGAATCGAGCTCCGCCAATGGTTTCTCTTCCGACTTCTCCACTTGATTCGTAGTTCCCTTCTTGGCCCTCTTGGGTTGTACATCTCCGAAGTTGAATTTCTCGCTATCAACGTCCTCTTCCACTTCGTCCACGTTTTCGACCTCGAACTTCAAGCCACGACTCATTCCCGGCGCGACCCTTAGGAGCCCATCGCGGCCAATCCTCTCCTCCATCGCCGCCTCATGTCGTTCCAGCTCCTCGGCCCTCTCGTTCGCACTCCCCGCCTCCACGCCGCCAGGACTGAACGGGAAGAATCCCGCCTTGCCGCGCACAAAGTCGGCCTTCGTCGCCGGCTTCCGCAGTAGCGACGTCGAGTTCTTTGCCGTGATGGAATGCGCGGGCACCGTTACCTCCTTGTAGCCCGTGACCTTCCCCTCGAGACCCTCACGGGTGAAGCGTATGACGGTGCGGGACATGGTCGGGGCAAGGCCCATGAGCGGCATGTAATCCTGGGATTCGTCCCATCGACTGCGTAGAATTGAACTACATCAGCTCCCCGCTCCCCAGCTATATACCAACAACCCACGGGTGGAACACCTACTGCTGTAGTTTATTCAGCCATTCGGTAGAGAAGGTATGCGACGGCGCTAGGAACTCCGCTTCCAGCTGTGATCTCTGGTCGGCGTCCGTGGGCTTCACTCGCTTCCGCGGCCGACGCTCTTCGAGTAGACTGTCGATCCAGCTGTCTGACTCGGTCGTGAGAAGGCTGACTTGCGCGATGGCCGATGCGAGGTCTGCGGCGTTCGTCATCGTGCTGCGTGCTGCGTGGTGGAGATTATGTAGGTAATGAATGCTGTTGGTGGGGTTGGAGGTGAAGCGATAGTGGGCTATGAGCGCATTACTCTAACTAGGGTCCTGGGTGCGAGCCACGCCTAACTACCTAGCTAAGCCACAGTTGAGCCACTTGCGAAACCCCGGAGACCTGTGAGTTCACAATCTCGATTCGAAACTTCGGAGCAATAGCTTAACGGCGTTATTGGAACCTCTCTACCGTGAGATCTCGGAATCGCTTGAAGGCTGCAGAGATCGAGAAGTTGGATGAGCTATGTAATAAAATATTTCAGTCCTGGTTATTACGCCGGGATATCGAACCACACCCCGTGAACCGGCAATTTCCACCTTATTCTTCGCGTCGCGTCCGCGTCCACGTCCCCTCCCACCACTTTACCTCACTACTCTACACGCTTTCCAGCCTGCCTTGCCTTTCTACCTGCAACAAACGCACCATGACCACCACGGCCCCCGCACAAGACGACTTCAGCGGCGATGAATACAACGACCTCTTCGCGTACGACATTGGCGAGCTCGACATCGAGATCCCCGAGGCACCTAAGAAGACCGCCGCCGCTCCACAACCGAAGAAGCGGAAGGAGGATGAATTGGGCCTCGACGATGAGGTCTTGATCAAGAAGAAGCGGGTTACGGTTAAGCTGGATGAGCAGAGGTGGGTTGCGATTTGATTTGATTTGGGTTGCGAGAAGGGACAAGTGAAGTATTGCTGATGCTGATGCTGCGAAGGTTGATGTCCATCAATGGGTTACCACGGCTGAGAAAGGAGGCGCCAACGAAGTTGAAGTTTAAAGGGAAGGGGTATGAGGTATGTCTCTCTCCTCCCCTGGCTACAAAGTAGGATGCTGACAACACCGGGGATATCTAGTACAAAGACGCGTCACGACTCCTGGCGTTCTACCAGCTGTGGGCGGACGACTTATTCAAGAAGGCGAAATTCCGCGACACCCTGAAGATCATCGAGAAGCTCGGGCACACGCGCACGATAAGATCGGCTCGGGAGGACTGGATCCACGAAGCACAGGGCGGGAAGAGAGATGAGGCCGAGATGCAGGAATT
Source organism: Tricharina praecox (assembly GCF_024521635.1). Taxonomy (NCBI): domain Eukaryota; kingdom Fungi; phylum Ascomycota; class Pezizomycetes; order Pezizales; family Pyronemataceae; genus Tricharina; species Tricharina praecox. The sequence goes on along the minus strand of NW_026250435.1, from coordinate 275,527 downwards.
ACACGTGAAGGGCAAGGAGAAGGAGAAAGAGTCTGCTGCTGGCGATGGTGCAGAGAAGCGAGGCGAAGATGGCAACGACGACGATCTGTATTCGTTGCCGACTAGACCCTCGGCTCCGAAACCGGCGACGGCACTGCCAGTTCCGAGTGATCCAAATGCACTGTTCCTGGGCGGTGTGCCATTGGAGGATAGTGATGATGAGATGGATGGATTTGATGATGCGGACTTCGAGGCCCTTCTGGAAGCGGAGAGGGCAAAGGATAAGGCGAAGGGGTCGGGGTCGGCATCAGCATCAGCACCAACATCAGCACTACCAATAGTACCGCCAACAGTGCCGTCAACAGTACCGTCAGCGCCAACCCGTGAGATAGACGAATTTGAGGATGACCTGGAAGCAATGGAAGCGATGGAAGCAATGGGAGAGATCGTTGGGCGCAGTGTGTCTGCGGCTGGGAAAGCTGCTCCGGTACCAGTAAGGGACGAGTTTGAAGACGAGCTAGAGGCCATGGAGGCCATGGGAGCGTTCGATTGAGATGCCAGCTAGATAGATGGAATGCGCAACTGTTGCCCAACAGAACCAATCCGCTTTGTCGTTGCTTCTTTATGTGTTACAGGTTAAGATCTCACGTGAAAGGCACGAAACGTCACTGGCGAAGATGTTCACTAGGATCTGGAGTGGTGGCTAACTCTTTCACGGCAGAGTCACGTGGTAACAAGTTAGCTGGGAGCGGCTGGTCTGTGCACGATAAGGATGTGATGATTGGATGCTCGTGTGATTAGCCTACCCGGTTTGAGGAGATGGCCGATTGTTAGAGCCAGAGGGCTGAAGCCAAGCGGATGGGACTTCCATCGGCGCGGATTGGAGCCAGAGACCTCATCACGGCCGTATGAGAGGGCTCCGTGACGACTGTCAATATTGTTGCAGATCAACCACAAAGTCGGCTACACACACCCATCCTGTCATTGGCATGCGATGCAGGGTCATACCGGCACGTTTTTGGGGGTTGGGCGGTGGGTGTTGGGGAGGGTGTTGGGGAGGGTGTTGGGGAGGAAACCACCGCTGCCCTGATCTTGATCGCATGGCTGGGTGAGGTCCGCCCGTCTGTTCCATTGACTGTCTTGCTGTTCAGGCCGAGACGCAAAGGACACCTCTTTCTGGGCCACCTCCTTCAAAAGAAGAGTCCTCGAACTTCACGATACGAAGGGAATCAGAGTACCAAACTTCTTTGTCGCGGGCTCCATAAAAGTTACATAGACTACATATCTCGAGTAGCCCGAGTATGCATGTGGCGGTGGGATCGAATGGAATCCATGTCCAGACTGGCGCCGTCCAACCCTAACCAATAAAAATAAAAAAAAAGATTTTTTTGTGTTGCGAACGCGGTGGCCCGTCTCGAGTGGGAAATCCTCTGCCCCTCTTCGACAGAAGTCCCAACTGCAACTGCAACACCGCACCCCACAGAACTCCAACCACCCAACTGAAGGTCTCGCCCTCGTTGTCGAACGTCCACCAGAAAGGGAATCCAGTCTCCTCCTCCTCCTGCTTCGTATACGACTTCTCCTCTCACTACTACTGCTCCGCTCTTCACTCTCCCCGCTTTCTCTCCTTGCAACCAAAACCAGTCGCCGCCGCCGACGCCGCAGCAACCCGACCAGGAAAACTGTAAAGAAAGGGAAAAAGAGCCGCCTCTCGTCCCACTCTTACCTCGCCGCCCCCCAACCCGCACCGCCGCAGAGTCCGCTGTCCTATAGAGCCCCAGCCGCACTCGCCATCTCCTGCACTGCACTACCGAGCACAACGAGGCCATTTCTCACCCCCGCCCCCCGCCCCACACCCCACTAACCCCCGTCCTGGTCCGGCTCGCGACCGTGCATACGATACCCTTTCCCCGCCAGTGATCGCACACCCGATCGGACAACAATGGATACCGCTGCGCTTCGTGAATGCATCGGCTCTACACTGAGCGCCAATGCCGACATTCGGAGACAGGCTGAACTGCAGCTGAAGGCGGTGAGTTAAAGTTTTGACTTGCGTGGGCTCGCGGCGGAATTCTGCAGTGGCTGATCACATGGGAGTGCAGGCGGAGGTGCAAAAAGGTTTTGTCGCAGCTTTAACGGACATCGTCTCGAACGACCCAGATGCGAACTTCCGGCACTCAGGTACCTACCCGCTTTACCAATCCCTCAGCACACTCAGGACGCAAACAGAAACGCTGATGCCAGTGTCTAGCCGTTATTTACCTCAAGAACAAGGTCACCCGGTCTTGGGAATTCAACGAGGAATGGCCTAAGATTCCCGCCATCCCCGAAGATGAGAAGGCCATACTCCGCGAGCGTCTCATCCCTACCCTCGCGTCGGCACCGCCCAACATCCGGCAACAGCTGATGCCACTGATTGGCAAGGTCTTGCACTATGATTTCCCCGAGCGGTGGCCGAGTTACATGGATATCACCCTGCAGCTTCTGAACTCTGGCGACATCCAGTCGGTCTTTGCGGGTGTGCAGTGCTTGCTGTCTCTGACGCGGGTCTACCGCTTCAAGCGGGACACCACTAAGCAGGACGAGATGGAGCGCGTTGCGCAGGCGACCTTTCCCATAATCTTGGCTATCGGCAACAGACTGGTTGACGAAACCAGCACGGATGCGGGTGATATGTTGAAGATGATCATTAAAACCTACAAACATGCAACTTATGTAAGTTAGCGGCGCACCCAGATTCTCGCACACGTGGCGGTCCCGTCTGACTGACAACCTTACAGTTTGAATTGGCACCGCATCTACAGGATCAGTCGTCAATCGTTCCTTGGGCGACCCTGTTCATCAAGGTCGTCCAGAAGGAGCCCCCGGCGGAGTCTATGGTCGAGGATTTGGACGAGCGGGAAATTCACCCCTGGTGGAAGGCAAAGAAGTGGGCCTTCGCGAATCTTAACAGGATATTCGTTCGGTATGGTGCGCAATTTCGGACAGTGGATTGCAACAGTAACTAATTTTGACTGCAGTTACGGAAACCCCCAAGGAGTCACTAGCAACGACTCCTACGAGGAGTTTGCCAAGCACTTCATCGACAACTTTGCGCCCGAAATCTTGAAGGCGTACCTTCAGCAGATCGAATTATGGGTGTCGAAGCAAAGGTGGTTGAGCAAAATCTGCCTGTCCAACATCCTCGCCTTCTTGGATGAATGCATTAAGCCCTCCGCCACATGGAAGCACCTTGGCCCCCACGTTGAGAACCTGATTGCGCACGTTCTCTTCCCGCTGCTGTGTCAGACCGACGAGGACCTCGAGATGTTCCATGAGGAGCCCGCCGAATACCTCCACCGCAAGATTAACTTCTATGAGGAGGTTTCGGCACCTGATGTGGCCGCTACAAATTTCCTGATGACCTTGACCAAGAGCCGGAAGAAGCAGACATTCACCGTCCTCAATTTCATCAATGGCGTGGTCAACCGCTACGAGACGGCTGCGGATGCGGACAAGAACCACAGGGAGAAGGAGGGTGCTTTGAGGATGATTGGTACTCTGTCCAGCATCATCCTTGGCAAGAAGAGCCCGATCGCCGATCAGGTTGAGTATTTCTTTGTGCGTCATGTGTTCCCCGAGTTCCGGAGTACCCAGGGCTACCTGAGGGCCCGAGCTTGCGATGTCCTTGAGAAGTTCGCCGATCTCGACTTCAAGGATGAGAATAATGTGGTTCTCATCTACCAGAACATTCTCCAGTGCTTGAATGATCCGGAACTTCCCGTTCGGGTCGAGGCGGCTTTGGCTCTTCAGCCTTTGATTCGCCACGACTACATCCGGACGTCGATGCAGCAGAACATTGCCGACATCATGCAGCAGCTTCTCAAGCTTGCGAATGAGGTCGATGTCGACGCTCTGGCGACCGTCATGGAGGAGTTCGTCGAAGTCTTCGCAGCCGAGCTTACGCCGTTCGCCGTGCAGCTTACGGAGCAGCTTCGGGACACCTACTTGCGCATCATCGGCGATGTTATCGAGAAGGGACAGGGCAGCACTGACGAAGATACGGAGACTTACCTCGACGACAAGAGCATCACGGCCCTCGGTGTGTTGCAGACCATTGGTACTCTGATCCTTACCCTAGAGAGTACTCCGAATGTGCTGCTCCACCTCGAACAAATCTTGATTCCTGTCATCACCATCACTCTTGAGCACAAGTTGGCGGATCTATACAACGAAGTGTTTGAGATTATCGACAGCTGCACATTCTCCGCCAAGGCTATCTCGCCGACCATGTGGCAGATTTTCAAGCTCATCCACCGGTCGTTCAAGGACCGATCGGAGATCTTTATCGAGGAGATGCTTCCTGCCCTGGACAACTACGTTTCGTACGGTCACGAGATGCTGAAGCAGCAACCAGAGTATATGGAGGCCATCTTCGACATCATTCAGACCATCTTTACGAACGAGCGTCTGGGTGCTATGGACCGCATCTGCGGTTGCAAGCTTGCCGAAGCTGTCCTTCTCAACATGCGCGGACATGCCGACAAGTACTTGAACCACTTTATCGAGATTTCCATGCAGTGTTTGTTGGCGGAATGCGAGGTCAAATCGTACCGTGTCCATCTTATGGAGATGGTTATCAACTGCATCTACTATAACCCTGCCGCGACACTCCAGGTTCTGGAAAGGCACGGCTGGACCAACAAGTTCTTCAGTCTATGGTTCTCCAACATCGAGAACTTCAACCGTGTACACGACAAGAAGCTCTCGATTGTTGCCATCGTGGCTTTGATTCAGCTGCCCCCGGACCAGGTGCCCCCAAGCATCCAGCCTGGATGGCCAAAGCTCATGTCGGGCATCGTCAGCTTGTTCCAGACTCTGCCATTGGCGATGAGGCACCGCGAGGATATCTCGAAGGATAGTTTGAACTTTGACGACTCGTACGAGAGTGACAGCGAGAACGAGTGGGATGGCGATGCCGGCTGGGATGGCGAAGGTAACACCCCGTATCCATGTGACCACCTGTAGGATGAGAAATGCTGACACGAAAAGAAGGGCTTGACGAGGCGGATGTTCCCGACGAGAGCGCGGCGTACATGGAGTTCTTGAACACCGAGGCGCAGGCCCGGGCCGCCATCGACTTCACTTACGATGAGGACGACGATGAGGCGTTGGAGGAGGAGACGCTGCTCGAGACCCCATTGGATCATATCGAACCATATCAGCTGTTCCGAGGAGCGCTGCTCGGTATGTAACCCGTAAGGGACAGTTCGAGAACAGATCAGATGCTAACGGTGGGAAATGTAGGAATACAACAAGTTCAGCCACAAGTATACGAGGCCCTCACCAAGGAGCTGACAGCTGACGAGAAATCGGTTATCACGAGCGTGTTCCACGAGGCGGAGCAGAAGAAGTTGGAGCAGGAGGCACAGATGGCTGCTGCCGCCGCTACCGTGGTACTGAGTAATGGGGCTTAAGTAACCGGTGGGGTGGTGGAGGTGGAGGGCACCGACCGACATACAGCTTGTGTGGGGGGGACCATGTGAGGTGAAAATAAAGGGCATTCTGGTGGAATGGAAACGATGGATGGATGGGTGGGATTTGTTTTTTTTTCTTCTTTCAGTTGTGCGATTCGTGTCAATTTCTAACTTAGTTTGGGTGTTGTGTTATGTTACTCTTCTCCTTTTCTTTATTTCACATTTTTCTTTCTTCCCTTTTCCTAAATGGTGGTGGTGGTGGTGGGGGTCGGGTGGATGTAGGTTGTCATAGTTGTTGCTGCAGATGGTGCAGATGTAGTGGTATGTAGTGGTTTATCGCGGTTGGTGCGGTTGGTGCTGTGCGGTTAGAATATTATTGGGAGTCTTACATTCTTTCATATCTCATCCGGGAAACTGAATACGGTACATCAGCGAGCTTGGTGAGGGTGACCATTCAAACTGGGGACACCAAAGTTGGAGTGTCATCACGCCCTGTAGTTACCAACGTCAGTAACAACCCAAGGGCGAGTAAACACCACCAGACGTGTGATGTCACATGACATGCCAGCACCTCGAGTGACACTATGTGAACCCTCCCGCATCCCCTATGCGGTGGGGAGGAAAGCTCCACCAGACCTGAAGGAGGAGGACGATGAGGAGGAGGCAAGCACCGCACCGGTGGTAGAGCAAGAGTACCCAGCAGGGGGGTACTGTGTCTGTGTCTGCGGCCGGTGCGAGGGAGTAGGAAATGAGGATATGTGGTGATATTTTCTAGGTGCGATTTCTTGTGTTATCTGTTTGGTAGGTAGGTAGCGGCGCCACATCGTGCTGGCTGGTGATCGGGTCCAAACCTTCGGCCGGCTAGAGTGGGCGGGAAAGGAGTGCGACGGTTCGACATAGTACAGATAGGCTGCATGCGAAATAAAACAGGAAGATCTAAGATCTCTCCCCTTGTGCGCATCGGCAGCACCCATCCGCAGCATCAAAACAAGCCCTATCTGCACAGATCGTAGAGATCAGTGCTGCCATCGATGATCTCTGGGAAGGGATGAGATGCAACCAACAGGGAGGGCTTGCGTACATCTCTTGCTCGACCCATCGGCGGACAGGAAGAGCCTGAACAGAGCTGAACAGGTTGATGGTCCTCGATCGAGAGGGGCTCACGCAGCTGGGGGGTCGAGGGGAGGTGGTTCTGGAAGTGCTCGCCCAGTGAGGGAGATGCATGCGGGTGGTTCCAAGGCATACCTGGCCTTTGGGCCGATGCGTACATACAAGCTGGTGTTTGCACAGATCGGAGGGCTGGCTGCTACACACAAGCAGCCTTGGGAAGAGGGAATGGATGGATGAGGCATGTATGCACGTTGAGCGGGACCAGGAATATGCTGGGCAGGGCAGAACCGATGGGTGCCGATGGGGCGAGGCTCGTGCATATTGGACGATCGGGGAAGAGGTGCGTTGCATGTTGCTATCATCTTTGTTTCTGTGTTGTGGTCCATGTCCTGTCTTCCTGCTTCTTCTCTCCCCCCTTCATCCACTATATAATCTTCGTTCCCCCCCACCTTTTTCCTTCCCTTCTCTCTCCTGTCATCGAGGACACTAGAAATATCATCATTTGTCATAGAAATCATCACTTTAATATGCTCCCCTGCTTCTTCTCTTTTCTATTATCACCTCTACTTCCATCTCCAATTCTATTTTGATTGCTCCCTCTTCCTCTGCTCCTCCCGGGCTTCATTCTCGTCCACTCTTTCTCTTTATCCATCTTCATCCATCTCACTTCACCTTCATCATCACTAATCCATCTATCTTCATCCCCTCATCTCTTACTTCTGCTCGGCCTTATGTCATGCAATCCGCTCCTCCTCCTCCAACCGCCCAATCATTCTCTTGCATGATTATGCTCACCATCTTCGCATACCCTTAACTAACATGCCAATAATGACCACTGCCATGATGCCGTTGCCGCTTTGATTAACTTCATTTTTCTCCTGGTTCAACACTGACAACTTAACGGACAGGTTCCCGCCACGACTCGCTCTCTCTCAGCCGTCGTGGTACATACAGTCGCCCTCCATAGTGTGGCCTTCGATGGCCGTCATTACTATCGTCTCGAGACATGACCTAAGATTCTCTCATCGCTCACATCCCCTCGATGGACGCCCTCTCGTCCTTCAACTCAACGCTAGCTACATGACAACAACCGACGATAGTAGCAACCAACAGCAGCAACAGGCAGCGGCAGAAAGAAAAAAAAAGTATCACGAGACAACGATTTGCATATATACCTGGAGCATGGTCCTCTCGGGACGATATTTAAGGTGGTACCTATTGCTTCCACCGATCTACCTTCTTATAAATTTCGTCGACTATTGCCGAGGTATTATCGTAAGCACCATGTAAGTATGAAAAGCTCCTCCCATATAAATGAGTAATGCTGACGTCCAACAGATTTTTGCCTTACTCTCTGGGAGCAGCGCGGTACCCTAAGGATCGTGCTCAAAGCATCGATGCTGTGTTTACAGGATAGCTCATCCAATCGAGCCGAGAAAAAAATAATTTTAATACAGAAAAATAAATCGACTAAAAACAAAAAAAAGGGAAAAGAACCCGAAAAGGGAGAAAACAAAAGCCGGAAAGGAAACCGAAAAGAAAGAAAAAAAGGAAAATTAAAACTGAAAAAAAAAAGGAAAATGAAAACGAAAACAAAAAGGAAAATGAAAACGAAAAAAAAATTGAAAAGAAAATGGAAAAGAAAATGGAAATGGGGAAGGAAAAGGAAAAGGGCGGGGAAATGGAAATGGAAATGGAAATGGAAATGGAAATGGAAATGGAAATGGAAATGGAAATGGAAATGGAAATGGAAATGGAAATGGAAATGGAAATGGAAATGGAAATGGAAATGGAAATGGAAATGGAAATGGAAATGGAAATGGAAATGGGAAAGGAAAAGGAAATGCGAAAGGAAAAGGAAAAGGGTGGGGAAATGAAAATGGAAATGGAAACGGAAAGGAAACGGAAAAGGAAAAGGTTGGGGGAATGGAATATATGCATGGAAGGGTAAGTACAAACCTTTGTTGGTCGTTTCGATGCACTGCTAATCTGTCCTAGATTTTCTTATGGAAAAGGAAAAGGGTGGGGGAATGGAAACTTCCCCGTGGGATGTACGATATATGCATGGAAGGGTAAGTACAAACCTTTGTTGGTCATTTCGATGCACTGCTAATCTGTTCTAGATATTATTATGGAAAAGCTGCCAGGTCGCGTCACGTTTTATCGACTATCTACGGTTCCAGCGGATTTTGATGGGACATTGGTGTTCTTTCCGTCTGGTTCCCAGTCACAGGCGCCGAATTCTACCGGCGGATCTGTTAGGTGTTTCTCGTCTATCCGCCCGATTCACCACTTTAGAAAAACGTTGTCGTTTTGGAGGAGGCCTCTTGCTATCAAGTGCTTGCTTGCCGTAAACGGGGATGATCCCAAGTTATGAGAAATGTAAGTTCCACCCCTTCTTCGCCTTTTATGTTTCATCTAGCAGTGGTCTGGCGTGTCCGGCAATAAAGAAGGTATGTTGTCTTGTTTTCTTTCTGTTTGATTTGAAGGAGAGGGGGAGAGTGGGTAGGTGATTCGGATAGGTGGCTTCGTACGGTGGTGAAGCTCTTTGGAAGTTGTGGAGGTAATTTTGGGAATTTGTCTTTTCGGGAATATATGAATACTGTTTTATTTTTTATAATCCGCCGCTTCAATGTGATTTCAAACTATAAGTCAATCAATTCTCCCCTCATGTTCGGCAAACTCCACGCCTTTCGACTTACACACAAGTCGTTGCTGGCCATAAAAGTTGAGAATATCAATTTCTTCCAATGCCTCGCAATCACTATCCAGCGCGGCAGCAGTCTCTTGGAAATCCGCACAATTGTCAAGATATATCCGAAATAGTCGTACACACTCGAGTTTTACGCCACTGTCCAACCAGACTTTCATCGAGCGGCCTGGTGGGGCTTTCCCTGCCCTCCGCCCCGGCCTGCCCCAGCAATCAAGGTAGAGCGCACCAAGGAAATGATACTAGGAAAATACAAAATCCGCCCCCTCTCCCTACCCCGCCTCGCCTCCTGCCTCTTCACCAGGGGATGCCGTGAAAGAAGGTATGTGTGTGTGGGGGGGGGGGGGGGGGGGGGGGACAGCGGGAGTGACCCCGGCCCCTCGACTTCAGCACCCTCCTCCTCTCACCCCAACTCCACCTCCCTTTCTTCCCGCCCCCCGAGCTTCCACTCAGAGACCTCACTTGCAGCATCTTCCTCGGCGGCCACTGGCATCCATCTGCCCACTTCAGTGGAGGAAAGGAAGTCCAGGATGACCTGACTACACCGCTCGTCTGCGAAGACGTCTCGGATCTTGAAGCGGTCTTTGCTCCTCCCCCTCCCCGTCTGCTTCCGCACCTGTATCCGCAGTGTTTTCCGTTGACTCTTCCATCCGGGGCAGTATTTCCAGGAACATGGAAACCAGCTCTCCGCTACGGCGGGTGGTTAAACATACCCGAGTGATCTCCGATGTACGCGTTTCAGGTTCACCTGAAGGCTGATATTGGACATTCCACAAGGGCCCGGGGGTTCCCCATTAATACCACTCTTTGCTTTCGTATCTTCCGTACGGCTACGATGCGTGTGGCGTGCCACGACGTTTGAGATTGGAGGCCGCCAGAACTTAGAAGCGCGGGATTGGATTTCGGTGATCGCTGCGGAATGGGAACCGGTGAGAACTGGTAGGTGATTGGGATGCTCCACAGGGATGGGGACGGGAACGGTGAAGGTGATTTGTTTTCGACGAAGAGTGGCGGAACTAAGGGTAAATGGGGGGGGGGAGTGATGATGTAGGTGGTATGGTATACAAGTCAGTCCGCTGGATACCTAGAGAAGAGCCGGCGGTCTCAGTGAGAAGCAGTTGGCCAGTTGGCCACCAGGCCGTACGTGACTCGCTGCTGAGTATCTCTGGCATAGGTAGCATAGGTATTTATTCTTGTCCACATGATCTCCTGGAAGCATCGAAGCCCGTGCCTCAGTGGCGTCTCACAGGCGACGCCGCAGCGTGCGATGGAATAATCATCCATCGCTTCGTCGTCGTCGTCTTCGTCGTTGTTGTTTTCAATCGCGGGGGCACTTACCAAGTTTCCAGCACGGAAAAAACCCCCGCGTGGTCTAGTGGTCTACTACCTAGGCAATGCAACCGGCGAGGGGAGTTGAGGGAATGCCCCCGGTTCAAACCTGGGTGAAAGCCCTGTCAGCTCTTGGGGTTTCCAAGCCACCCACCGGGGGTGGTGGTGGTTTTTTGTTTTGGGTGACGGATGGAGCACTATGTGTCACTCGGTATGGTTATGTCACGTGACATGCTTTTGCTGCCCGGTCGACGTGCCGAGTCACTTCCGCTGTTCTTCACCGCACTCTCCTTCTTGACATCTCCTGACTGAGAGGCAAGGGACGTGGGTCGGAGTGAGGAGCGGACTATATTTTTCGTAGCTTTGTTCTTTGGTGCGCTCTACAGTGGTTGCGGGTGAAGAAGAATACCAAATGGAGTTTTGTTGGTGCTTTCAGGACATCACTCGTTTTCTCCGTATTCCCAGCCTGTACACAGAGCATGGTATTCAACCTTGACTGTAGCACTGTATATAGTAGATTCTACCCTCCCCTGCCCTGCAACTTGGAGCATATACGAGCGAAGCCCAGGAAACCAATCACAGCCCAGTTTAGCCGCGACCTCAACGGCCGGGGGCGGGACACCTTCAAAGGCAGTATGATACAACGTGGAAAGTCTAAAGTCTCCTATTTCTTCACCGGTGCCAGTGCGCCGCCCACCTGTCACTCTGCAGTCGCAGTGGCATCAGCTCGCATCAGCTCGCATCAGCTCGGGCCGGGAGTGTTATGGCCGGGAGTGTTATGGCCGGGAGCGTTATGGCGCGCCTCCCGAAATCCCGTACCGCGCCGCATCCAATCTCGCTTCGGGGTCTCACCGCTGGTGACAGCCAGCTCGTAGAGTAGAGTACATACCGGTTATGGTGCGTGTGTGCGTGTGTGGGAGTGTGGGTGGGTGGGAGTGTGGGTTCGCCTAGGCGGGCAGATCCCCAGTTGCCTTCCTGCCTATCAGGGTACTCTACATGGTTGGTGGGGGTCAATCTACTGTAGAGTACTATATGCATACGCATAAACATAAGCATATCATATCATATGCTCGTCCGCTGGTCGGTCGGTGAGTAGAACGGACTGAGCCAGGCTAGGGGGGATAAGGGGGGAGACCGAGTGAGGAGTTTGTGGGGATCCGGTGGTGATCGGTCTCTCTGGCATTTTCAGAGGGCACACACGTTTTCCTCAGCTGGGTAGATGGAGATGGAGGGAAACGCCTTGTAAGTGACCTCGAAAGCGACTACAGTACACGAACGATTCGCCTAATTACCGCCCGACTCCGCCAGTTACTAAGTATCAACCATCACTCGCATCATTTACAAATGCCAATCCCGGCAAGGGTACTTTTGTAGATGCACCACCAGTGGTCCACCACCACCACCACAGTCCATCCAGATTCCAGCGGTCTATTCTATTTATATGCGTAGCGACTGCAGACAGACAGACTGGGTGTGTAGACATCTGCTCTATTAGAATTTGGCAGGATTGCCAAAACGAACGGATATTAGATACCCATGGCGACATCGCGTGGAGGGATCATCATGGATGTTCTTTGGCATGTGGCATGTGGGAGAGTGGGAGAGCCGGCGGATAGTTATGCCTGCGATGCTGCGGCCTGATATGTACTGCGATGCTGCGGCCTGATATGTACTGGTATGTACATGTGCCGACATGATGTGCGCGTGAGGCGAATTTGCCATGACCTGCCAGAGGCAGTGGTCGTTCGGGAACCGTTTCTGTGCCCGTTTCTTGCTCACTGGGGATGGGGATGGAGGATGGGGCCTTCTGAAATGATTCGAGAAGGAGGTGCAATTACATACACCGCCGAGTTGACACATGGGGGAAAGGGGTGCCCAGTCAGAATACAGGTGTGATTTGTAGCATCTGCCCGGTCAGGCCGGGCAGATGGCCGTGGCCGTGGCTGTGGCTTAAGTTTTAATCTTCCCCCGCGAGCTTGTAGGGAAGACATGTTTTCGTATCATCGTATTGATTCGCATGATACTACTAGTAGGCACATCACCTAAGTGCAAGTCCAAGTCTAAGTCTTGCACATCGATTCAGGCCGTGCGCCGAGTGCCGAGTGCAATCGTGAGGGATCGCAATCGGTGGCGCCGCGGTAGTTACGGTATTCTCGGTCTCCGGATCATATTTTCTTCTTTCTTTTCTTTCGCAACTTGGAAAACCCCGCGTAGTCTGCCGGGCCCCGGCAACTGAATTACTATACATCCAGCTATTCTTATTCCAGCTGGTAGTTAGAACTTACCGTATAGCGCACTTTGCAAGCCCTAGTTAGTAGCCAGTGAAAGCAGCTGCTGCAGAAGAGCTGCAGAGCTACAACCGAGCTGATGCTCGGCGTTCGGCCTACCTTTCGGTTCGGATTCTCCAAGGGCCCGCCGCGGTGTTTCCTCCCAAGCCGCGCTCTTATGCATACTTTCAACTAAGGCAAGCAGGCCCCAACTAGTGGCGCCCCGCTGCCACCGGAACTCCGGTTAACCATTATCGTCTCACCGCTGGAGACTGGAGCTCGCGGCTAGTTAGTTACTCGCTCAGGTGGCCTCTAGATATTCACACGCAATAAAAACGAGCTGCACCGGACGAGCCTCCAGGCTCCAGTGTTTAGTTAGCGTCGGCCACAATTCTCGCCGATGCTCGCTGCCTAGTTAGGTGACCAACTAGGGCTTACCGTGTCGACGGGCTCGGATAGGAACGTGGAGGAACCGTGGACCGTGGATTATGTTCCACTGGTCCACTGGAGATCTGGGGCACTGCTAGGCAGACGAGACGAGACGATCGTCTAAGTCAAGGCGTGCGTGCGACAACATGGTGGATCGTTGAACTACTAGTACTGGGTACCAAGTTACTTGCACATATAAACTCTATATCGACGTAGGTACTGAGGTACTGAGGCACTGGAGTACTGAGGTACTGAGATACAAAGATATATGGTACCTAATTACTAGGAATCACTACGGAAAACCTCGCCTTCTGGTTCGTGGTCACGACTCACGACTCATGATTCGCTTCAGTCATTCTGCCGGATGTTGAAATTGAGAGAAGAACTTGACTTGATTGGTGTAATAAGGATGATGAGAAAGAAGACTGCTTATAAAAGAAACGAGCTCGTGTAGACAAAGAGGAAGCCGGGCCTCAGATAGAGGATGCGACGATAGCCGTCGCCGGACTACCTAGGCTGGGGGCTTGAAGGCTTTAGCTAAAGAGGCTGACTCTGGTGAGAAGCCATGGACAATGCTAAGCAGCAAGAAGGAAATGAGGGTAGTATGCAAACGGGGTGTGGAAAGTAGCAGTGACGGTGGAAAGTAGTAGGGACAGTGGAAAGTAGTAGTGACAGTGGAAAGTGGCAGTGACACCGGAACAGGCAATAAGACGCATAATATCAGCACCGGAGTACTCAATAGTACATAGCTATTCAATCACAGTAACCCCCCGTAGGATGGAATATGAAGATTCGGAATGTGGACTGAAAACCTCGGAGCAACCCTGTGGCCCGGGGAGGGGCATGGTAGCTGTTAACCCGTCAAGCCCCAGGCCAATTTTAGGTACGTATCCACCACAATCCATACAGCAGTCACCACCACGCAGTATGAAAGAGATGGCAAGAGTAAGAGCAAGCGTGGCGACTAAAAGCATCATGACCCATGCCGGCTTTATCTGTATGATATGCATGATATGATGTATGATATGTGCACTATTGTAGTTACTACATATATCGACATTCCTACTGTAGACGCCTGACGCCACAGATCCTCACGCTAACTATGTCCATTAGTTATGACGTTCTTGGCCAGCCAGCCAGCCAGTCTCGACTGCAGAATTGTAAGTATGTACATACATAAGAATGCTACTGCCAGAAGAACCCAATCCCCTCTATCCTCTCCCGAGTGGGCCCGCTCGCCACCTAGAAAGCTGCCGGAGCGATTAACGCACGCGGCAGTGCTTGAGCGTGGGAAGCAGCCGCGGACCGGAGGACCTTCCCGACTGGCTGGCAAGGGGAAGTCTAAAAAGGTACTATTACTATGCAATGTACGCCACCTACTGTATGTATCTACGCCAAGGGCACACAATAAGTTCCCATGTGAAAAAGACGCCGAAACTTCAATCGCCTCCATAGTGCCCTAATACGGTACCGTAATAGGCCTTTTTTCTCTTTCCGCTACATGTCCGGTGTGTTTGATTGGTGATTGGTGATTTCAGCGGATTGCAATTGCAGTTGCAAGTGCAATATGCGGTTGCCATTGTGTCGTGCCGCGCATGTGTCGAGTACGAACGTACATACTGTCTTGTGATTGATGTTTCTAGCCACGAGATGGGATGTCGTTCGTGGCTTTCCGCCGCCACCGCCGTTGCCGCCGCTAGCTAATGGGATCGAAACCGGAAAATGGAGATATCGGCGGCGGCATGGCCTAGACTGAGTGTTCCGGACGCCAAATGTTCCACCGCAGCGTCAACTGCACCGGAAGTCTGGAAGAAGCAGAAGCAAAAGTTGAACAAGCTTCTTGAGGATGCAGTCCGTCCTCCCACGCGGTAGATAAGCCCCCACCTACATACCTGCAATGCATTGTCCAGCTCATTCGGCCCGGCCCCACTATGTACGAGACTTACGGGGAGAAAATCTCTCCGCCCCTAAAGCAAATACTGTGGGCTACCTATAGCATATTAGTATCTGCTTCGCCAACCACTGGATCGGATTGATGATGGGCTATATAGGTTGGATGGGTACCGCCCAAAAACGGGTTCGATACCGCATTCCATCCCGCCATACAACCGCCGTCCATCATGCATCTTCCCAGCTTCCTGACCACCCTCGTCCTGGGCTTCGCGGCTACTGCGTCTGCACGGCCATCGTCGACCTGTGTTGCGTCAAAGAAATGTACGAACCCCACCGTACGCAAGAGCTGGTACGTGAATCCAATCCGACCCAATCCAATCGAATTTTCCCCGGTCCCGGTCCGTCTCGAGGAACACTCGACTGACCACAAATACAGGGGATCACTCGCCACATCCGACAAGACCGCCTACATCAACGCCGTCAAGTGCATGATCAACACGCCACCGAAGCTGAACGAGTACGCCGCCGGCGTCACTAACCGCTGGGAGGACTTCATCTGGACACATCAGAGAGTCATGCCGACTATCCATGGAGTCGGCCACTTCCTGCCGTGGCACAGGCTGTTCCTTTTCGAGTACGAGCGGGTGTTGCGCGTTGAGTGTGGCTACGAGGGCACTATTCCGTGAGTTCCCCCTCCCGGAATGCCAACGGCGGAGTCTGATATGATATGTACAAAAGGTACTGGGACCAGAAGGCAGACAACGCCGACATCTTTGCGTCGCCCGTATTCGACACGGAGTTCGGCTTCGGCGGCAACGGCGCATTCGACCCGACCGCGTTGATCCCGTTCATCAACATCACCGCCGACGGCGGCGGGTGCATCCAGGACGGCCCGTTCAAGGACCTCACCATCCACCTCGGCTACAACAACGACAGCTCGTACCAGGAGCGCTGCATCACGCGCAACATCATCCAGGCGCCCGCGAGCCGCTGGTGGAACGCGCAGGAGGAGAACAACGCCCTCGCTCATCCCACCTACGAGATCTTTGCCGAGCTGCTGGAGGGGAACGGGAACTTTACGTTCGATCTGGGAATGCACAATGCCGGGCACATGGCCGTGGCCGGAGACGTAAGCTCCTCCCCTTTCCCCCCTCCCTCCCTCTTCGCTCACGACAACTAACGCCCCCCGGCTTAGATGCTCGACACGTGGGTCTCCCCCGGCGACCCAGTATTCTACCTGCTGCACGGCAACATCGACCGCATCTGGGCGAAGTGGCAGCAGTCCGCGAGCGCCAAGCTCTTTGCTGTCGGCAACCCGATCCGGCCGCGACTGCCCATTTCCGACGGCCTCCTGGCCACCATCCCCGAGGGCAACGTCACGCTGGATTATGTCATCGATCTTGGCCCGCTCGCCGGTGATCGCCTCAAGATCCCGGTCGCCCGCGTGATGGATCCGATGGGAACCGTGCCGAAGGGGTATAAGAAGGGGCTGCTGTGCTATGATTACGAGTAGTGGCGTGGCGTGGGGGGGGGGGGGGGGGAGGGGGAGCGGGATTCGATATGGCGATAGGTAGCCGATACTCCGGCTGTACACTGGGCTTTTATCTTTTAATATCTAATTGCAATGGACGTTCCGGCGGAAGAGACTCAGACTCAGACTCAAACTCAGACCCAGAGACGCATATTAGCAGCGTCCACTTCGCAAATCGTAAGTTGTATGTACGCATAACACGGTGAATGCTTCCGCACTGCGCGAAGAAAAAGAAGAAGAAGAAGAAGAAGAACCCCTGCGCCAACTCTTTCCGAGAAGCCATCCGGTCAGTGGTTGTGTCACTCGGAACTGGAACTCCCGCGTATTCACGACGCCGGCCGGCCGAGGGACCCAGCTCGGGATAGAGACGCTGTCGAGCCGAGCCGATATCGGGATCGCAAACAGGACTGAGGGGGGAAAGGAGGCGCCAGTTCAGTATTAGTAATTGCGATATGTAGTCGTGACAGGCGACACGCAGTTGATAACGGAACGTCCAGGGGGGTTGGCTCGGTCGCTGGGGTACCACAAGCAACAAGTAGAACGGAAGCGATCGAAGCTGCCATAATCATCCCCGAAGCGTGAGCGCATTCGAAGAGGACCAACACCATTCCCGGATTGCAGATCAGCAGAAGGAGGCGCCGACAAGTAGAACGGATGGTAGTGTATAAAAGAATTGACTGCTTTCAGATATAAACCCTATTCGTGAAAAGAAACTCCTTGAAATTTCCTGTCATCGCTCCCCGCTCTTGCTATAGTAGGTAGTAGGATAATCGAGACGAGTATGAGAAACGAGCACACAAGGGCAACCCCAAACGACCAAGCACCAACGCCTAAACGCCCGTAATCGACAACCTGGTGTTCCCAGATTTCCTTCGTAGCCTGCCAGGCTATCCATCATTGGTCTACCCCCTCAGAGCCCGCAGCCGCTCATTAAGCCTACATGTGTCCCGTTAGTCCAGAGAACCGTCCGCGCACGGAACACGAGTACATACCCATTCTCCTCCTGCTCAGTCGGCCCGACCTTGTGCTTGGTAGCCTCGGGCATGTCCTGCTCCATCTCGAGCCCGGCCTCATCCGCAATCTTCCCCATGAGGCGATCCACGTCCTCCTGAGGCGTCCCAACGGCCGTGGCAGAGCTAGTGGCATTCTCGTAGTATCCCACAGCAACATCCAAGTCCTCGAACTGCTGCTCGAATTTGTCCATCACGACCGAGATCTGTCACCGACATCAAGTCAGCATCTCACTTCCACCGTCGCACGCGTGGCTCACCCTCTCAAGATTCATCGTCTTCATGGCCGCATCCATGCCCTTGACCACGTTCGCCATGCTCCCGGAGACCTGTCTCATGGTGACAGCAGTCTGCACCCTACTCGCGACCGCATCGATGCGCGACGCGAGCCGGAGAAGGTTCAGCCGCTCGTTCTGTTTGCGGATTGCGTTCTGCGCGTAGAGTTTGGCGATGTCGTTGTTTCCCTGCTGCATCGCCTGTCGTCCCCCGCCCCACCATTAGCGCGGACGTCAAAAGTTACAAGAGGTATGTTAGAGGCGTGCCTTCTTGATCTTGGCTTTCTCGGCCGTCTCCTCTTTGCCGGCTTTCGCGGCTTGTCGGTTCAGTGACTTGGCCGTGAACTGTGCGTGGTGTTAGCCAGTGATGGCGGGGGTGGTGCACGCCCGAACGATGACGTACTTTGAGCTGGAAAAGGGCTTTCTCGAGGCCGGACATGGCTGTAGGAGTGTAGAGGTCAGTCGGACGGTAGGTTCGGTTATGTGTATGGGCGACGGATTCGTGGACGAAGTGGAAGACGAGTTGAGGTTGCTGTGGGCGGTAGACGGATTGGTAGGCTGAGTCGGAGCTGGGAGCTGCGGATGGCGGATGGCGGACTCGTGACACCGATAAGGTTAGATGAAGGAGATAAGGTCCGATGGAGCAGATATAATTAGATGAAAAACAGATGACAGATGCCGCTAGGCCGGTTATCAGATAAGATCGGACAATCACATCCTATGCCATGAAAGGCCGGGCTTCGTAGCCAAGCTACTTGAAGCGGCCGGCCGGGCTAGATATTTGCTTGGCTCAGCCGGCCACGCAGCCAGGCTTATCGGTTTGCGTGTGTGGATTTACTTGTAGAGTTATCCATACTGTGTAGTGAAGGGGGGGAGGGGGGGTAAAAAATACGCCAAAAAGCGTATTTTTTACCCTCCCCTTCACTATACAGTATTCAGTAAGTACTGCGAAGTCTCACTCGAGCTTTAGTCGTCATGACACCAGTACATACTTTGTTGTCAACTTCCGTATCACCCCAAGCTGTTTCAACCAGCCGAAGCAGCAGGCAGTCAATCCATCTTATCGACCAGGCCGGGCCACTCGCAGCTACCGATAGTCGGGCGGGGGCTGGCTGTGGACAACATGCACAGCTTCTACGTGCATATCGAACCCCCTCCGAGCCGATCTTAAAACGCCTTGAAATTGGCCCGTAAATGTCCTTAGAGTACTGGCTCCTGACTCGGGCGGAAAGCTGAAGTGAAATCCACATCACCAAAGACTCCCAAGTAACGTGGTCTTCAACCCGCAAATGCCGGGGGGAGGAAAATAATGCACTTCCCTCATCTACTGAGATACCTGCCACCGGGTATGTACGAGTTGAAAATTTAGAAAATGATTCAATTGAATAGAAAAGCAAAGAAAAGAAAAGGGGTCCATTAATGTCTGATGTGTTGAAAAAGAGACGGACCGACAAGACAAGACTTGGGATAGAAAAGCAAAATCAAAAACAGAAAAGAAAACATTTCCTGTTTAACGGCCGGACTGCATCGTGTCCGCCAGCCATAACACATACATGGCGCAACACAGAGGCGCCTTCCATAAAAGAACCCCAGAAAATAAACGCCAGCGAAAATGCCCCCAATCTCAGCGCTGAAATCCCAACAACCCTCTCCGCCCAAGTGAACCAAAATGTAAATATTCGCTGATAAACTTGATGTCGACGGCCAGCGACAAGGGCTCGGGATTCGGAATTATGCCGGTTGTCGTAAATTTGGTTCGTTTCGTAGGCGACGAGGGTGAGCGAGCGACTTTACATTATGATGCACATGAATACTATTTCACAGTAATCCTATCGTTAGCGTCCACAGCCAGAAACCGCAGAGCAGAAGGCGAAGCGGCGAGAGAAGAAGTATGGTACATACCCTGACCATTGCGCCGTCCCATATCGACCGGATCGGTGTCGATATCGTCGTCCCGCACGGCGGGTGAACTTGTCGTCGGGGCTGTAGCGATGGCGACTATGATCGTGGTGATGATGTTGTCGTTTGGCTGCATCGTGAAAACGTTCGTATCGAATGTGTGGAAGCTTTGTGGTGATGTTGTTCGATGGATGATGTGTGGAAGCTTTGTTATACTGTTCGATAGCTGATTTTGATGCTGGAGGTTATGAGTGGAGATGGAGAAGGGGGGGATGGCCCGAGATTTATAGATGTGCCCATGGTCTTCAGACGCAATCGTATGGACGGTCGGGACATTCCATGGCGTGATTGGGCTCCTGTCGATTTGGTCTGGGCTCCGATTGATTTGGCCTGGTCTCGGCGAAGACCTGCGCGCGATTGAATCTGTGGTATTATGAGATACACCAACCAGACCCACGCAATACCTAGAACGTGACGTCCCGCACACCCAGCAACTACAATTAGTTACATTCAACACCATGATCCTTTTAATTAGGTAGGTATCAGCCCTTTCTACCAGAGACTTCCTCAGTAAGTCCATAGTGGCCGTCTTGTTTCAATCTTCAGTCCCGGCTCGCTACGTGCGCAAATCAGATCGCTTCACGATATCTTCCTCGGCGAGTGATGCTCGGTGTAACTAGCGCCGTTGTTCAGACCACATGCAAACATAATCCTCCGAAATCTTCAGATCCCCGCATAGAAAACAGGACTTGGACTGGCGTCCGCTTTGCCTCCAATAAAACTCGACGGGCGAGCTGTTCTGACAATGAGAGATTGATTACAATGCATACCGTCGATAGAGTAGGTTGCGGCCGTAAGAAGTAGTAAATATAAAACCGAGTATTTATCTTTTTATTTCCCATCGGGAAATCTTCTTCAAAAACGAAAGAAAAAAGCAAACAATAGAGGGTGGCTTGTGAGGCTCGGGCGGCGGGAACTGGCGTTTACATACTCCACCTTATCGATCCAAGCTGACATGTGGCGGAGCGCCACTCAGGTCGACACCGGCCATGGGCACTAAACGCGGGGCCTAGCTCCTACTCTAATCCAACACCACACCGTCGTTACCACTGACCAGTATCATCCTACCAGCACCATCCTACCAGCACCATCCCACCACGACCACAACAACTACCACCACCCCCCTGGCCCACAACCACAACCACAACCACAACCACAACCACAACCACAACCACAACCACCCCCACAATGTCCCGCGCGACCCTCCCCCCGCCTCTAACCGCCTCCGCACGGGAAGCGCGCTTCGCGTTCTACTGCACTTTATGCAGCAAAGGGTACAGTCGAGTCCACGAATACGAAGCGCACGAGAACAGTTACGACCACCAGCACAAGAAGCGATTCCAAGAGATGAAGGCGTTACAGAAGCCGATTGCGCGGCCTCGGCGCGCGTCGCTGGAACACGGCGGGATAAAGCCCATTTCCCTCGGCGATGGCGCGGCAGGCGCGAAGAAGAAGGGTGGGTTCAGGAGTGCGTTTGGGGGTGGCGAGGTCAAGATTGATGGTGCGCCACCGGCCGCGAAGATGGAGGAGCGCGAGCGGGAGCATGAGGGCGTGGTGGAGAGTGAGAGTGAGGATGAGGGCTGGGAGAGGTATGATCCCGAGAGGCCGACGGGGGTCTGATGTGCGTTGCGTGGGGCGAACGTAGTTTATTGGGGTTTGGATCTACCCGGTTTGTTTGGGGATTGGTGTTTTATTCTTTGCCATCACGGTGCACTCGTATCCTTTAGATTGGTTCTATTACTGCTATTCTGCGCAAAGCATCAAGGCGGTCATCATCGTCATCATATCATTCGTAAAGCTTACAATGTAGGAAAGAGATCAAAAATTGACGCCGAAACCAAAAGCAAAACCCCTCCCCCCCCGCAGCCTGGATATCAAGTACATACACAACGCCATCCTCAGACTCTTCTAAAGAACACCTGGTAAAAGTGGTCATAATGTCTGCCCAGATATCCTCCAACGCGTCCACTTTGTACGACCACCCTCGACAGCCCGCCCAGCCACAGCGCCGCCGTCCCCACCGTTGCAGCACCAAGCAACTTTCTCTTCCGCTGCGGCGGTATTTTCCAGTAGGACGCGAGTCCATACACGAGATGATGACTCACGACACCCACAAAGCCAACATAGAAGACGCCACCGATCCACTTCCCCCACCGTCCCTGCCAGAACCCATGTGCCAGGTACTCCAATCCCACCTGACTACTGTCTCCATCAACGCACAGTGGGACCAGTCTCATCAACCCTGCATGAGCCGCCAGAAACGGCACTGCAATCCATCCCGTCTTCGAGACCGCGGAGAAATTTCTCCAGCGCCACGTTGACAAAGACAACGGAGCCCGGCCACCGTATCGTGCCCGCTGCGCAAAGTGGCGGTACACTCGAAGCGCAACGCTTGATGTGAGATGCAACAGCAATGTCCCCGGGATCAGCAGAAGCTCTGTGTAGGGAGTGGCTTGGTAGAAGTATGTGCGCGCGAGGAGGAGGGAGGAGTTGCCGCTGTCCACGCCGAGGAGAAGAGGCGTTAGCGCGGAGGTGCATCCGTGAATGCCGACGAATGAGAGGAAGGCGTAGGCGCTGTATTTTTGTGTTCGGACAACTACAGGGGATTGATTAGCTCGAGGTTCTGCGGAGGTGGGGAGTGGGGAGTGGGGAGTGGGTCTCCGGGGGGGACTAACGCCAGAATGCCAAACCACGTCCACCGCCAGTGCTGCCGCCGAGGTTGCTGAGATTGTGGGGGAGGGTCTGCGATTTGGACATTGTCGGCGTCGAGGGCGAAGAGTCGGTGATGTCAAACTCATCATCGTCGTCGTCATAGTCGATGGGCGAAGGTATCACCTCACGCATGGAGATGAGGGAGATTTCATCGTCATCGCGGGTACGCGGAAAGTAGAGGTCGGCCATGATTGTTGTCGATCTATGCGTCTGCCTAGAAGACAAAGGAAATGCGATACGATGGGCGATGCTGCTTCGAAGATGTGGGGAAAAGTGGAGAAGAAATGCCACCTGCTGGCTCTAATAATTTTTTTGCTGCGTTGGTCCTTGTACGTGATTCGTGGATCGGTTCTCGGCAGAAAGCGGGAGTGACATCACCGGCCAGGCCCTGGTCTTTTTCGGTCGCACGAACGGATTGGCCAACTGACGGCTTTCCCGAAAACGAGTGAAACCACCTTCTTCAACTCTAAATCCAACCACCTCCCCAAGAATGGCCTCAACACTTCGCCTCCTCCTACGGCCTACGCCAACACGACTCCACGCTACCGCTCTTCGCCGCCATGCCTCCACCTTCGGCTACACCCAAGCGAAAGCGCTGATCTTCAGTGACTACGGCCAGCCCAGCGACGTCCTGAAGCTCCACTCCCATTCGATTTCTCCCGTCTACGGTTCCGAGATCGTCATCAAATTCCTCGCCGCGCCGATCAATCCGGCAGACATCAACCAGATCGAGGGGGTCTACCCCACCAAGCCGGCAATGACCATCAACCTGGGGACTCCCACACCCGCGGCGGTCCCCGGAAACGAGGGCGTAGTTGAAGTTGTCTCCGTGGGCGCAAACGTGAAGGACTTTAAGCCCGGAGACCGTGCGATCATGAAGCACACGGCGTTCGGAACGTGGCGAACACATGCCCTCGCCTCGGATAAGAACCTTCTCAAGATCCCGGAGAAGTTCCGAGACCTGGGAGTCGTGTCCGCCGCGACGGTGAGCGTCAACCCGTGCACGGCGTACTGCATGTTGAAGAACTTCAAGCCGCTGGAGAAGGGTGACTGGTTCATCCAGAACGGCGGGAACTCGGGCGTGGGTAGGGCGGCGATCCAGCTGGGCAGGCTGTGGGGGCTGAAGAGTGTCAACGTTGTTCGCAAGCGGCCCGAGATCGACGCGCTAAAGGAGGAACTGAAGGCGCTGGGCGCGGACATGGTCATCACCGAGGAGGAGCTGGCGGACCGGACGTTCCGGAAGCAGATGAAGGAGTTGACTGGTGGGAAAGGGCTCCAGCTGGGCCTTAACTGCGTTGGCGGCAAGTCCGCAACGGAGCTGATTCGACACATGGGCGAGGGCGGGCATGTCGTTACGTATGGCGCTATGGCTAAACAGCCGCTCATGGTTTCGGCAAGCTCCCTGATCTTTAAGGACATTCATGCTCATGGATTCTGGGTGTCGAGATGGAGCGATGCCAACCCGGAGGCGAAGCGCGAAATGGTCGAGGAGATCTTTGGGATGATTCAGCGTGGAGAGTTCAAGGACGTGCCAGTCGAGAAGACGGTGTGGAACAGTGAGACCAAGGAGGATGTACTCAAGGCTGCGGTCGCGAAGAGTGGGCAGGCATATAGCGGAAAGAAGCAGGTGTTTGTATTTGAGGAGTAGGTCGTATGATTGTAGCATCGATGAATCCCACCTTAGCACAGACCTGACGGTAGTGATTCTATGACTGCAATGTGATTGTTTCTTTGATAGCTATTTGGCCAGCCCGCAATCGTCAATGACCCTTGACAAGTCCGCGAGAGCCGCACAAGAGGCAGCTTACCATATGCCAAACAGAGATGTGGATATACATCCAACACTAGGCCCGGCCCAAGGCTAGTCATAATCCATCACTTCAATTTGAAAATGGATGACAAGATTGGAAAAGCGGATGATGTATTATGAGCACGATATCTGCGTTTTGGTCGCAACCAATGCTCCGCCTAGGCAGATCTCCTGATACTCTGTTTCCCTTCTTTGTAGTGTCCAATCACCTCAGACTGTAGCTGCCAACAAGCTTATATCTGTTTCGTCGCCGGCATGTGGTACCGGTATGTACAGTGTTGGCCGAGTCTATGGAGTCCATCAGCGACCCAGCACTACGATCAAGCCGAGTGCTGCACGGGGGAAACGAACCACGGGGGCACTGAAGATTAAGCAAGGACAAGCCAAGTTCCGACATAGCTATTGAGAGACCTCCGACGGGTACAGGCAACTGGGGTGACCAATTGAATTGACTATATAGAGAGCAACAAGAAAAGAAAGCAGCCTGTGTTCTTCATGCCGAAAACCTCAAAGTATCTCCGGGATGTTGAAGCACTCCGCCTGTTACAATCCGCTCGCTCCCACTACTGCTCACTCCCTCCCATTGACACTACGGGCAGAGGTCTGAAAGAAGACAGGGAGGGGCAAAGACCGCTTCAAAATCCGGGACCTCTTCGCAGACGAGTGATGCAGCCAGGCTATCTTGGCTTTCATCTCTACCACTGATGTGGGCAGATGGATGCTATGGGCCGCTGAGGAAGATGTAGCGAGTGAGGTATCCGAGTGGGAGCTCAGGGAGCGGGAAGAAAGGGAGGCAGAGCTGAGGCGAGAGGAGGAGGAGGGTGCTGAGGTCGAGGAGCCGGGGTCACAATGTAGGTCGCATGCAACCAATGAATGAATAAAAACAAAGACACTCCCTCCCATCAAAGCCCGTCATCACAACATCCCATGCCATCATCACATCAACGACAATCGCCTCTGTCCGCCCAAGTCCGAACCCCTGGAAAAGCTGGTCCCACCAGGTCTCAACCCGGTCTCCACCTCTGGCCCGAGGGTCCCAATCAAATCCGCAGGTCAAGCATCTTGCGGCCTCGCCAAACCAACGTTCCCGCTGGGTCCCACACTATCCAACATCGCTCGGGTGCGGCAGCTGCGGAGGCTTCCCCTCGAAACCCCGTGATCGGAACGTCTACATACCCTACTGGCCATGGTGAGCGCACAAGTGACGGTCTCGTCGGGTACATACGCGGAACCTGTCTGTCTGTCGAAGCCATACAGCTGACAGCATGCTTTCCCGGGTTGCAAAGCTGGGCATGGCATTGCACTCGACATCCTCCAGAGCACGAAGGTGGATATGCAGGTGTAGTGAATGGGATATTGAATGGAACATTGCAGACAATCACGCTACGTGAGTGAAAGGGGCATTGAAAGGGGCATTGCAGACGATAGTGCCGCGTGCATGGAACAAGTAAAACGGGCCTTATTGTCCGGGCTCCATTGACGCAGAGTTGAACGGAACACGATGTAAGGTACTAAAGCGACTCGTCACACGATTCCAAGGTGTTATATTGCCTGTGAGACCCATTCAGGTTGCGACTCCCGGGCCCCATTCAGCTCTCCACCGAGGCGACAACCGTAAACAAACCAAGGAGCCAGCAGCTGCTTCTCTCACGATGATTGCCACTGTGGCAGAGCGATTGAGAAGCTGTCGGCGGGAGGAAACGAATGTGGTTAGTGGTGGGCATCAACGTTGGCGGCCATGGCGGGGTCGTCCGAATGGGTCCAGTGGGGCCGTTTCTTCTTCGTCTGCTTTTTCCTCTTCTCTCTTGATCAGCATCTATCGAATAGACGGCCAACCCCCCATCTCCTATCTCTCCTCTGTGTGCGCTTCCTTCCTCGTCGGGCCTAGAGATTCAATGGCAAAGAGCCCTCGAAAAACTGGTGCACTGACTCGGAAGGCCGCCAATACATCTTTTTCCACGCTACCTTATCGATCAGAAGTCCATTCGCTGGTGCTCCTCGAACGAGTGCGAGTGCTCGCCCGAGACATCTCCACGAAATACTTATCTCTCGTTATTTTAGGTCTCTCTCTCTCTCAGTACTCCCTTTATATTTCAAAGGAAAAGCCTTCGGACGATTGTCCTCGGGTGTGGGTGGCAAGAATAACGGGCTTCTCTCGAGATCAACCCGTGAGCTGTCTGCCCGCACCCGTTTCCCTGGGAAGTCCTACTTCCTACCCTACCTGAAAAGTAGCGTACTGACACATCGAGACTGTCACACCACCCATCTCCTTTGCGCCTGTAAGTATTATACCTCCACCGTCTTTTTTTCTTTTTTTCTTGGGGAGAATTTTGAGCCAACACGTGTGATCGCTCATGACGCTGGAAGGTCTTAGGGTTAAGGGCTTTTTTGGGAAGCCGAGTGCTGATGTGTGGATCTCAGTCGACGGCGAATGGGGTATTGAGTACGACTAGCGGGGCAGAATCGGCGGTCAACGCCCCATACATCCTCATTGTATGAAGGTGTCCGGCCGCAGCACTTTACCACTCGGGCGGGCAAAACATTGGTGGCGAAAGGGAGGTGGAAGCACTGAAAATCGAGGCACCATTACTCGCTGGATCAGCCTCCTCAACGTAGGCTCAAGTTCCTAATTGCCGAGCTTGATTCTTTACCATGAGACTACGATATACCTAGCCATACAACTGTGTGGAGATTGGTGTCACCTAAAGATAACCGAATCCTGTAATCTTGGAATCACGGGTATGAGTTTCGTTAGAGGTACCGGAGACTCCAGAGACCCATTGGTCGAGTACGTACTGACGAACCTTAGGATCACTGCTGTGCAACGCCGTCACCAAAACTCACCACCAGCCGCACCCCACCTCCGAGTGCAAACCTATGCACCGCCTTCCTCCACACCAAAACAAATCAAAATTGCGGGCATAGGCTCCGCCCGCAATCGCATGCGCCGGTCACCCCACGTCCAGCACACCGCACATTACCGAGGTTGGCTGATGTCTAGACCTTTGTCGACGTCCGTCCCCCACCCCGCAAACGTCCACGTACTTCTGCCGGCTTCCTCGACGCTTCGAATCATCAAAAAAACGTGCTCAGTCTAACGGCGGCGGGCGAAATAAAAGAAAACAACATACACATACGCCCCCCGGCACTCTTGCTGCTGCTGCTGCCGCAGACGTGTGGATCATCAACATCATCATCATCGTCATCATCAGATAACCGCATGCGCATACCATGCAGCCAGCTCACGGACGCAGCACGTACAGACGCACGCATGCCCGCCAGACGTTCGAACTCGTCTAGAAAAAGAAAAAAGTTTGGGCCCGGCCGGCCCCCAGACGATGTGCATAGACGTGCAGAAAACGAAGGCCGTATGATATTACGCACACACACACACTCAGACACTTGCACGCTCACACACCACACACCACACAAACTCCCACACACCACACACACAATCACACGCGCACCATGCCGGAGGAACAAAACACACGCAAGGAAAAAGCAAATTGAAACACAGCGATCGAACTGAGGAAGAAAAAACAACAATACTGGGACAGAAAGTATCACAAAAAAGAAAAACATGAAAGAAGCTTACAATATCTAAACGACTTTACCGAGCCTACGGGTACTATACTCTACTCCACTCTACTCTACCTACTCTACTCTACGGGCACGGCCCTGTCAACGCGACTTCTCTATCGATTATCATCACACCTGCATAACGCTGTCTATCTGGCCTATCTATCAATCTAAATGTCATGTCAATCCGGCCAGCCGACATCGACACGGACCACCCAATATCGCACGCTTGCATTGCCTGCCTGTCCCCTCATTCGTTCCCTCACTCGCGTTTTTCCTTCCTTCCTTCCTTCCTTCTCGCCTCGAGCTCGCACATCATCAAGCACACGCACGAGTGGTCCAATTCCGAATGCTTATCACAATCTGCGTCTCCGCCACTCGTGCTCAGCCACCCGCCATATCTTCTCGGGCAGGAGGTGGAGTCGGTGACGTATTGCCCGTCCCCCGCCGCCGCCCCCCCTCGCCGCCGGCCCCCCATTTCCCTCCCATTTCCTCCCGAAGACTCGATACGTTGACAGATATCGATGTTCGGTACATATATCCAGCTCCCTATGTACTCAACCACATAGGTAGCCCACATCGCTGATAGCTACAGTAGCTCTGGTCGCTGAAGTATCTCGAGCAGCGGTCGAGCTAGAGATGTGTGTGCGTGCAGGAGGCCGCGCCTCGTCTGCAACAGCGAAAGAAAAAAAAATAGGAAAAAGAAGAAAAAGAAAAAGAAAAAGAAAAAGAAAAAGAAAAAAGACCACACAGCTCGCTCCTGCACAACACCGCACATGCTGATGCTGTTCCCTGCAGCACATCCACCGACGTCCTAGCATGCTCTCGTCACGATTGCTGCGCAGACGTCGACGCAGCCGGAATCGGAATCTTCATATGAGCCACCGAGGACAGACGGAGCGGCGATTGGTCGCAGTGGGCGAGGGGGGGAGTGCGGCACTGCGGTGCATGGGCAGCAGTTGGGGCCCTGGAAAAGCAAGCTCGCTGCTCGGCCAAGTAGAGTGCACCGAGACACGCCGCCAACTGCCGGTACACAGCAGTCGAGCAGACAGATCACTGCTCGAAGACGCAATGATATCATAGTTAATTCCAGGCAGCTCACAGCTCGCAGCTCCGAGAGCTCTGCCTTCGCTTGCAGC
Organism: Tricharina praecox; assembly: GCF_024521635.1. NCBI lineage: Eukaryota > Fungi > Ascomycota > Pezizomycetes > Pezizales > Pyronemataceae > Tricharina > Tricharina praecox. Next base: position 246,339 of record NW_026250435.1, on the reverse strand, counting down.
AGCACAACGACAGCTCCAGCTCATCGCATCTCAAAGACCCCTCCTTCTGCCCCTCCTTCCCATTCCCATTCCCACTCCCTTACCCACTCTGCCCCACCACCTGAACAAAAAAAAAACAAATACAAAAAAAAAAAAAAAAAACAAAAGCAAAAAACACTCACTCGCCTACCTCGAGCTGATCTCATGCTCAGGCTCGGCCTCTGCCCGACGGATTATCCAGATTTTTTCCACAAGTCTAGAAGCATCTTGTCGCCCAGCTTTGACCATGACATCTTGACAACTCACGCAGCATCACATCAATCCTTTCGATCTCACCTCTTCCTCAACCATCTTCATTCTCACAGCCCTGGCCTACGTTCCGTTGTCTATCAGCAGAAGCGGCAGCACCACCACCATCACCACCACCACAATCATCATCGTCGTCATCATCATCGAAACACCCAGGTGTCGCGCGGCCCTTCCGACTTCTACCGTCTCATCCTGTCGACCAGCGTCTCGCCATCATCTTCTCACCGAGGGAGTTGGAGAAGGAACAGGCAGAAACCTAGGCCACCCCTCCCCAGCACCAGATCGAGCCGATTGCGAGCGTCAAACCACCACCACCACCACCACCCACCACCACCATCACCTCCACCTACACCACCTCCACCTCCACCACATCCCGCATTTCCCAGTCCCAGCGCAGAGAAAGAATCAGCGTGAAAACCGAAAAAGAAGAAAAGAAAAAAATAGCAGAAAGTGAAAGTGAAACGTGGACCCTCCAGACAGAACTGAGGAGGCCCCATCTCAATCGTCGTCATCCCGCATTTCCCTTTTCCCTCATACGATGTGCACGATACGATACGTAGCCGTGAGCGAGCGAGAGACGAGACGAGACGATACGGGGTCGTAGGGGAGTCGGGGGTTGAGGTGCGGAACTGGAACTGGAGGTAGGGAGTATCGTAGTAGAGTACCGTATGTACACACACACATATAGACTATCTATCTATCGTTGTAGAGCGACAGCCAACGTCCCTGCATCCACATCCCACATCCACCATGTCCACCACATCCGCACTCTATAGTATCACAGCCGTGCGCCTCGCCCGACGCCCGTAAGTAACCCTTCTCCCTTCTTCCTACTTCCTTCTTCCTTCGCCGCAATGCAGGGAACGAGGGTCAAGGTCGAGGGTCGAATGTGCGTGCATCAACCGCCCACCGCCCACTGCCCACTTCTCCAAGAGGATGGAGCGAGAGAAGAGTAAGAAAGATAGAAAGAGCAACGAAGCAGCTCGCGCCCGAAATAGAAGTTACCGTTCTACCTAGTAGTGTCGCCGTCGCGTAGTACTGTAGTACCGCTGTAGCACCGCTGTAGTACCCGCGACCGAGCGAGCGAGATACCCCCCCCTCCCCCCCCCCCCCCCACACACACACACCCCTTTCCCGTTATGTAGTACGTTATGTAGTACGTTATGTACGGACGCACGATATGTACGTTGCGATAGTTATGTACGGACGTACACAACGGGCAGGATGCTCCGTTTTGTCCGTTTTGTCCGTGCTGCCCGTACTGTCCGTGCTGCCCGTACTGTCCGTCCTGCGCAGACGAGACGAGACGAGAGGAGGTGGAATAATAAATAACAAAAAAACAAAACATGAGAAAAACGCAAGAGAAAAAGGCTGCCCGCCCGCCCGCCGGCTGGGAGGGAGCGATACTCCGGCCGCCTACTATTTTCTTCCTTCTTTGGGTTTTGGGTTTTGGTTTTTATCTATCACAAGCCAAAAAACGCGAGACATCTATTACTAGTACTCGATCATAGGAAAGAAAAAAAAGGAAAGAAAAAAACAAAACAACAGCCGTTTTCTTTTCGCACGTGGCGACGATGTGTTTTTGTTTTGTTTTTGTTTTGTTTTGTTTGTTTCACAGGCGCTGGCAAACACAGGCAAAAGCACGCAGTCAAGTGGCAGTGAATCTCGAATCTTGAATGTTTGATTTTTGAAAGGCTTCTTTCTTTCCCTTTGCATTTCCCTTTTCCCTTTTCCTATCCCCCTAGGTATCCCGTATCCCCAGCCCCGTGTCCGTGTCCATGGTAAGGAAAATGGCTGCGGTTGTCTATCTACACCCTCCCGAAGATTCCTGTTCCTCCCTCCCGCATAACCATAGCCATCCTTCATCCTTCCATCCATCCCCAGTCCTGTCTTGCCCCAGTCCTGTCCTGCCCCAGTCCAGTTCTGCCTTGCCTTGCCTCTAGTTCATGCCCTGTTCCTTCCATCCTTTCTCCCCACCTTGTCCAACCCCGTCCAACCATGTCCAACCATGTTCAACCTTTTCCAACCCACACCCAAGTAGAAGAAGCCCTCATGCCATATCAAATCGAATCGTAGAAAGAAAAAAAATCTGCGGTGCGAGAAGCGCAAAAAAAAAATAGACAAGAAAGAGAAAAAAAGCAAACACAAAAAAAAAGCACACACAAAGAAAAGAAAAAAAAGAACCTGCCTTTTTTCTTTTTTTCCACACTAAAAAAAAAACAGAAAAAGCAAAAACAACAAACACCATAAACACATAACATAAATACAGAAGAAGCAGACGGCAAGCAGCATAGCATAAGCATGTACTAGAAAAGTAAGAGGAAGGAAGATGAAAAAAGATGGGAAGAAAAAAAACAAAAAATAAAGTAACCTTCCCCCCAAGCTGCTCAATTCCCACACCACCACCACCACTCGCTTTTCCAAAGCTCTCAGAGTGTTGTGAAGGCGAGGGCGGCGGCGAGGTATTGAAGCTTTCGTCGTCGTCGTTCTCCGGTATGTCGATTCCCCCCGAATTTCCGAATTTTGAACGAATATGAACAGTTGAATGTCAGAAGGAAGGAAGCCGTTGAAAAGGCCGTTTTCGTGTCGTTGATTGGGGTGTAAACATGATGAGGTGCGATGGAGGAGGGGATATCTACAGCGCACAAGCGTCATCCGTCGGGCAGGATACAAACAAAACAAATGTAAAAAAAACAAAAAAGACAAACCGTAACCAACCCGCAAAAGGCCGTCCACGCCGTTAAAAAAATATAGGAAAAAAAAAGAAGGAAAAATGGCTCCCTAAAAACAAGACCCCCATTCCCTATGGCACAATGAAGTGTCTAGAACCCCACCACTTCACCGGATGAAAAAAAGAAAGAAAAAAAAACAGAAACAAGCCATGAAGTCAATTGATCTCTGTTTGACATCTCAAGGATCACGGCTTCCAATGAAGCTCGGGGGATGAGACGATGACCGTTTGCGCTGATGTCCAAACTCCCGTCCGCCCACTGATAACCTTGCCCGCTCCACCTCCTGCGGTGTCGAGCTAGGCGCATTCGGCGCTGTCGCCGATCCGAGCGAACCGCCCGAGGCCCGAGTCAAGTAAGACGAGCTGAAGGAGGTTGAATCTGCCGGCGCACTCATCTGCGGGATCTGGTACTCTTGCGGCGGAGCTAGAGGGGCAGTCGCGAAGCCCGACATGGTTCCCGAGTGAGGTGTCAATGGGGGCTGCGAGTACTTGAACTCCGACAGCGTCAGTGGAGGCGGAAAGCTTGGCCGACCATGGTTAGATGCCGGTGCCGGCGAGGGATACGGATGTGTGAAGCCACCTATTGCTATATGTCAGCACGATCGTATCGGGAGAGAGGGGCAAGGAAGGGAAGGAAGCCAACGTACCTGGATTGCTGTGCACATAAGGACTCGCTGGAGTATCCGGAGGTACACTGCGTGGCGGCTCGTTGTTGTTGCCGTTTTGGTTGTTGTACATCCCTTGGAGCGAGTATCCGCCAGGGCTGTGTTGATACTCATCGTGACCACCGTACGTGGTGCTGGTTGCCAACGGTGAACCCGAGTTCTCACTCAGACTGCGCGGAGTGTCGTGCAGCTGCAGGCGCGGTACACTTGAATGTGCCCGGTAAGGGTCGGCTGTACGGGAGAAGGGGTTCCCTCGCTGCTGGGGACCGAGCGGAGCAGTCATATATCCGAGGTAACCTGAGCGCTCGCCGCTGGTCGAGACAGGGGACAGCATATCGCCGGAGGATGGCGTGTTGGATGCGAAAGACATGCCATAAGCCGGTGTCGTCGGCGATACGGCCACATCGTCGTCGTTGCCCAGGTGCGACCTCCGCCGGAGCGGGTCCGGACGGTGGTATCCAATGCCGCCAGCCGTTGACGGGGAATAGTCGGTGGGCGAAGCTCCAGGGGTGCCCATCATCCTAGCTCCGTACGTGTGCAACGTCTGGAGGATGGGGAACTCCTCAGGCAATGCGCGGGACTTCATCATGCGCTCCCGATCATCGCTGCTCATTCGTTTCAGCTTGGCCCTCCTGAAACAAAGTACTGTTAGTCACCTCGGCACAATATAAAAAAAACGCCCCCCAGCGAAACCGGAAAAACCATGCAGATCTGTGGGAGGGATGTCATCACGCACCTATTTTGGAACCACACTTGGACCTGTCGCGGGCTCAGCCCAGGTATCTCCCTAGCCAACCGTTCCCGATGGGCTGCATCTGGATGTGCCTGTCGCGCAAACTCGCTCATGAGGAAACGTGTCTGGTTGTGCGTGAGTCTGTATACAATGAAACATCTAGAGTTAGCGAACCGTCATACAGTAGAGTAATGGAGAGGGAGAAGGAGTTGCGCCCAAAATCACTACCCCAACCCCCCCGAAGGTTGGACGGGAGGAGGAGGAGCAGTGAGGTGTGTGTGTGTGTGTTTGGGGGAAGCAACGCGGAGTGGGGTTACATACCGGAAACGCTTCATCTTTCGCTTCTCTTGTCTTCGTTCACTCAAGGACATGTGCTGTGAGTCGGAGTGGTTGGACTGGGTGGAGGCAGTCATGTCGACTGAACGGCGACTTTCAGAGTGCTGGGACCGTGGACTATCTATCATGGAGCCGGTGGAGGCTTGCGAGTGCGGCGAGCTGACCATACCATGCCCTTCGTGGGATGCCGAGGCAGACCACTCTTCGGTTTCAGAGACCGCCGGGGGCGTAGTGTAGTGGTCGTAAAGGTGCGACTGCGACGACCGATGGCCGGCCTGGTGCTCTTGTTCGGTGGAAACTCCAGACGAAGTGTCTCTCTCCATATGCTGGGAATCCCTCCAGGACAGGTGTGACGCAGTGTCGGTACCGAACTCGGACATCTCGGGAGAGGTTGACGATTTGAAATGCGAATCGTCCCCCCAAGTTCCTCCTACTCCTCCTCCTAAGCCTCTCCCTGACGGAGGCTGACTGGTCTGGAGTAAGGCAGGCACGGTGAAAGATTTCGAAGGTGAAGGGTTGAGGTTGAGTTGTGTAGCGGACACAGCAATCAATCTATGAGGTATGCAGGGTGCTATCAGTGTATGGGTGATGGCTGATGTGTGGTGGGTGATGGCTGATGGCTGATGGCTGTGCGGTGCTGTGTGGTTGGAGGGTGACTGTGCGAGATGTTCCTGATATGACGATCACACCACCGGAGCTGTTGGGTAACTTGATGGGTGGTATTGTGGTTGCTATCCGATCGAGTTATCGAGTTATTTGACGGTCAGATACATCCACAAAGGTGTTGAAGATATGTTTCTTTTTTTTCCTTCGTTTTTTTTTCCAGTTGGATTCCGGGACCGAGTTAATAGATGTAGTGAATCCTGACTTTGTGCGGGATTATATTGAGGTGGAAGGGTGGAGGGTGGAGGGGGGGTGGGTGGCTTGGTTTGGTAGTAGTAGTGGTGGTAGTGGAGGTGGAGGTGGTGTCGGGATGCGGTGTTCGACTAGCGGAAAAAGACCGCAAGCTGGCTGCAGGTGCAGTGCAGCGGATATTTAGAAGAACTCCGAAAACCTGTCGAGTCGAACAGGTGGGATCGGCAAGGTATGGGTATGGTGTTTGTCGTCCGTTCTGATGGCGGGGTATCGAAACGCGCGAAAGAGAGGAAGGGCGTGAGTGAGTGAGTGAGTGAGTGAGTGAGTGAGTGAGCGGAGTGTGTGTGGGTGTGTGTGAGGGAGTGTGTGTGGCAAAGAATCCGGTTATATATGCAAGTTGTAGTGGGTTTCCCGTATCGGTGGGGCGTGCTGTGTGTTGTTGACGCTGCTGCTGCTTCTGCTGCTGCTGCTTCTGCTGCTGCTGCTTCTGCTGCTGCTGCTTCTGCTGCTGCTGCTTCTGCTGCTGCTGATGGTGATGGGGGGGAGGGGACTTTGCTGCGGCAGTGCCTGTGCTGTGATATTGTACCGGGCCTGAAAGCGCGCTGCTGCGACTGCTGCTGCTGCTGAAAAGGCTTCCGAGGGCGAGCGAGAGAAAAATAGAGCTGCGGTGGTCCCGAAAAGCTGGCCAGGTAGGTCGGTAGACCGTAGGTAGCTAACGAGTGCGTGCTGCGTACTACGTGCTGCGTACTTTTGCTATGTATGTATGTAGCTCGAGAAGAAGCAGCTGCCGTACTATGCTGTAGGTATGGTACCTATGGGGATTGGCAGTATGTCCTGTCCTGTCCGTACTGGCCGCAGTCTTGCCGTGCGTTTCCCGTATACAATCCAGTCGGTCTGGCCGTCTGGGTCTGTCTGTCTGTCCGTCCGTCCAAATATCTGCCGAAGCCGTCGTTTTTTCTTTCGAAGGGCAAGCTATTCGGCTGGGGCTTTGGAATTCACCACCGTGCACACGAACAAAGAAGAAGAAAAAGTGAGAGTCGGGGGAAAGGGTCGTGGAAACGAAAGAACGACCAGTATGTAAGAAGGGCGAATATTTCTACTCTTTTTACTGATCCAGCAGCCAATGCGTCTAGCACAGCACAGCACGAGAAAATGCTCGGTCGGGTCGGTCGAAGATTCGGTCGGGCCTTGAAGGGAAGAAGGCTGACGGACGTACGGACGGACGAGCTATCCGGCCCCGTTGAATTCAATTCAAAAAGAAAGAAGAAGAAAAAAAGAGCGAAGGAACGACGAAACGCGCGCGGCGGTGGTGAAGAAGAGACGGACGTGGAAGGAAGAAGGCTAGGAGGGATTGATTGATTGAAGAGGGGGAGAGCCAATCAAGATATATGAAGGTATTGAAGGGCAGGCAGACCCTATGTCTGGCCCTGTCTCTTTTTTCCTTCTTTCTTCCCTTTTCTTTTTTTTTCCTGTTCTTTCTGTCTTTCTTTCCCGCTTCTAGAATATCGAAATGTATCGAATATTGAAATTATCGATCTAGGGGCAAAGAAATGCAAGGAAGCGAATGTTAAAAGACCGGCGGCCTAGGTAGTAGGTACTCTACGATAGTATGAAGAATCGCGCGCACGGTCGCTCCGAATTTCCGCAGGAAAAGCGCATGTATCTACGGGGTTTGACTTCCTTCAACTGACTGCGACTTCAATTCCGGGTCCGTTCTGGCTGTTATTGTTATTGTTTTTGGTGGCCCCCCTTCTGCGCGCGGGCGGGCAGGCAGGCAGGCAGGCACAGGCAACGTACGTACGCGGAAGGAAGCGGTAGGGGTGAGGGGGGATTGTGCGAGTGTGAAGGGTGGTTGTGGCTAGGCAGAATTCGCATGTATCATAGCGGACAGGACAGGACAGGAACCACTCGAGCTCGTTCCCGATAACTAACTGCACTACACGCCAGAGGCCAGAGCCAGAGCCAGACGGCCGGCCGGCGGATTCAACCACCGCAATTAGGCGGCATGTACGGGTACTTGTTTTGCGAACCGAGAAGACGGATGCCAAAGCGAAGGATGGATGGGATGAGAATGGGAGAGACGGACGCGATACCTTCCGGCGCGTGCGTGCTGGATTTTTCATTTGGTTTTGTTTTTGTTTTTATTCTTTTCCGTCTCAATTCACGATGGGGTCAAGCCACATTGTGACTAAAGCGAAAAGCGAAGCCAAAACGAAGCCTCAAAAACAAGGGCCGAATTGTGGGGGAAGGAAAGAAAGATAGAGTAAAAACTATCGCCTCGGACGATGGGCTTGGTGGGAGGGGTGGTGGTATGTAAGAAAAAAAAGAGCGTGGAGAATTGAAAATAGATGGGACGGGGATTCCCAGACCTGGCAGACCAGACCAACGAACGAACCATCGAACGAACGAACGAACGAACGAACGAACGGACGGAACGGTAAAGGACGGACGGCGTCAAGCTTGGGTAGCTTAACTAGCGGGCGCGCGAGAGTTTCGTCTCGTCGTCGACGACCGACCGACGGACCCCCTTCGGCATCAACCGTGGGTAGGAGATGGTTACTTTACCTAGGGTGCTCTAGTATTATCTACCGTACCATACCATACTCCAGGTGGAGAGGGAGAGGGAGGGAAGAGGGAGCGAGGGAGGGATGGATGGAGCGAGGGAGGGAGGGAGGGAAGGCTTCCGGTGTGCTGCGCCTATGCTAGGCAGTGCTACCGGGACTCTCCTACTACAAATCCACCTACGGCTCAACTACTACTACAGACTACTACTGCTCGCTACGACGTCCACGAGATGCCGACGATTAGAGTCAGCGCCAGCAGCTGTTGCTTAGCAGCCAGCCTACTCAAGTACGGTACTTACTCAAGGTACCATGCTTGGGTACTTGCGTAATCACCAAAACCACCAGCGCCGACGCGGACCCGCGCCTTACGATTGGTCGCGGTGGGTGGGCAGCGGTGGAGGAGACATGACATTGGGGGGATAGGGAAGGAAACTCCGATGGGTATCCGGAACCTCCATCATGTACTTACAATATCTACTTCTTCTTTCTTTTCGCGGCGGCAGCAATAATTATTGGGCCAAACACAGCGTCAATCCGACCAGCTAGGTAGCCGTCGCCTAAGCCCGAGATGGTAGTGATGCGAAGCCCGCCAACGACACTTGCGGGTAAAGTGCAGTGCGGTGCGGGCCACAGCAATCAAAGGGCCGCAGGCGAAGGGACGGTGTGGGGTTGGGGATTGGGAAGTACGAGTACCAGGACGCGTTTCAGGTTGAAGGCCGGTCGTGGTAGGTGCTGGTGGGTGGTAGTGGTGGTAGTGGTGGGTGGTGGTGGTATCCAAGTAACTAACACTGTGGCCTGAGTGTGCGACGGGGGGAGTGGTGGGGTGGGGAGGTCGTGAGGGGGAGGGGTGGGTGTGGCCATGAAGGGCGAGCGCAAAGCCACCGTCCACTACCTAGCATGTGGTGTACCATACATACCCTGACCCCGACCGAACAACGGCCGTCCGTTCGATTCGAGCCGGAGCGACCAAGTACCGTGGTAATTCGTGCAAGGACCCAAGCAAGTCAGTAAGGACTTACTTAGCAACCGTAGCAGTAGTAGCAGTAGCAGCAGTAGCAGCAGTAGCAGTAGCAGTAGTAATAATGGTAGTAGGACTACCGAGCAACAAACGAACGAACGTGCACCCGAACAAGGGGACACGATCGATGCGGTCTGATCTATGTATCTAGCGTATTCGTTCCGCGCAGCGCAGCTTACGATACCCCTCCGGAGTCCGCACGTAGAGTCGTAGAGTCGTAGACCCGGACGCAGTCACTTTGATCCGTCCATACATCCACTCGGCGGCATTCTCGCCATGGTCTCCACTCTACTCTCCACTCCACTCTCCACTGTGCGGAACAACCGCGACATGTGCCCGGCCGTGGGCCGTGCCGCCCCCCCCCCCCCCCCCCCCCCACCCACCCCCGCATCTCTCCGCCGCGGCCGCCGCGCGCCATCGACGACGAGGCGAGCGAAGCTCGCGAATGTTTCCGGTCCCGGATTCGGGACCGGACCGGAGTCCTGTCCTGTCCTGCCCTGCGGAGTGCGGAGTGCGGGCGATGCTTCCAATTGGCGACAGAGATATGAGCAACGGCATCATGTACGTGCGTGCGAGCGAGAGGGATTTGCGCTGCTGCTGCACTACGCTGCTGCTCCTGCTGGTGCCGGTGCTATTGTTGCTCGCTGTGATGTGATGCGATGTGAGTAAGAAATCTGTATGTGCGTACGTACGTTTGTAGATAGGGTGAATGTATGTATGTACAGTAATGCATGTTTGCTGTCGTTTCCCGGAGGAGGATGGATGGATGGATGGGCGGACGGGCGGACGGGCGGACCACGACGGAGGGGCAAGCAGATGTGTGCCGCTGCGCTGATTGACTCGATTGGATTGGACTCGACCTGCTGGAGGAGGAGAAGGAGGTGGAGCTGGAGGAGCCGGGCAGGTAGAGAAAGATGACAACACGCAAGATTACTTTGTACATATGCTACGCACCTTTGCACATACGGTATCGCATGTGTGTATGTGCATGCAACCTCCATCTGATCTTCACCACCACCACTATCTTGATGGCCACCTCCACTATCAACTCCGCACTCCATTTCCACCACCACCACTATCTCCGCCGCCACCACCACCTCCAACACTACCGCCACCACCACCATCACCAACGCCATCATCATCATCATCACCACCTCATCCTTCCATCACTGCATGAACCACTGAACCACTAAACACTCAATCTCCAATCTTCGGGCGCACAGAGGCCAGCATTGAGCGAGCAAGTGTCTTTACCGAGCGGCGGCGGGGGGGTCAGTGAGATTGAGAGTGAAAGTAAGAGTGAGACCGGGAGCAAGAGGGTATGAATGCATGCGCCTTGCTGTCGTCGATATCGACGTCGGTTCTCACCCTACACTACAACATACCTTATCCGTACCCGGGGCAAGACACTCAAAGATAGCAAACTTTAGTGCCGGGATGAGAACGAGTGGGAGGGCACGAATGAAGCTGATGCTGCAGAAATGCAGAAACGAGATAAAAAAAAAGTGAGCATCATCTCAGCAGCAGCAGCCGCGGCGGCGGCTTCAACTCCTCCCATACCGGTACATACCGTATCCCGCCAACGCCAACGCCAACACCAACGCTCTTCCCATCCTTCATCCTCCACTATCGACAAATTTGGTGAATCCTCCTAGGGCTTCAATATGGCAAGCGAAACGCCCGTCGCCCAAGTTCTAAATTCTCCCCCCTCATCGCCCAGACACCTACAGATACAGACAGCCTCTACTTTAGATAGTATCAATGTCGAGGTCTATATCTACTAGCAGTAACCTCACCTAACCTAACCTCGCCATACATGATACATGAAGAACTAGCATAGCAGCAAATGCAGTGGCGTTTCCCACGCGTGCATACATAACATGTACTTACATATGATCTAGGAGGTACATACACGACTAACGGCGGAGCCAAAAGTATGTACTCAATCCCAAGAACAGAAGAACATCTACATACATACATCTACAGCTGTGGTTTTCTGCGCGCGCGCAAAAGTCGTTTTTGTTTTTGTTTTGTTTGTAGGTGATGGTCGACGACCGTTTCGCAGGATGCAGCATGCAGAAGCTCCCTCGCTGGCTGGATGGCTGGATGGCTCGGTGGCTCGCTCATTCTTTCCCACGAGCTCCGAGCGAGGAGCCGTTGCGCGAGCGAGGATGAGGAGCCATTGAGCAGCCATTGCGCAAGCAAGCGAGCGAGCGAGCGAGGCGATGGAAAATCCTCCCCGGCCCTTACTGCCGCCGCCGCCGATGATGCTAGAGTTCTAGAGTAGGCAAGTGCGCACCCTGCCCCAATGATCTGAGATGATCTGATTTGACGGGAGCCGCCCGACGAGCCGCCCGACCAGGACGACGAGGACGACGAGGATGGGGGGAGCTTCGACGGTAACACCGGGAACTTGAAAGGGCGGGAAGGGAGGGAAGACGCTGAGGACTCGGGAAATTTGACGGAGTAGCAGACATAGCCGACCCTGGACGGAGGTGTCTCGAAGTTTTTTTCTTCTTCCCTTTCTCCTCGCTTTGGCAGCGGGTGTACTCTAGTAGTGGGTATGGCAGTGGGTGTGGCAGACTGGCAGACTGGCAGTGAGTGGGCCGGAAGGTGCTGTGCTGACTTGACGAGACGAGACACGAGACTGGTGCGATCCGAAAAGGCCGGGCGCTCCAGCGAGCAGAGCAGCGAGAGAGAGAAGCGCGCTGTGGAATCGGGTGTAATCTGGTAGGAACGCCCGCAACCGGTACGGTAATACTTATGCTGCCCGGGAAAGATCAAAGAAAAAGGAAGAAAAAGAAAAGAAAAGAAAGGAAAAAAAGCAGATGAGTTGTACAAAGTGCGGTAAATACCGGCAACTCTACTACGGTACTGCTACTACTACTACTACTATCACTACCAATCATTACTATGGTTACCACTACCAACCACCACCGGCCACCACCGCCGCCGCCCATGTACTCTACATCATTGAGTACCTAGACAGTCAGCCCTTCGAAGTCCCAAGTTCCTTTTCCTCTGGGCAGATACTCTAGTAGTAGCTTGTAGATGATTCACAATTTCAGCTGTCAGTGAAGTCAAACATAGCCAAACATAGCCAAACATAGCCAAACATAGCCAAACATAGCCAAACATAGCCAAACATAGCCAAACATAGCCAAACATAGCCAAACATACCCAAACATACCCAAACATACCCAAACATACCCAAACATACCCAAACATACCCAACCAAACATACCCAACCAAACATACCCAACCAAACATACCCAACCAACCAGTAGCCACCACTACTAACCACTACTAACTACTACACAGTACAACATCGCTGCACCTCGTGTGGCAGATTGGCAGTTCAACTCCGTCTTGCCCCGTCGTGCCCACAAGCGAGCCCAGTGGATGTGCGGAGATTTTCTTTTCTTTTCTTTTCTCTATCGACATCCACCCCCTCCCCAGTGCCCACTACATACTAGATAGGTAGGAGGGAGGAGGGGGGGAGGGGGGGAGGGTGGCTGAGATCGACGAATGGGTATGATAGACAAACGGCTACAGCCTTCATCGCTTGAGGCTTGAGGTGTTGAGGGTTGACATCCTGGCTGGACTCTGGACTCTGGACTCTGGACTCTGGAGCTGGGCTGAGTTGAGTTGAGTTGAGTTGAGTTGAGTTGAGCCGCTGCCGCCGCCGGCGTGGAGGGGTAATTGTAAGTGTAAGTGTGGGCGTGTAAGTGTGTGTGGGTCTGGGGGGGGGGGGGGGGGGTGAGAGAGTGTGGGTGTGGGTGGTTTGCGCCGCGAGGGCCGGGGAATGATTGATTGATTGCGTGTGGGTGGTTTGCGCCGGCGTGAGGGGAAGCTTAAGGATAGATTGCGTGTGGGTGGTTTGCGCCGCGAGCGAGGCGAAGGATGGCGTGCGTGTGTATGATTTACGGTATGTATGTAGATACAGTGTATGTACAGTGGATGTGCGGGTGTAGATACAGTGGGTGTTTATGGCGTATGTGTAGGGTTTACAGATAGGTATCACCGTGGGTTATCATATGGGCAAGTATATCGGTACCGGTACATATCACCACACTCAAGCCTCCTCAAGCCTCGAGCAACGTTAAGCGTGCCGGCAAGTCCCATCCCATCCCATACCGACTCTCTCTCTCTCTCGGTCCGCGTGGTATAGAGTAAGCAACAGCTTCCAGCCAGCAGCAGTAGCAGCAGTAGCAGCAGTAGCAGCAGCAGGGGAATTCCGGGACGCAAATGAAGACTTTCATATGCCATTTTCTGGAGCCGAGCACTGTTTAGCCCCGCGCTCGTGAAAGAAGGACGGGGCTAGTTGGTTGCTAGTAGTTGCTAGTAGTTACACATGCCGGATGAGGGACGACGGAGGAACTTCCCTACTCTGGAGTCTACATGTCGAGTATTTACGTTTAGGCGCCATGGACTCTGGCAGGACCGCTCCCTTCTCCCTCTCCCAGGGAAACCACGGTAGCTTTTTCAGCGAACTACCTTCTCTAGAGTATGCTACACAACGGCACGGGCCATGGAGTAAACGCAAGGCCATGGAGGGCAAGGCAAGGGAAGGACGCGAATCCATATCCCCAACGGCCGGCTGGCGGGCAGGCGCCACAGCCCATGGGCCATGGCACATTCCGGCGACTGGGGGCTTCTTCCTTCCACCAGGAAGGAAGAAGTCACTTTTACCTATAGTCAGTCAACAAGGCAGGGGCTCCAGCTTCCGATTTGCCCACAAATGCACCCGAGCGAGATCGGTAAAATTGGAGGCAAGCTCCGGCGCCCCCCTCCCTCTCTTCCCTCCTCCCTTCCCCTGACATGTATGTGTGCATGTAGGGCCGTTCACACTTCTGCAACGACGAGCACTTGCATCATCTTGTTCGTCACAAGCAGCTGGTGATTTTAGCCCGCTTTCTTATTTTTAACGCTCGTCGAGGTTTGACTCGAAGCTGCTGCCGGCGGTGCAGCAGGCTATTATGGCGAGTGTCGGGGGCCCGGGGGAGGGAGGGGAGGGGAGTGGGAGAGGTTCGCACGCAGGCGGCGGCGGATGCAGACCAGTTTGGACTTTGCGGAAAACCTAATGGCTGCTGCTGCAGCGCATGTAAGATCGGTAGCTACGGTACCTGGTCCCTATCTCACTCAAGACTCAAGAGTGTGTATGTCGGACCAAATGCCGGTGACGTCGGGCGAACCCGTTCGAGGCTGCCGCTGCTACTGCTGCCATGCACCGTACATAGCTGACTGGCTACTGGCCTTGGCTGGTTCAGTTGGGCCCCGTCGCCGAGTACCGGTAGATACTCTACTCTACCGTTGGTGAGATCGTGGTCATCTATCACGATCATTTAGATCGGGTTTCGCCTGGCGTCGCTCCTGCTCCTGCTCCTCCACCACCACTTTCTCCACCTTCTTCCTGCCCCTCGCCCTCTTCCTGCCTACCCTCCCTGCCCCTCGCCCACGCTGCCCTCCCTGCTGGGCACATCGGTCAGCTTCGGCGCGGAGCCTGTCTGTGAGCACTGTGCACTGTGTGTAACTAAGACACATAACGCCATCAGCCCCCCCGTCCACCCCGGGGGCCACCCATGCGCGCTTCTAGAAGCCTGCCCACCTCGGATCAAAAAAACGGTTGAAACTGGCGGAGATAGCAAGCCGGATGCCGAACAGACGCCCAGATACCATGATCCCCATCCGGCGCTCCCCCTCCCCCCCCCCCCCCAACCCAAACCCAAACCCAAACCCAAACCCAAACCCCAGCTAGAACTACAACCGCAACCGCAACGTACGAGTCAGTCGGTCGCGGCGCAGGGAATAATAATGAATGGCCGCCGCCGCCGGATCATCTTTATCCTGGCTGGCTTGGTGGGTGGGTTCGTGAGTTGGGGCGTTGGGGGGTTCGCACGCCGGAGGTGCGCTCGGAGGTCTGCCTCGAAGTTGGAAGGCCGTTGGGTAAGTTGCGACGTGAGCGCGCTCTTGTGGGCGAGTTCTCCTGGATCCCGAGAGAGAGAAAAATGATAAAAAGAAAAATGATAAAAAGACGCAAGAGAAAAAAGAGAAAAGAGAAAGAAAAAAAGTGAGAGAAAAAAAAAAGTGAGAGAAAAAGAAAAAGAGAAAAGAAAAAGAAAAAGAAAGAAAAAGAAAGAAAAATGAGGCAAGACATTTCAAAGTCCTCACCCACGGTACCCACGGTACCCCACGGTACATTTCTCCAACGCTCGAGCACGGCGCTACGTATCGGGAGATACACGTACCTACCACGTCTAGGGAAAGTGGCTGGCGGACAACTAGCACGAGATCCCGCCGGCCGCTCGGCTTCCAGGTAAGCAGGTACCGCTTCCTCCACCGGCTCTCGTACCTGACCTCGCCTGATCGGCCTGTTTCGAGGCGGCTGAAACCCCCTTAACGTCAGGGACGAGGTGAACAGTGAACCCACTGAATTGCCCCCATTGGTCTCTATTTGGTTTTCTTCGGCACTCGGCGGAATTCTACTCCCTCGCTACTACTCGCGTGAGCATCACCATCCACCAGGCCCGAATCCCATCGTCAGCCGAGTTTTGGCCCAGGGTGGGTTGCGCCGAGAATTGCCCAAACCTATGGCTGTGGCTCTGCCATCTGTCGTATCGTGTCGCAAGATCGAACCCCCGACCCTCCCTCCAGGGCGGAGCATCATGGTTGTGGACGACACCTCGGGCCAAGACCCGTCCTCCACGCTGCTATGCTAGTAATCACGATTACTCCAGTACTCCCCACCCCCGAGTGAGACACCTAGGCTGAACCCCCGCTGTACCTCAGATCCCGATGATGATGCCATTATTATTATTGTTATACACCGACGTACATATCGTTCAGCCTGGTACTGGGTTTTGGTACTTCGGTGTCTCAGATTGTTACCAGGAGGTCCGCCCCAGCGATCGGGTCGAAACCCATACCTACCTAGCATGCCTGCAGCCCTCACAGGCTACTACATACACATACTAGATTGATTGTTCGTTCAATCTATGTGTGATGGATCGAAACTCGCCGCCCATCCTGCCGGTGGGGCTGCATGTTGCGAATGCAAAGGTCGGTCGGCCACGCCTGATCCATCGTGAGGGGTTATTCCTCCCATCATAGCATCCGGTTTGCTCCTCGGGGGCCGCGGCTCCATGGGTGCGGGGCAGCGGCAGCTCGACCACGGGCGAAATCCCTCCGTCCGCCTTCCACTCCCCCACCTCACCATTCCTCCTCCGTCAACGTTCCCCAAACGAAAGTCAGTTCAGCTTACGGGGCGTTGTCGCCGTTCCCCCCGAAACCACCGCCCCCGCCCCCCTCCACCTGTCCCGGGTGAGCACGTACATCCCTCCTCCTACTCATACTCCTACTGCTCCTACTTCTCCGCTTGCTACGCCGGCATCGATCCCTCCATGCAACTTCCTCCTGGTGTGCCCGGCGTTTGTGCGCTGTTCCAGCTTGTCTTGATCCCGCGGCCGCCGGAGAAGTCGGCCGTCCGCCTCAAGTCCATTGCCATTCACCCGCCCACAAGGCAGGAAGAGGGGGGGTATCACACGTACAGCTGAGCTATTCCAGTAGCATCCACTGCACCCCCCCCCCCGTCCTCCGATCTTGGGGCTCCCACACAATCATCTTTTCTCCGTTTGTCGGGCACTACGGAATCAAAGTTGGAGTGCTGTATCACTGTGAATCACTCGCTAGACCTCCCCACTCCACTCCACCCCACCTTCCCTCCCCCTCCCGGACAAAATCAAACTAACTAAGGCCAGTATCATGTACTCTACCCGCCTATCTATCTATCTGTGGCTATGCGATGGTGGATTCACACCTACGAGGCCGCAGAGACGAACTCCCCATCGAAATTTACCGGGCTCACACTAATCTATCTTCCGTGTGCGCCACCACCACCACCACCAGCACCATCACCACGCCAACGTCGCCCTCTGGCATCTGTCTGCCTGGCTGGTGATGAGTGCTGCTACGGATCCTCCTAGCCACAGCACAACGTAGTAGGAGCACGACCTGTGCTTGTGTCTCCGCCAAATCATGGCACAACATGAAGGGCCGGGGGCAGAGTCAGATGCAACTGCGCCCGTCCACCTATCTCCAGCACAAACACCGAGTCGAGTCACTTCCCCATCCGGCGTTACGTGCACTGCACGCGGGATACGGTTCTGTACAACTTCGAGAGAAAAAAAAACTCATACCGTTCGCCGAGCCCTGCACACTTCCCGACACAGCAACAGCGGCAGCTTCGATGGCTCCCATACGTGTCCGCGGCACAGAAGGCACCACTCACTTACTCACTCACTACACTTGCATGAACATTTTCTACCCCCCCTCACACCACCACTACCATTACCACTACTACCACCACAATCACCGGTCAGCATTCCGGTCCTCGCCACACACTTAGCTAGGCCTGCCTGCCTGCCGGCTACAAACTGTCGACTCGACTCGGTGTCGCTTCCTGTAGGCTGGGGAATCATCTCCCGTCCCGTCCGATATCCCGCTACCACAAACAAGTCCACTCAATTCGCGCGGGGATGCTCGGATACATACTAGGGAGCAAAATGATGATGTGATATGCGGACCATCATGGAGCGAGCAGACAGACAACGAACGAACGGGGGGGGGAAGGGGGACATTGAGGGTGATCCAACGCAACGCAACGCACCTTGTATCTCGGCCAACCGCTAACTAGCAAGCAACATGTGCTGTGCCTTTACATCGGACCTGTTGGGTGCGGCGGAGTCATCGACGAGCAAGCAGCAACAGGGGGGAGGGCGAGGGGGAGGGGGAGGGGGGGAGGATCTACTGCACGAGCAGCAGAAAACATCGGCACAGGGCTGGTTGCTGCTGTGCTACTGTGCTGCACGGAGCAAACGGCGTGCACGTGCACGTGTCTGTCTGTCGTTCTGCGTTGCGTTATCCGCATCCATCCATCCATTCATCCCGGGAGGAGGAGTATGGGGGACAGGGGGTGGGTAGGATAGACAAAACTGCCCGATACCGACATGGCTAATGGTCCTCATAGGATAGGGTAGGTAGGATAGGCCATCACGCAACCCAACGCAACTGTCTTATTTTTTTTTCTCCTCCCCCTCCTCTCGAGTCTCGAGTCTCACCTTGCCAGCAATGCAGAATCATCATTCTCGGCACGCTGGAGCAGGAGATGCCGGCTCACAAAGGTCATTAAAGGATTGGGTGGAGAGGGAGGAGAGGGAGGAGAGCGAACCTAGGCAACACCTCCACCACTACCACCACCACCACCACCACCACTTCCTCCACGACCGCAAGAACGGTTATCCTGGCAATGGCGATTGTGTGTGTGAGCCAGTGTGTGTGTGTCAGTGTATGTGTGTGTGTGCACAGTGTGTGTCAAGATCCCTAGTGATGGGTGGCGGCTGGACCACCTTGCCTTGGAGGGAGGGGGGAGGTTACAGGGTTGGCCGGAAATATATTGGGGTTCATCCGAGGATGGGGAAGGGAGGGACAGTGAGAGGAGGGGGGGATGATTGCGGGTTGTCTGTACTGTACAGCACAGTACAGTGTAGTAGTGTACGCAGAGCTATAGATGATTGATAGATAGACAGATATTGAGAGGTACGTAGATATACTATAGACAGGGGGTAGTTAGTCGTAGCGGTGGTGGTGGTGCTGGTAGTGGTAGCGGTGCTGGTGGTGGTGGGCCGGCGGCCAATTCAATATATTGTCCGATCCACTCTGTCTACACCTGGGCACCTGGGGCGGGAGAAAACGGAGCTGATCAGAGCAGGGAGAAGAGGAAAGAAAAGAAAATCTCAAGCTTACCACCCCCCCCCCCCCCCCATTCTCGCCTCGCCTCCCCCTCCCCCCCTCCCTCCCCCGCCATGCTGGCTGGCTGGCTGGGGGCCAAAATCGACAATCACTCATCCACTGGTCGGCTTTCTCTCTCCTCTCAGGCACAGCTAGCTAGCCATACAGATACAGCCCACCATAGTCGTAATCTGAAGATCATCTGAGACTCGGCCCATACATCCAACACGCACACACACACATACACAGGCAGATGCTATGAATAGATGCAGATGTAGATAGTAGATGTAGATAACCACCCCGCAATTGTAAACCAAACCAGACCAAACCAGACAAAATTATGCACGTGGAATGCAGCACGCCGCACAGCACGGTGCGGAATAATGCGGGCGTTCATGGGTTGTCACTCGGTAATCACTGATACGACGAGGGTAGGAGAACGGGGGAGGTGGGGAAGGGGAGAGTGGGGCTTGGTAATCCGGCGGGCGGGGAGGCGAAGACGAGCAGCTTGGGCCGGGGGGCCGGGTGGATACGGGGTGCGGTGGGGCTGGGGGGGAATGACTAAACAGCGATCACCCCGTGAGCCGTCGTGGCGGAACGTTTAGTGGCGGACATCCAGTGGCTGGTGGCGGAACGTTGATCACGGCCGCTCGCTCGCTGGTTGAGGATGAGGACGAGTGAGATTCATCGCCATCTAGACAGACAGACTAACAGACAGGATAGCCAGTGCTAGGTAGAAAAGGTTGAAAAGGATATATAGGTGTTCTGCCATGATCTACTATGGTCGAATGCAATTATTGAACAAAAAGCCAGACAGGCAGGCAGACTGACAGACTGCAGACAACGCCCACCCCCGCCCGGTGCCCGGTGCCCGTAAGTCCTACATACATGCCTCATACCTCATACCTCATACCACTGGGCAGGTAGGCAGGTAGACAGGTATCCACTCCAACCGTCACCACCACCGTCACCGTCACCGTCACCACCGCCGCGCAGCGCTGCACAACCCCTTAATTCCCCTCCATCCAGAAAGCTTATTTCCCGCCTCGCCGTTGGCCGTTGGTTCGGGCCGACGGTTCCACTGCCACCACTACCAACACCACCACCAACACGACGCGCAGCGGCCATGGATGTGCGTATGCCTATATGTCTGTATCTGCGTGTATGTGTACCTATATGTTTGAGTGTGGGTGCCCAAACCCCCCGCGGCTGCAGATCATTCAGGTACCCGTCCGTGTAGTGTTTGACATTGGTCGTGAGGGGGGCCTCGGATGAGCTCGCGAGAGGGGGACGGCTGCACTTGCTCCCTCCTCGGGATGGCATTGTCCCCCCCTCTCCTCCACAGCCAGGGGAAGGGATGGGGATGGGGACGATAGAGTGCACACATGCAAGGTACGCAGCGGTTGAGTAGAGCACCTACCTGCCTGAGTACCTAGGCTGTTCCCCCGCGCGATGGGATCAGGTACCGGTGCCTACATACGCGCCCGCCGCCGCGGCGCCGCGAATGCTTCTTCTTCTTTCCCTTCTTCGCCAGCGAGTAAAAGAACGCGTATTGTATGTACATAGACTGAAGAACAAGGCGGGAAGAACCTTGAACCCACATAATAGCCCTCCACCCCCCAGGCAGGACTCCAGGAGCAGTTCAACCGTTCTCCCAGCATTAATTTCGGAATGTGAACCGTACGCCCCAAAATAACCATCTCCTTCCAAGTTCCCCATCCAAATCAGTCGGCGGCACTATATCTGCGACATCGATCCAACTGATCACACACGTAAGATAGAAAGAAAAGAGAATGATCACACACACGTAAGAGAGAGATATGGGAGAAAAAAAATCAAGAAAAAGAAAAAGAAAAGGGAAAAAGAAAAAGAAAAAAAGGAAAAAAAAGAAGAAAAACAGGTCTTCAGGCCAGACCAGCCGTCAGACCAACC
This sequence comes from Tricharina praecox, assembly GCF_024521635.1. NCBI lineage: Eukaryota > Fungi > Ascomycota > Pezizomycetes > Pezizales > Pyronemataceae > Tricharina > Tricharina praecox. Next base: position 225,431 of record NW_026250435.1, on the reverse strand, counting down.
GCCAGACCGGAACCAGACAGGAACCAGACCGACCGCCAGACGAAACGCGAGACGGGAACCAGAACAACCACCGGACGGGAAAAAGACCAACCGCCGGAAACCAGACCAACCGCCAGACCAACAACGAGGCGGGAACCAGACCCCAACCACCACACCCAGGATACGGGACACGTACCAGCTCGCCGGCCAGGCCAGGCCTAGACGCCGAAGTCATCCGCCTCCTACACGGATGTCTTCGCGCCCAGCACCTGGGCCTGAGCCTGCTGCTGGCTCGTGCGTGCCTTGACTTCCTCAAGGACCTTTGCTTCGACATCGGCGAGCATCTGAAGGTCATTCCGGGTCTCCTCTACCCTCTCGTCGAAACGATTGAATAGAGGAAACCTGGTATGACTGGCCAACCGCATAGCCTTCCAGGTTTTAGTCTGGATGCTGTTGTGGCCTTCTTCGATGTCCGCCGGGAGCATCGCGTCCTTGAGGTCCTCAAGGTCTTTGTCGACCCCCACCCGGAAGGACTCGAAGGTGGGAACGCGCCGCCTGTAGGCATTTGTGTCAGCAGGTGTATGATGTGCCAAGGATGTGTGGGGGTGTAATTACCGTTCCTCGTCCTCCAAGTCATCGAGGTGGAGGGTCTTTCCCGTATCTTGCCACAGCCGGTTCAGAGTGGGCGTGCCCATTGTGTACGGAAATGGGCGTTCTGGTCGGCAGTGGGTGGATGCCCTGGTCTTTGCACCCAGGACGTCATCCACTCCCAAAGCAGGGATGTCAAACTTGTGACATCCCTCCGCCTTCCAGAACACCCAGTTCTGCTCACGGGCGAGGACGGTGTTGATCAGTCTCATGAACAACTTGCCCGTCTGATCCGGCTGCAGGCTGGCTGAGATCTGGTTCCGTGTCTTTTGACACCACGTCTCCTAGTATTGTTAGAAGCAGCACTCGGAGTCAGAGAGTAAGGGTCATACGTCGTTGGCCTCAAGGCTAAATGCATACTGAACCGCCCTGTTGGGTGTCTTAAAGACTGCCCATTTCCCCTTGGCCGCTGGCGTCAAGCTCAGCAAGAAGTCAAGCAAGATCATTGCTTGCACCAGGACATTTCTGCGAAAGGTCAAATCGCTAATCTAATGGCCCACGTGGTCAGTAACATAGACTTCATAGATCGTCTGCCCTCAGAACGGCGAAGACTGAACACAAGCGAGCACTCGACCCGATCTTAGGGTGAAACGGAACACTTACTTCCAATTCGAATAGTTCCCTGCTTGTCAGGTACTTGGGGTTGAACCCCCCGCCTTTGACTTCGTCGGCGTCGTGGTCTCGCTTCCGCTTCGTACCTGCATGGACTGCTGGTACCGGCTTAGCGTCGGGCTTCTTTCCAGGTGCGCTACTGCCACCGTTGTTTGCGACACCCGTCGTCTTAAGGCTCTCATCATCCGCCTCTCTAAATTTCGCCATGGTAGCTTCCAGGCCCTTCTTGAAACGTTCGAAATTCTCGGGTACGAATAACCGTGTTGGATCCGCAAAATCATGCTGCATGGACCAAAACACCGTGTATAGCTTATCCATGCTCATCTGTGGTTCCGGTCGTGGTTTCTGCGAGTTGATCTGCGAATTGAAACTGACGGCTTTGCCGCCTTCTTTCGTCGTTGCTTCATTCTCGGCGAAAGCATTGACATCAATCTCCATCGAGTCTTCATCCTGCTCTGGCAACGTGTCGAAGATAGTGACGTTGTTGGTGTTGAAATCACCTCTCAGGTTCACAGCCGATCGCTCGGCGATGGGGAAACTCTTGCTCAGGAATATCAATATTCGGCCGCAGAAAATGGTGTCTTCAGCCTTCGATAGTCGACGGAGTAGCTCGTTGCATAATCGAAGTAGTATGAGAGCCTTTCCTTTCCCGCTCTCCATACCCACAGTTAGTCGCTCCACCCGGGACTCGAGGTAGTTGAATAGTCGTTCGCAAGTCGGAATGATCTGAGTATCGAACAGTTCTTCGAGCAGTGTAAATGGCATGTTGGAGTCTGCCATCTCCAATTCGGTAAAGATTAAGGCGCAATCGACGAGATTCCCGTAGGCAACTATCGTCGCATCGTCGTCTGGATCTTGTGAAACCTATGGATAGAAGTGTCAGTAGGAGTTTCGATGGTGGGCATGACTGAGGTTAGACTAACAGATATATCATAGAGGATTGCCTTGTGCGCTGTTTCTAGTGACGTCTTGTAGTAGTCATCGGCGGCGGTGGTGGACTTGATGCGCTTGAGTATTTCGGGGTCGAGGTCGGACACAGTGAGGGGCGGGTCGAGAGTAGACTTCTGAATCGAACTGAGAAGCTCTTGTAGATGCCTTTCGAGAAAAAACGGTGTCTTCAGGTCGTCCAATCCCGGCGTGGCTGCGAGCGCTATTATGGGAGACATTTAATTGAGTTGAGAATGCGTGCGAAGGAAGTTCTGGGCGGTGCGTCGTTAAGCTCGGGAAGCGGTTCGGTGAAGGAGGAGCGAACGAGTTGGGTGCGGCAACACGAGTGGAGGAGGAGCGAATGAGATGGATGCGACAACGCGAGTCGAGGAGGAGCGAATGAGTTGGGTGCGAAATGCGAGTAGAGAAGTGCTAATTGTATCGGAGCGAAGATTGTGGAGGAAGCTTCTGTCGATGGTGTCGTGAGGAGGAAGGAAGGAGGAAGGTGGTGTCGTTGGGGGAGTTTCTTAAAGCGCGAACTGAGAAGTGTAGTGTGGAGCGTGTCGCTTGTTAGTGCCCTAAGATCACGTGAAGCAGTAGCGTCATAGATGCCAAGACTTCGAGGAACACGCTAGCGCTTTTAACGACACGTCTAAGCATCAATCCACTGACGCCAAATCCATTAACCCTCGTCGCGCCTCGTTTTCCTCGATCACGGCCAATCCAGAACGAAAGAATACCTACGCAAGATATTATCATGAGCAAAGCGCCTACTCGGAATACCCTGGATACCGACGATGGACGACCGACAATGCAGGAACTTCACGGCGACGGCCATTTCGCGCAGGCTGCGCGACGTTGGTGGTTGCGGGAGAAGCCGGCAAAGTTCAATCCGGAGGTCCTGAAGACGGATTTCTACGATGTACTGGAGAAGGAAAACTTCGGACTGAAGGCGCTGTTGATTCTAGAGAACTTACAGATTTTGGAGAAGTAGGCGTGATCTCGCTAGAACATCCCCGGCAAAGCGCTGCTGACGGTTCTGTAGGTTTCTGTGGCCCAATTTCTCCGATGAAGCGTCCAATATACACATCATCTTGATCTCGTTGATGATCAATGTGAAGCGACGAGAGGGGATGCCAATATGGGGTAGGATCACTCTAGGCGAGTTTGTCGAAATCAAGCGCTATGTACTGACAACCGCGTAGAACACCTCGCATCGCCACCTGCGAACTTTTCGATCCTGTTCCGACGAGTTCTCTCAATGTGCATCGACCAGACGTTGCCGCTTTCGGTCCGCATTCACCTACTGAGCTTCGTCGTGATCGCCTTCCAGTCACTGGATAGCATTTTGGTGCGGAAAGAGTGCGCGTCGCTGGTTTCCATAGCAGTATGGAATCATCTGTCTTCCGAAGAAGTGAGGAATACACAGCTAGAAAAATATCCCCAGACAAGAAAGGCGTGGAGGGCGGCAGGAAAGCGCTTCGAAGCGGGGGATGATGCTACGAAGACACGGTTACGATTCGAGAGATCATGGCTATACCAGATGGCGCTAGACTTTCTCACCCTGCTGTACAAGCCGCTAAACCAACAGGACGACCCAAGAGAGGTCGTGATGTACTGCGAGCGCTTCGTTGAGCTGCTAACGGACCTTGAGTCTCAACTCCCGACAAGGCGTTACGTTAACTTCTTGCTGAAAGACCTCCACGTCTTGACTGTCATCAAGCTCTCTCCTCTCTACGTCAAATCGGAGGACGGTCTCCTGCGGGATCTGCACGGCCTGTTGGAACACTTTGTCCACTTCTCGATCGACGACATAACTGGGCTACAGCTGTCTCGCGAGGAAGTTCGACAGCTGCACAATGCTCAGTTGGCAAGACTGCAAAGGATTGCGTTCAAATATTTCAAAGAGAAGCTCTTGATCTTAGCGTTGGCCAACTTTGGCAACCTTGGACAGCGGGACGAGCTCGTTGGTCACCTGGCCGACCTTGCCGACGAAGAACTGATAGAATTGTGTAAGAAATTGGGATTGCGAACTTCGTATCCTAAATCTGTTGGATTCTCGGTAGACCGAGAGTTTCTGACAGAGGCGATCATTTGTGTTCATGAGCGTCGGCAGACCTTCCAAGAGCAGACCAAGTCTATGACTGTGTTGCCGAACGAGAGCACTCTGTTTGATGAATCATTCATTCGCGATAACAATTACGACGGCTCCAGGCCATTAGCTATTCCCAAGTTGAACCTGCAGTATCTCACGGTTGGAGACTTTCTGTGGAGGTCGTTTCTCTTGTATAGACATGAAGCATTCTACGGCATTCGCCAGAACATCGAAGACTCTCTGAAGAAGTTGGCTCCCAAGATTACGTATCCGTCAATGGAGACTTCTTTCCACGGCTTCTCGAAAATGGCTCTCACAATCACCCGTCCATCGTACGTATTTCCATCATTTTCTTTGGTACGTCTAGCAAAATACTCACAAGTAGCAGGATCCTAGAAGTCTTGCCCCCGAAGGTCGGAGAAGAGAAGCCGGCAGCCGTTCGTGCAGAAGTCAGCTTAGATCTCAGCCGGCTCTCTCCGGAGGTAAGGAAGGAATGGGAATCTTTACGGTCAGACGACGTAGTGTTTCTCCTGGGTGTCAAAGGTACGGACGAGAGTGATAAGATGATCACCAACGGCGGATCCGAGAAATTCAGCTTGGTCGAAAAATACGGTATCCGATGTCTTAGAGCGGCAGAGGTTGTGTCTGTGCTCGACGCTCAAGGCCGCCACCTTGGAACAGGAGAGGGCAGGGTCAGAAGTTCTGGTGGACAGTGCCGTTTGCACCTCAAGCTGGATACCGATATGTATCAGGTATGCTGTTTCGCCCTGCTACGAAGATGAGTGCTGATATGACCTTGGTAGATTGATAGTGATCACGTGAAGTCGGGAAAGCCAGACACCTACGAATCAGTCAATGTTATCATCCGTCGGAAAGGAAGGGTGGGTACTTGAATGCATCTCCTGCTGCCAGCGCGGTCTAACAGCGAATAGGAAAACAACTTCAAGCCAGTTCTCGAGTCGATCCAAGAATTAACCCAGACGGATGTACCGATGCCTATATGGCTACAGGAAGTCTTCCTAGGCTATGGAGATCCCGCTGGTGCTACCAATCTCCCCAACTGCCCCCGGAAAGTCGATTTCCGTGACACGTTCCTTGACTGGCAGCATCTGCTGGAGAGCTTTCCTGATCTGGTGAATACTATTTATTCCAACAATAGTGATTTAAACTAACAAATAATAGACAATACAGCCCGAAGACGACACGGTGGAGGGCTCAACTCCACCATACGTTCTTGCCCAGAAGTCTACCACCCCCGAACCTAAGTTGACCAAGAAGCGACGTCGTGACCAGGGTGATTCTTCACAGGCAAACAAGCCTCTCGGAGTTTCCACCTACAAGGTTCCAAACATGGGACCGTATCCAATTGATCAGCCGAAAATGAATATGACCCGATTCACACCGACACAGATCAAGGCCATCCAGTCTGGTACAAACCCGGGCCTGACGGTAATCGTTGGCCCTCCTGGAACCGGAAAAACGGATGTGGCGACTCAGATCATCAGTAATATCTACCACAACTATCCAAACCAGCGGACGTTGCTTATCGCGCACAGCAATCAGGCTTTGAATCAGCTGTTCGAGAAGATCACTGCCCTTGATATCGATGAGAGGCATCTCCTAAGACTGGGGCACGGCGAAGAGGGGCTCAATACAGCGTCTAGTTACAGCAAGCAAGGGAGGGTTGAATCATTCATGGACAACCGGACTCGCCTCTTGGCCGAGGTTGACCGACTAGCTGCTGCTCTTGGTGCTCCGGGTGCACATGGAGACTCCTGCGAAACTGCCGACTACTTCAATCAGGTTTATGTCCCTCCCGCCTGGAGCATATTTGAAGAGGCGTTGGCAAATGCTGGTGATGAAGCAACCGCCGAGATGGTTCGCGATGCATACCCATTCAGTCATTACTTCTCCAACACGTCGTCTCCCATGTTTCCCGATGGCATATCCTTCGATAAGGCGTTGGAGATTGCTCAAGGCGGCTACAGACACATCCAAAAGCTCTTCTCTGAGTTGGAAGATATCCGACCGTTTGAGCTCCTCCGGACTCCTCGTGATCGCCAAAATTACCTCCTCAAGAAAGAGGCCAGGATAATCGCTATGACTTCTACTCACGCCGCAATTAAGGTATGTTCATATCCCCCAAACAGCAATCCGCCCACGTTCTAACCCCAATAGCGTCAAGATATCACCAAGCTAGGATTCCACTACGACAATATAGTCATGGAAGAAGCAGCGCAGATCACCGAAATCGAAACCTTCATCCCTCTTGCGCTCCAAAAGCCGATCAACTCTGAGTTGCCCCTTCAACGAGTAGTCCTCTGCGGTGATCACCTCCAAAACTCGCCGATCCTTCAGAACCTCCCGTTAAAACAATACGCAAATCTGGATCAATCACTCTTCGCGCGCCTCGTCCGACTCGGCGTCCCTCAAATCAACCTCGACCAGCAGGGCCGTGCCCGCTCCTCAATAGCAAACCTCTACGCCTGGCGCTACAAAAACCTCACCAACCTTTCCATTCTCCAGCAATCCCCCGAATTTCAAACGGCCAACGCTGGCTTCGCCCACGAGTACCAATTCATCGATGTGCCGGATTACAAAGGCTCTGGCGAGATCGAGCCGACAAAACACTTTGTTCAGAATCTGGGCGAGGCAGAATATGCAGTCGCAATATACATGTATATGCGACTACTCGACTACCCGGCTGACAAGATTTCGATCCTTACACCCTATGTCGGGCAGCGCGCGCTTATTCGCGATGTCCTCGTTCGCAGGTGCAGGGACAGCCCGCTGTTTGGAATGCCACGCATCGTTACCACCGTCGATAAATACCAGGGCGAACAGAATGACTATGTCATCCTCTCGTTGGTGCGTACGAAGCGCGTAGGATACCTGAGGGATATCCGCCGTATGACGGTCGCGTTTTCGAGAGCTAGGTTGGGTCTGTATGTACTTGGCCGGAGGGAGGTGTTTGAGAGCTGCTTTGAACTACAAGAGGCGTTTAGGAGGTTGCAGGGCACCGGCGAAGGGAAGTTGGAGCTTGTCACCGGCGAAATGTGGCCGACTGAGAGGGCGGAGGGCGAGAAGTCGGAGGCGGCGACCGCAGTTATGGAAGGCGTCGAGCATCTGGGCAGGTATGTCTACGAGATGACGGTTACGAAGATGGAGAGTTTGAAGAAGGGGGCGCAGTAGATGTAGGATGGGCTTCTGTAGATAGCAAAATCAGGTGTTCGATGAAAGTGTCGCGGGTCTATGCAATAAAGCCAGTTGTTTTTCCGAACAAGAAAAAGTTTATTCAAGTGTGCTAATCTAGATACCACGAATCCGAACGCCATAACCCCAAAAACGAAATACACCCATCCAATGCTATCTCGTAGCCTGGCCCCTCTGCTTATCACGCCTGGTGAGGTAATCTACAATTTGCTCCGTACGCGTAACAAACATCAACCTCTTCTTCGCATCCTTCCACGTGAGGATCCCGTGATCCTCCGCATACTTTGCCGTATCCTCAAAGTCCCAAGCCGTCGCAAAATCCTTGAACAGAAAGCCCGTGGTAGTCTTCATCCTCTCGCCCTCGATTTGCCACAGTCTTATCTGGTCGACAACAGTGGGCGGGAGCACCAACGAGTTCTTGCGCATCACCGGGTGCGCGTGCGATTTCAGGTAGTCGATGATCTGGTCCGCCGTGATGCCGTTTGCAATTGCGCGCTGGATCGATGCGCGCGTGAGTTTTGCGGTGACAAGATTGGGGAAACGACCTCCGAGCTTGGAGAAGAGATCTAGGATCGCGATAGATAGCGGGGAATTGGTGTAGGCGTATACGCGGTAGTTGGTTTCGATCACTATGAAGCCCTGGTCCTCTGGGGCTGGTTCTGTAGGGGCTGCGCCGGGGACTGCTGCAAGGGCGTGAGCGAAGGAGGCGGCGGCGGTGCGCAGTCCGGTGACGTCGGAAGTTAATGTTGTTGCTAGCCGCGTGGGATAGAAGCGGTCAGGAGTACTTTTACGCTGATAGACCACGCCGTAGTCGCGGAGGTCTGCTAGAACTTTAATTTGCGTTTCTGTTAGGGTCTCGGTGCTGTAAGCTTGTCCCAGTTCCAGAGATCCAAGCATGAGAAGGAAATGAAGCACGTCGGTTTTCTCCATTGCCAGATTCTCACACATCTCGAGATACTGGATCAGTAGTACCCAAATTTGGGCATTTCCCTCTTGCAAGATGAACGAGAAGCCGGTTTGGGTGATCTTTGGTGGAAAACCCCTCGAGCCTGCGTTGTTGTTCATCAGACCACTGGTCGCAAGTAGCATCTTGACACCCTGATTCGGTTGCCGCGGCCCCGTTGGCTCTACCATGTAGTGCAAGATGCAGTCGAACTGGTTGGCGGCATAGCTGTCGAGGTGCGCGACGGTCACCTTCTTCTTATCCTCCGAGGTATCTACGGGTACACCGAACGAATAGTGGTTTCCGCCGCCCGTCAACGCCAGGCGAAAGTTCCGTTTGAAAACCGGGTCTAGGAAAATGTTGCCGCCGTCCTCTTGCGTCATGTGTAGTCGCCGTAGCTTCGAAAATGCATCTTCGCGTTCTCTGTCGCGGTTTTCAGCTTGGATATACAGCTCGGCGAGGAGATGGTAGCTACCGATAGCTCTCCGTCTTCACCCACGCTTGGAGTTCTGCGAGCGGGATCGGGAGTTCATTGTAGAGAAGGGTCGTCACGAAAATCTTGGCTATACCACATCAGAAATCACACCTGCCTTCAGGAAAGACGTAGGAGCCTACCGAGGCTAGGTAGCATTCGCCGAAATATTGCGAGCGCGGTGGCTGGCTGTTGATACAGCGTCTGGAAGGTTTTGGATGATAGGTTCTGGAGCGAGTTGGTCACTATTATTCGCCAGCAGAGGAAAAGCACGCGAGCAGTGGCGATAAGGTGGCTACCTGGAGATAATCATCAAAGCTATTATATGGTCAGTAAGGCGGGGAAAAAAGAGGACATGGGAGTGGCAATTATTATACCCTTTTATTGTTGTTGGTGCCATGGCGTGGTTTGTAGCTTGAAGCAAGTGTGACAGGAAGACGTGAGCTTTACTAGTCTCTGAGTCTTGAAACTGAAGCGCGGTCGCCGGGTAACTCTTCGTTGGTGCACGGACCACGAGCTTAATTTATGCCACTTCACTTTTGAAGGGTCACTCCCGCCGGTAGAGCACATTCTAGGCTTCACCTTGACCAACACCCACACCTTCCTTACACCACCATCAACCCGCCAACCACCTACCTTGAGAAGACTCCATACCATTTTGAGGGGCTCGCTCCGACGAATCTACCGTTACTCCAACACCTTCCCACTCAGTCCTTCGTTCACGATGTCTCCCGCCCAGCTCGTCGAGAGCTCTCAGATGGTCGACAGCCCTCAAGAGAAGTCCGAAGAGGATGCGATCCTCCCAGACCACGAGGACGACTTTCACCTCCAGTACATGCGTGCCGCTCTGGAAATGGCCGAGAATGCGCTACGCGGAGATGAGGTCCCTGTCGGCTGCGTGTTTGTGCGTAATGGAGAGATCATTGGTCGCGGAATGAACGATACAAACCGCTCGCTTTGTGTAACATCTTCTAGCCTCCTCCCTCTCGTAGCTTAACTTCCTGCATGTCTAACATTTATTTCTGTTCTTCAGGGCACCCGTCACGCCGAGTTTATCGCTATCGAATCGATCCTTCGCACCTCGCCCCCCGAGATCTTCGCCGACACCGACCTCTATGTGACTGTCGAGCCGTGCGTCATGTGCGCTTCTGCACTTCGCCAGCTCCACATCCGTCGTGTTTTCTTTGGATGCCTTAACGACCGCTTCGGTGGATGTGGTGGCGTCCTCCACATTCACGAAGGAAAGGGTGTCGATCCCAAGTATCCGATCCACGGCGGAATCAACCACGACGAGGCTATCATGCTTCTTCGCCGTTTCTACATCCAGGAGAATGAACGCGCCCCTCAACCCCTGGCAAAGAAGTCACGTACTCTGAAGACGGAGGTGGCCCCGTTTGGCGAAGGTATTCCCAGGGATCGCGATTGCCGCAGCAAGAAGCGTGAGATGGTCCGTGTTGTCGAGAACACGCCGCTGCCGCCTATGATCGAGGGCGAGGATGTCATCATGACGGAGTAGCACCTTTACCGAGCGAAACAGTAAATGGATGGCATGAGTGATGGGGTTGGATAGGCGTTTGGCTTCACATTTGCATTACTTGGATACTTACCTGTTTACTGCATTTTCATTTTCCTCTAGTGCTAAGTGGCCCGACGGGCTATTGCGGGGCGTGTTACGGTTTTGTTTTTTGTTTTCTTCGGGTTGTATAGGGTTGCACAGCGTTAGATGAGAGGTGTGCTGTTCGGAGGGCGTTTGGTTTTGTTTGCTTGAGTACTGCCCAATTCTAAATTGAATTGCCTCACTGCGTATCACCCAATTATCCATGATTACTCGCATCTTATTCTCACGTGAATGATTTTTTAGCTAAGCTGCATGCAACCCAAAAAACAACGTGAATGACAGCGGCGTTGTCAGCAAGAAGGCTAGAAGAGCAGGATCACCCAAAGCTTATGTTACCCGTTCTCCGCGTCACTGCCAATGCCACCCAACCGATCTTCAGTACGGAGGAAAGTCAACCAGACACAACACACATACACGAACCCTACACACCGAAACGACTACAACCCCAGCTATGCCTCCAAAAGCAGATGTCAACCGCTCCGGTCGCGAAACCGCCGACTTTCCGTCGGTCTGCGAAAACTGTCTCGGCACGAACCCTTACATCCAGATGATCAAAGAAGAGTCGGGGATGGAATGCAAGATCTGCACGCGTCCCTTCACCGTTTTCCGCTGGAGCGTCGACCGAACTGTCCGTAACAAGAAAACCAACATCTGTCTTACGTGTGCGCGATTGAAGAACTGCTGCCAGTGCTGCATGCTGGATCTGTCGTTCGGACTGCCGATCGCGATTCGAGACGCCGCGTTGAAGCTTGTCGCCCAGGGCCCCCAGAGCGATATCAACAAACAGTACTATGCCCAGAATCATGAGGGCGAACTGAAGGATGGGGATGTGCCGGAGGAGTACGAGAAGACCGATCGCGCGGCTAGGGACCTGTTGAAGAGACTGGCGAATAGTGAGCCCTACTACAAGCGACGAAAAGGGGATGATGGCGAGAGTTCGAGTGCCGGCTCTGGAGAGCAGAAAAGACTTACAGGCGGTCCGGGACCGGTGAGAAATCAGCGAGGAGGCGGTGCTGGCGGAGGAGGAGGAGGAGGAGGCGGTAGAGGCGGTGCAGGTGGACGTGGTGGTGCGAGAGGTGGTAGGGGAGGAGGAAGAGGCGGGAGATTCCCGAATGCCAATCAACTTCCGCCTGGACCTGGGGATATTGCACCACCTGAAGACCAGAGCATCACATCATTGTTCCTCATGGGGTAAGTCTCATCTCACCTAGGCGTCGAATCGGGCTGACAGTGAATTCGCAGAGTGGAAGATGATCTTGCCGAACACCACATCCGCACCTTCTTCTCCGCTTTCGGTCAGATCAAAAGCATCGTCTGTGTTCACCGTTCGCGATGTGCATTCGTCAACTTCGGTAGCCGCACCGGTGCCGAGGCTGCGGCGGAATCGTGTCAAGGCAAAGCCGTCATTGGTGGTTGTCCGCTCAGGATTCAATGGGGAAAGCCAAGACCGCTGGGCAACATCGACCGTTCGCAGGCGGCAAGTATTGGCAGGTCCTCAGGCAATAATGCGGCGCCGGTCGAGCGGGAGGCCGGGGAGAAGCCCCAGGAGAGACGCGTTCAATCATTGAATTTTGTCATTGCGAAGCCGCCAGGCGAGGAAGATGATGCCAAGTACCCGAGTCAAATCAATGCCTAGGGCGGGCGTTGAGAAGAGTTTACTATGCTGTTATATTGTATCGCGATGTTTCATGCCTGCCTGTTTGGTCTTTCATACGATAATGCTTTGGTCCGGTACATGCTTAGGTAGGGCGTTGGGGAATCGATGCATTGTCATTTAGCCATAATAGATGTAGGATACTGATGGATTCATGCAATGAAGGCTGCGCTTGATGATACCATCATATGGTACAAAATACGGTCTCCTATGACGCCAGGCAGCGTCTTATCTTACAATTCAATTTTCCCCTCATGCTGAGCAACACTTCCCAGGCCCAGGTGACCCGGGTGTCTTCCCCAATGACTGCTGTGCCTTCTTGATACTCTCATTATCCCCCTTCTCCGTAGCATCGTGTATCCTCAATTCTGAGAAACCCGTTAGCCCTCCGCAGGCGCATACCCATTGCCTCCCTTCCATAGTAGGTTGTACTCACTGTAAGCCTCCTCGCTTTCACTTATCCTCTCCCCCTGAACAACATTTGTTCTCAACACATCAGCGATTTCACGGGCATGCTTGAGATGCTCGTCCTGCTCGGCGCCGGAGACGTGACTGCGCGAGCGGAAGATGTCGCGAGACTCGGTCATTGCCGCGGTGAGCATCCGTGCATCGTTCGCGAACGTGAGCTTTATGCTCCGGAGTAGCGTGCGGTAGGCTGAAAGCGCGGCGGGCGTGGCGGCGGTCGTCATCGTGTGTCTGGATATGTAGACTCGAGCAGGGCGTGGTAAAGTAGGTGTACGGGAAGTTCCGCGGGCAGTGAGGACTGGTTAGTCATGGCTGGTTGGAAGGTTTTGTGTGGCTGGAGGTGGCGGTGGCGAAGGCGGTTGGCGCGACGAACGTGAGACGGTAAGATGATGGTTCATATGATATCATTCGCCTCTTGGGATCAAATCTCTGTCCATACAGCCGGTCTCGTTGAAGTCGCGCTGGCAAAGTCCGAAATTTCTCTCCACTGCTCTCTTCGGGCATTTGTTGAAGGTTACCAAAGCTGCAGCTGCAAACTTTCAACTCCCCTGATGACTAGTTCGGCAACCCAGATGTTCAACAGCACGTCACAATTTTTTCTGACTTCGGGGCTGCGGGGCTGCGGGGCTGCGGGGCTGCGGGGCTGCGGGGCTGCGGGGCTGCGGGGCTGCGGGGCTGCGGTGGTATTTACTGGTGGTTGTCCGTAGAGTTTATTTGTAAAGTTGTGCTCAGTCGACAATATGCAGTTTCCCGAGTTGAAGGTGGTGTGTCGAACAGTCACCCATTACCCGGAAACTCGGGATTTCAAACTGCTCCCCCTCTTCGTTTGGCCGACGCAGCATGGCCGACGCAGCATGGCCGACGCAGGGAAAAAGGGTGGCTTGGCGTGCCGGAGAGTGCCGGTTGACTGGAGCAAGTGCGGACAAGAGTGTGACTTTGTATGACCTAGGTGAGACCAGCTTTCGGGGCAATTGAGGACTGGATCGGTCTCAGCAGGGAATTGTGGGACTCAAGTGAGACTCATTACTTCGAGGCCGGATTTTGGCCGGACCTATCGAGACCAGCTGTTGCGGAGGTGATTGTTTTGATTGTTTTGATTGTTGTTGCGGCGACCTGATGCAGTGCTCCAAACGTTCTGTTCTCGCCGCTGTAACTATAAAGAGGGGCCCGCTCGCCTTCCTTTCTTCTGTTTCTCTGATCGCTACCTTTCGCCCTTTTAAGTTTTTCCTGGAATTGATCCTGATTTTGAACTATCACCTATTTTTGCGTCTCTCACCATCAACGTTGATGTCCACCACTAGCCAAATTCACCTTCTCCTCTCGCCCCTCCATCACTCCCTCCCCTCCATCACTTCATCCCCTCCACCACTTCCTCTTCATCCCCTCCACCACTTCCTCCCAATCCGATACTTCCTCAACATTCGCTACTTCCTCACAATCCATCACTTCCTCTCCTTCATCACTTCCTTTCATTCAACACTCCCTCCGCTCCACCACTTCCTCCTCTCCACCACTTCCTCCTCTCCACCACTTCCTCCCCTCCACCCACTTCCTCCCCTCGAGACAGCTTCCCCATCACTCCGCCACCCATTCCACCACAACAAGAGCATCATATTTACAGCAATGCCAATAGGCTACTCGTCGTCACACAGCTGACAAGTATCGTTGTCCTTCTCCAGCATGTAAGTATCCTTCTCCCATGCTGTCCTACAGTGTCAGGTCTGCTTCGCCGCGGAAAGTACTTCTCACTGACTTCGCCGCGGATAGCAGACTCTCTGTTACCACACACCGATCACGAGAGGGGCTTGAATCTTGAATTCCGGGCAATGGTTGTTTCTGGTTTCATTTTTTACTTCAATTTCAGAGCGTATGTTCAACTTTAACCCCCCAAATTTTGCGAGTGGTCTAATCTCTTCGCTAGATCAACAGCTCGAATTACTTAGCGAGAGAGGCTTGAATCTCGCATTTAGGGCAATGGTTGTTTCATATTAGCTCCTAAAAGCCATGTGTTATCTGTCAAACTTTGGACGCCCGGAGATGTTTGCTCGAATGAAGTTCCGCGACGGACAGTCACCGAGTCCGGCTGGTCCAATGGCCGCTTGGCCCGAGCAGCAGTCACGACCGGCAAGACAGCAAAGGCAGAACGCCAATACTGGCGGTCGTGGCCAAAACATGAATACAGCTGGTGGTGTGAACAGATATTCGAGAACTCGACTTGTCAGTGGTCCAGGAGAGCAGATGGTGGTACAATCGAGACCACCGGAGAGAACCGTCTCCCGCACGCAAGGTATTCCTCCCAGATCACTGGATTTACCGAGTTTACCAGGAACTAACAAGCTGCAGTGGGTGTGTTCATAGTCCCTCCGAACATATCACTCCCAAGGATCTGTTCAGAGATCCACGGTGGAGCTATTCACAGTGTGGTGATGAAGGTATTCCTCCTAAATCACTGTATCTGTCGGGTTTACTAGTAACTAACAAGCTGCAGTGGACGTGTTTATCGAAGGAGTCCCACCGAATATATCACTCCCCAGTATCTATTCAGAGATCAGTGGAGGGGTAATACATCGAGTTGTCAAGAGTCTGAAGTCTGTATATAAAGAGAGATCTCGGTGCTGATGATACTGCTGCTACATCGAATTGATTATCTCTACCCGTCCACCCAGATATTTCATCATTATCAGAGCCAGTTAAGCAACTGTGCCCTTTTAGAGCCTATTTAGATCCAGGAGAGATGGGAGTCGGAAGTCACCCTTCTTAGAAGAGTACAAGAAGATGCCCCAAGGCAATGCGTGACCGAAGAAATAAGTAAAAGAGATTTATCTCGCCATCCTCCCTACACTATCCAACCTCCCATCCCCATGCCGTAGATATGCCTCCTCCTCCTCCTCCTCAATTACCGCCGAGCTGTTCCGTCCACGTCCATCACCACCGGTAATTTCAGGGCTGCATTTCTACTCTCCTCTACTCTAGTTACACCCCTCGTTCGCAAAAAGCCGCACCATAAGAACACGGCTTTTCGGCGCGCCTGTTCTTCTCCTTGACCTCGACCTAAAGTGTTCTCTAGTGCCGACTTCCACTTCGCGCACTTCTCGAAACGGTGCTCTTGGGTTTGCGGTGTGTCGGACCGCTCCCACCACCGGCACTGCGCACTGGCCTGGTTTTTACGCCGCTATTGAAGATAATGGCCTGTGAGGGTGTGGCCAGACTCGAGGGAGAGATAGAGAGGGAGAACATCAATTTATTATCGCATACGACTTTTTCTAGACTATGGCGACCTCCGACCTGGTAACTAAGAGGTAGGCGTGCATTCTTTTTACGTGGTGCATCAGCGCGAGTGCTCTGCCATGAAGCGATGAAGCCTGAATGAAGATAGGTTGTCCATCACGGGTAAAACTAAAACCACTCGCGGCGCTTCTTCTCTTCGTTGCCAAGCGGGGAAGTGTCATTCGCCTCGCTTGTTCCCGCGTCGTCTGACAATAGCCTGACGATCTGCAGATTCTGCACGGGTTTGGCATCCGCGGAGAACCGAGAAGGATGCGAGATTGGGATCCACATCGATGCGGGTGCACTGTGGCGGGTCCTCCGCGGTCTGGTCTCCGACGGCCTGGCTGCGTCCCGAGTTTTGGGGCCCGATGGACTCTGCAGTCTGGAACAGTGTCGACTCTAGGTTCCTACGGTCGATCGAAGGGCTGGATTTGGGCTGTCACCTTTACTACCTACATAAGGCACTTTGGAACACTAAGCGAATGATTGGGGGCGGATTCTGAGGTTATACGGTACGTACTCTACCTACTCTGCAACAGACGGCGATGTGGATGTCTCATAGATTCCTCCACCAACGAGCGCCGTGAACAAAAGGTACTGTCAGTTGGGTTTCTAATGATATACCAGTATGTGGGGATTTATGTATGTTTATACCAATGAGACCTAATATTTGAGTCGTTCAGACCGAAGGACAACCGGAAGGGGCTTGAGCTATGTCGTCCACTTTGGGGGACTCGGATCATCTGTTTTCCGACAACCCACGCCAAAGACCAAAGCTGGAGTACCCATAAAAGTTCAAAGGCGTGGGCAACTCGGTCGAGCATCGATCGACGTGCGCTACCGGTACCTAATTCCCTCGTTGTCGTTCCACGGGATGATTTTCCGTGAACACGCTTTGTCACTCGTGATATGTTGGCCAAAACGAATTTCGCACTGTAACTTAGCGGGTCCCTCGACCCTCTGCGGAGCGGGCAGGAAAGGCTAGATAACTCGCTACTCCATAATCTACCAGTAGAAAGGCCGTATGCGGAATGAACTGATGTTCTCCCACCCCTTCTCACCGTTTCTAGGCGTCTCCAACTGCAAAGGTACTCAGACATGACTATGGTATGTAATCCAAAATCTTTAGCACAAGATTCTTGTTGATCAAGTTCGGATTAAACGGCTGTTGTTGAGTGCTTGAAACAGACATTAGGATGAACTGCTCATCCGCATCCACTACCTAGTTGGTCACATACGTCGGCCAGTCGAATCGGCATCCCGAGAACTCCGCTCCGCTACCCCAGTGCACTGCGGTTTTTCGACTGGCCTGGCCCTGCCTAAATATGTATGTATGCGGGCATGGCAGGTGGCTGACAGACAGCGGCCCCGAGAGATATCTATTAATCTGAGATGTGTACTGGCACCTTGCTCGACACTAGTACATACCACAGCCCGTATTTGACGCGTGTCTACTAGGGAAACCCTTCTGATAGGTAGAACTACTAGTTATTTACAAGGGGTAAACCCCAGAGGAAGTAGAGTATGAACCCATCGGCAAGGTACCGGTAACTAGAAATCACCGTGTGGAGTCAATAATCTGCGGTGACGAGTTGCTCCATAGTAGGTATTTGTTTTATTATGTAAGAGCTTCATACTTACATACCTATGTCTATGCACACTGCTAACTACCTGCTTCAGCCGGGCTTAAGGAAGGAATCATGCGTCGATTCGTCCGCCTTGTCGTCAAAATTTATGGTAATTATGAGTTACCGGGTGATTGCCCCTGCCCCCGCCACAAGTCATGGGAGGAAGGCTTTCTCCCTGATGATGCATACGTATCTGTCTCACCGTCAAACCACTTGACTGGATCCTGATGCATGTCCCGCCCCTGTCTTGGTGATGGATTACCGGTGCCCAAGTACCTATGTACCCGTGGGAGACGGTGTTATTGTGGGGGTATATATGAACACGCATTCCGGCACGCCGGAGTTCCGGAGGGATCTTTCTGGTTCTTTGGGGAATCACGCTGAGAGGGTCTCGGTCGGTGCGTTATGTAACCACAGCGCTATATACACTTGTAGTTATGGGCTTCTTTTACGTACCGGCAGCTCGGGCTTGCCCGTACCGTACTCGGACGTAAACAACCGAGCAGCGGGAACGGCAATTCCCGCGGCCATCAACTACTAGGTAGTACTATACATACGGTTCAGCAATGGACTCGGCTGAGTGGCTGGAAGCATTGATCGGTCGGAAGGGATGGTTCCGGTTTTCTTCGCTGATGGCAGGTAACGGACCTACCTAAAGTAATTATAGTAGTTATATCCGGGGTCCCCGTCACGTACGGGCTCGGGCTTGGGTCGGTAGCGAGAAGGATGGGCTCCCCGGAGTCCCTACTCAAGTCTCACAGTCCCACCCTTAACTATTTACAAACAGCCATTGCTTGCTCAGCGCACTCCGGCGTAAGTGTCCGCTCTACAGACTCGAATTTATACTACTCGACCGGTATACTGCTCTATACCGGAGTAGCCCGTCACTCAAAGACGAATACTATTCTACCTAGTTGGTGGGAATTAAAATCTGCAGGCGCGTGTGCCACGTCCATGGTTGGGATTTCGCTAACTACGGGGCCGTTCCGAATGTGGCGCCGATCCCACGCGAGAGACTTCGACAGGGGAAATACAAAAACGCAGCTACATAGAATAGTAACTATCACCATCCCACGAACAACCTCCAGCTCCATAGTAGTGCCTCCCTTTATATTACACCCCCATTGCCCCCCCTCCCCCCGCGTCACTTCCATGGTCCGGTTCCCATGAACGTTAATCTTCCTGACTGTCCGCCATGCACCGCTTTCCTCGCGCTGAGGATTTCAGGTTCGGTGCCGAGTCCCGGCCTGACGGAGGCCTCGGGAGACGCGACTTGGTTCCGAGATTTCCGCCCTACGATGAGCTTCCGCACGACAATATCGGTTACCGCTTGACCATCACGACGGCCGTGTTGACGTCGGTGGCTACGGTCAGTGTGATTGCGAGGATATACGGACGGACGTGCATCCTCAGGATCATAGGCTGGGATGATTACTGCATGATAATAGCAACTGTGTGTTTGCCCCATACCTATTGAACTGGTGCTTGCAAGTTGGAAAAGGGAGCTGACCGTTGATGTACCTACTCTACTATAGGTCTTCGGTATAGCAATGACTACGATCTGCTTTTTTTCCGTAAAGGCAGGAATTGGACAGCACATATGGGATCTCCCCGATTACGATCTCAAAACCATGTTGAAGGTATTTACATATGCTTGCAATCACTCGAGCACGCACACAGTTGAAACGCTGGGAAAAAAATGAAAATAATAACAATCTTGCAATATTATAGTTCTCCTACTCATGGACAGTAGCCCACATCATCGGACTCGGCTTCACGAAGGCTTCGCTACTCCTTCAGCTCCTCCGCCTTGCCCCGTCACCACGCATGCGCATCATAATCTGGTCCATCTTCTGCCTTTCCGGTTTCACCACCATTGCAACCTTCGTTGCCTGGACAGTCATGTGCGGGCCGGCCCCGGACGACTTGGACGGAAAAACCGTTCAAGAATTCTCCGGGGAACACTGCCAAGCGTTCGTGCCTCTGCAAGCCAGCATGACGAGCGTCAATATCTTTACTGATTTCGTTGTGTGGTTGGTGCCGATACGGATGGTGTGGCAGATCAAGCTGCCGCGGCCCGAGAAGACGGGATTGCTCATTGTGTTTTCGTTGGGTGCGCTGTGAGTTTGGTAGCCTTTGATGGGGACCTACATACGGTTTGCTGACACTATGTACGCAGGGTTTGGGGTGCTAGTATCATACGGCTCCTGCGCATCATAGGGACGTCGAAGGGCTTCCTGCGTGATCCACCATGTGAGTTGCTATGTACTACTTCTTCCCTGCAGGGTGCCTCGCCGCTGACAACGAGGCTCTACAGATCGAATCGTCACGGTAATCGTCTGGTCAGCGATAGAACTCCAAATGGCCATCATCTGCAGCTCGATACCCACGATACGTCCGACGCTAAGACTATTCTTCTCGGGAATTCTCGGTACCAATACCAGTGGGCACTACAGTGGGCAGTCGCGGCCCGTCCACGTTAGCATTTCGACGTACCATTCGCAGGCCGAAACGTCGCCGATGGAAATGAACGGGGCTACTGGTTCCCCGGGGAGAGAGCGGTACTGGGGCTCGGAGCCGAACTCCACAACGGATATCCTGACAGGCGCCGAAGCGGTCGGTGTGAGCGCAAAAGAAGACGAGTTGGTTGGTCAGAAGCCTGTAGTGGGGTTAGTATGATGGTTTAACGTGTATATAGTTGAACATGTACATAGTTGAGCGTGTATATAGGTAGTTTGCGATGGCTATGAAATTTCATGCCGAGGCTGCGGTGATACTCATTGAGGAGGGCGGACCTCCATAAGGAAACCAAACCATGTATCATACATACAACAAACACTCGGCCGATGGATCGGATGAACGGAAACATTCTGAAAATATGGGCAGAAAAGAATGAATGCAACCATGACAGGCGCAGCATCAAGCCTATATTCACGACATAAAGTTCGGCAATATGCTCCAGTATTGTATGTACACAAAATCCAGCATACCAAGAATATACGTCCTGGCGATCCAGGTAAGCGGGCCCACTCCCGCTACATACGAGTGTAAAGCCCAAGTAGCCAAGTAGGTAATACCTATGAGTACATACGCAATGTATCGTGATTACATGCTCCCAACAGAACAAGCCACATTCTCGAATCCAATCACGGTTCCAGACTCGTACTCTATGTACTCTATGCACATACCTGCTCGTATTTGAGGCCTGTCCAATCTGCCCTGGAACTTGACTACGGTACGCTACTTCTGTCTCGCCTATCTAGGTACACAACTCCATGGTGGCCTAGGCTCCGATTTTTTCGGTTCAGCCTTCAGGTGGCATGGAATCCTCTTTCGCGAAAGATCTCTGGATCTGCCGAGTTCTAGCGAATTGGACATCGAGGTGACTCACGCCCATAGTTAGAGTCACGAGACATCCAAGAGGACGCGCAACGGGACCTCCAGGCTCCAGCTGAAAGATCGATGATCATCCCTGGTTCGTGAAACTCATTGGTTGATTCACTGCAAGGTCTGCGGCTCTATGGTTGTACCACCAATGCTGCTCCCCGCCTTGCTATTGAGGTCGTGGATATAAACAGCCGCCCCGCTTCGAATTTTTCTTTCCCGAGTCCGTCCCCAGACATTGCCCACTTACATACCTACCACGATCATGCCGGTAACTTTCCAAGTCGCCTCTCACCCCGCGACCCCACGACCCCGTACAAAGCGGGGCACGGCCGCCCCCTCTCCGCCACCAGCTCCCTGCACCACCTGGCCCCCAAAGCCAGCTCTTCCCTGTCGGAGCTCCTCCAGACCTCCCTCACCGACTCGGACCTGCCGCAGCTCGTCGAGTCTCACAATGGCTTCGTTAACGCCTGCATGCAGGCGTACAACACGCATCAGCATTTGGTACTGCGGCCTGACGACATGTGGATCGCTATCATGTGCCAGTTCTCAAGCTTTGTGGAGGCGAATGCGGAGGGTCTGCGCGGGCATTTTGTTGCGCATGAGGGGCAGAAGGAGCTTACCATCCGGAAGAACGGGACTAGGTAAGTTTTTACCGGGGAGACAGAGAGAGAGAGTCGGTGAGGCCTTCCGTGCGTGGAAAAGCGGGAGTGGCTGATGCGGGTATCCTCGGAGGCATTTCGTGGACTGGGGAGATATCGCAGGGCAGTTTGGGGGACTGCTGGAAAAGAATGTCAAGGATCCCGAACTGAGGGAGTGGATCGTGCCCGGGTTCTCGACGACTACGGAGACCGATCGCATCGTGGGCGCGGTCGTGATGATGGGTGTGATGATTCCTGTCTCCTCCATGCATCCGAGGGTGCGAAGTTGCTGACTCGGCAGCGAACAGCGACGCTGAAAAGCTACTTCTCGTACAAATGCATGTTGATGCGCGGGATCCCATCGGTGACCCTCCTCGGCACCTGGGAGGACTGGCTCTCCCTGCAGCGCCGCCTCCAAAAACTCCAGACTTTCGTCACGGCCGATAAACACCCGCACCTGCACGCCTGGTGCTCCTTACTCACACCTCTCCTTGAGAACTTCGCGGGCGCCTTCTCCACCTTCTCCGCCGCCGCACCCAACCCGCAGCGACAAGCCGAGATCCGCGACTTCTTCGACCGCATCTGCCACCGCGAGTTTGGCGGGAGCGGGCCGAACTACATCTCGGGCTGGCTGATGTATTTCTGCGCGTTTGACATGGATGGGAAGTGGCAGCTAAAAGGCGCCGGTGGGCATAGCAAGCGGCGAAAGGTACCATTTGGAAACGATGCCGAGTGGATCCCGAGGGTGGATAGTGAGGAGATCCCAAATGCATACGTTGAGGTCGGCGTCAAGATTGACGATAACGGTGAGGTCTTGCAGAGTGTCATGGTGGCAGGGTTGGCAGGTTACAAGGTCCTGGGCGACGAGAGGGATGCGCTGCAGCCGCATGCCACGTGGTGGATCTTTACGAAGCAGGAGGGGGTGTAAGATGGAGAGCATTCAAACCGCTATATATATCCTCCCTCCTCCCAGGAAGTGGATGATCGTGGGGAGTGGGAGGTAGTTTATGAGCAAGATTCTGCTGGGGGAGGTGGGCCGGTTGATATACACGCTGTACAGGCCGGGGAAGACTGGGGGGATTTGATGGGAAATCTTCTGGTGGGAGGATTGGTTAATGTTGATATACACCCTGCACTGGTCGAGCAGGGTTAGGTTTATGAGTATGCGCCAGGCGAGGGAATACCTGATATATAGCCCCAAATGGTTTTACGAATTTGAATGAACTGTTTTTTGCTTTGCTTCGTCATTCTCGCATTCAGTCTATTTAGACTGTAGGTGGATTTGAATCACTATCCAACTCAACTTTAGTCAAGCGCTGAATTAGCTGGGTTGCCATATTTTGATTTGACAGCAGAGCTTCCGAGTGAGCGTGTGAGATTGTGAGATTGTAGATCAAGCTTAGATTGTACTTGCAAGCCCCAAAAATATCTGCCTCACCACGAAACACACCGCTTTGCTGATCCCGTCAATACTTCTACAACGACGCCCACTTCTCCCTCCCCTCACTTGTACTCGTAAAAGCCCTTCCCACTCTTCTTCCCCAGCCACCCAGCATCGACATACTTCTTCAGCAGCGTCGCCGGCCGATATTTACTATCGGCGGTGTCCTCGTACAGCACCTTCATGATTGCCAAGCACGTATCCAGCCCAATGAAATCCGCCAGCTGAAGCGGGCCCATAGGCACGTTTGTCCCGTTCTTCATGATGCTGTCGATATCATCCCTCTCGCCCACACCCGTCTCGAGGCACACGACCGCCTCGTTGATATACGGCATCAAGATGCGATTCGCGAGGAACCCTGGCGCGTCCTTGGAGACGGCGGGGATCTTGCCCATAGCACGGACGAACGCGACGGCGCGGGCAAGCGTGGCCGGCGAGGTCTGCAGGCCGGCGATGATCTCAACGCCCTTCTGCACCGGCACGGGGTTCATGAAGTGGGTGGCGACGACGCGGTCCTCGGCGCCGTGGGCGGCCGCGGCAATGCTGGTGATGGAGATGGAGCTGGTGTTCGTGGCTAGTGTGGCGTTGCTCCCCGCTAGCTCCGCGAGGCGGGAGAATAGGTCTTTCTTCAGCGCGGGGATCTCCGGCACCGCCTCGATGATGAAGTCCGCCTCCGCTGCGGCCGAGAGGTCGGTTGTTGTCGTGATCCGCGCCTGGATGGCCTCCGCCTCAGATGCCGTGAGTCGCGATTTGGAAATTTCTTTTTCGAGCAGCCGCGATAGGAAGGTTTGCGACTTTTGGAGCGAGGCGGGGTTGTTGTCGATTAGGGTTACAGGGACCTGGGCGGTGCGGGCGGCCACGAGCGCGATTCCTAGACCCTGCATTGGTTGTCATTAAAGGGTCCGTCGTCGTAGGAAGGGGAGGGGAGCGTAGGATAGGTACCATCTGTCCGGCGCCGATGACGGAGAGCTTGGATACATCGTGGGATGGCGTAGAGTAGAAACGGGCGCTGGCTGCGACCGCGGCGGGGGAAAGCCGCGGAAGAGTCGTGCGGATTGCGGGTAGAAGCATTGTGTGCGTGTAAGTGAAGATGGTGCGTTGACCGGCGGAGGAGGCAGTAGTTAGACAGCTCGGGTATGGAATGACGTCCGGTTCACATGTTGCACATGGGAGCTTGACAACCGGGTGTAGCCGACACACGCGAGATCACTCGCGCTTGACCATTATACCGGTATTTGACAGATAGGGAAACCCTAAGATCCGCAGGGACTGGGCGGAGGGCATTGGGGAACTCACGTCGAGTCAACCATGTGCAGGAAGGACAATCATGAGGAACCGGTCTTGTAACTGCCATGATTTACATAAATCAAATTTATTGATGATTAAAGAGCAAAAAAACCAGAGACCCGCATCGTCATGGTCCAGATAGGCTGGATACGCTTACAGATTAAGCAAAACTAAAACTAAAAACCTATGAGATCCTCCCGGCAATCAACAAACATCTCGCCATGCCACCGTTCCCGAGCAGCGTCTTAGCGACCCCCCTCTGCGCCACCGGCAGCTTGAGACTCTCCGCATCTTTCCACCTTTCACTCTCATCCAGTGCGGCCTGTCTGTTTGTATCCCCGGTCATCGTATGGAACATCTTCACATGCTCCATCGAGATGACATACAGCCTCAAGTTCCGCACGTACAACCCATCCTTGCCCTTTAGGTACTGGACCATGTACCTGGTGTGGCGCTTCACCTCCTCCCTCGCCTTCGCCGCGGTCTCGGGAAACTGGGATCCAAAAACCTCCACAAATTCGACGAGCCCCTCCATGAGCAGATGCACAAAGAACGTCGAATCCCACCAATACCGCACCTCCAACCTCGCCTTGGGCGTGGTCTGATCGAACAGGCTCTTTTGGCGATCGCACGCCGCCTCGGCGAGCACGAGTGCCTGCTGACTCCTGTCGTCCCCAAACGCACGCAGCTGGCAGATCGCATAGAGCACCGTGCCGGTGTTGTAAGTCCACGTGGGCCCGCCGCCAGCGCCGTCCTTGATCAGCCCGCTTTCGAGACTCAGCGTATTGACCGTCCAGTCGACACACTTTCTGGCGTACGCGAGGAGTGTCTCGGTGTTTAGACCACCCCCGCCCGCCTTCACGAGCTTTATTGCAGCGATGGCGGAGAGGTTCGTGGTGCAGGCGTTCCGTGCATCCGGTTTGGCGACGTGCCAGCGCATGCCGCCGCGCGCCGCATCCCAGCCGGTCTGCAGGAACGTCACTATCGTGGCGGCCCGAGTGAGGTATTCCCGCTTCCGCGTGGAGGGGAGCTCGTAAGCGCGGAGCAGTGCGATGGCGAGTTGCGCATCGTCGTCTACCCATTAAAAAATTAGCCTCAGGTCCCCCCACCTTCCCGAAGAAGAAACTCACCGTAGTAAACGTCATCGTTCCCCTCGAAATACACCCAAGCAGTGTACGCCCCGCTTCTCGCCGTGGATTTATACTTCTCGCACGCCTCTAGCGCTGTGTGTATCTCAGCGGTGAAGCGTCCTGGCGCCGCGGCCTCCCCCTCGAGTAGCGCCTCGATGCCGATCACGAACGGCCAGAGGGTGTAGCCGTTCCAGTCGCCGACCGTCTCGCTGCTAGCCTTGGCGGTGACGAAGTGGTTATGCCCAGGAGACCAGAAGTGGTCCCAAAAGGCGCGGCAGAGGCGGATGCCTTCGGTGGTAAATTCGTCGCCCTCGGCAGAGAAGGCAGAGACGAGCGGGGCTTGAGCTTGAGCTTGCGCTTGCGGGTTGGAGGTGGCCATGGTGGACTGAGCTTTACGTGAAATACGCGATCGAATGTTCTTGATCCAGCGGAAGGACATGGAAGATATATGTATAGGGTTTTCTTGTATTTTGAACCGCAGCAGCCAGGCCCCCACTGCCCATGCCAGGGAACCGACAGGTTTTATATTGGAATATGTATGTGCGCCGGCGCCCCGCGCTTTTTCGCATGACGCACGCACGCGGGCAGATCAGCCGAGCATGATTGGCCGCGCGCCTCAACTCAAAATATAGCACATTCCTCGTCGAGTCGTCGCCCGAAAGCTGAAAAATGTTTGGTGCCCCAGGTGATGATTGGAGCTGCGGGATACACGTAGCGTGACGGACCTCGTATCGATGTTTGGGAGCTGATGATCGCGGAAGCTGAAACCTGAGCGTCGACGCATCAGAACATACTCTAGGTTCGAGCCGGCTGATGTGTGGGCATGATTGGTCCTTGAGGCATGAAGTACATCCCTTTGCGTGAACTGTAGATCTTGGATGATATCTTTCTGTTTTTGTTTGATCATCTTTGGATTCGACCTCATTACCGTAGATCATGGCAGTTACATAACTGTTCCTCCCCACATTCCGCGACTGCTGGCCAGTGGCCGCCGGTTCCCCTGTGCCATCCGCCCGGCCCCGTCTTGATCTCACCAAGGGAAAGTACATGCAAAAAAAACGAGAGAACAGAGAATGGACTTCGATGATGTTGCCGTGATAGCTGACTTGAGAGGTAGTCTCATTTCTACTTTCTTGCGCTTGGTGAACAGGTTATTACCCAAACAGGAAATAAAACAAATGGATTTATAACTCTTGAGTGAGATGTTACAATTTACAGTTACACTCTACCACCACATTACCCCTGTAGTCAGATCCGGTATATCTGCATACATACATCAATCATACATGCCAATCCTAAATCATGACTCTATCTACTCTAACATACGATCCAATACAAACATCGCGATAATCATGGGTATAAACCAGCACAGAAACACACAACTAATCAATGCAATACCTCAGACAAAAGAAAGCTCCACAAGCCGTCGGGTCGTCGAATGACAAATGAAACTGACTAAACGAATGACCGGGACAAACCTCCACGTCCGAATCCTACACCACTGCCGGCGGCGGCACCCTGCCATCCTTATACCACCATAGCTTACTCAAGTCCCTGACAGTAGTTCCCCTCGCTCGTTCACTCTGCCGCTCCCCATCCCTTACTCCCTCCACGCCCTGGGCATCAGCCGCCCTTCCCACCACCACGCCCTCCTCCACGACGACCTCCTCATCCAAAAATGTCGCATGGTCGCCAAACATAGGATCGAGATAATGTTGACAGAAGAGATGGCCGCTCTCGCCCAGGCGCGTAAAGACCTTGCCCACAAACTCGTTCTCGCCCTGGCCCTTGACGAACCGGAGGACTCCTAGACGCGCAACGAATTCGTTGGAGTTGGCGTAGTGCTCTATTACCGAGATTTGCCGCTTGTTGCTGGGCGGGTGTCGCGGGAGCCCCGGGAGAGGGTTGCAGGAGCCGTTGTGGCATTGGATACATCGCGGTGGGTTGTTGAAGTGGTTTGCCGCGCAGCTGTGTCTCGTTAGTACCCATTCACTTTAAGTATGTACCTCAAGTATCTACATCTAAGGAGGGGGGTGAACCCACCCGAACGTGTAAATCTCCAACTTGTCAAACGCAGCCGGCGGGAGATCAGCGCACAGGGCATCCACCGCCGCGGCCACAATGATCCCGCCTTGCGAGTGCGTCACGAGAACTACCTTATCCACGTCCTCGTCCAGCAGCGTCTCCTTGAGAGTATTATACGCGATGCGAATATCATCGGTCATATACGAAAAATCCCTCTGTACCAGACACTCAAAAAGATCGAATATGAGTCCATATGTGCGGTTATGCACCCCCGTGACAGGCCGTCGGAAGATAGTGCTGATCATGTCCAGGTTCTCCTGTAGCCATCGGGTGCCCGCGCATATGCCGTTGACGAAGATCCAGCGCTCCCGTGGGTGTGTGGGATAGGCGGTGAGGTCGACGGCGCTGTGGAGGACCCGTGGGCCGTAGTTGAGGGGGCGGCAGAGTGCCATCAAAGCCAGCCAACAGACGAGGGCATAGAGGATCGTCACCCATCCCGGAAAGGCAAGAAGGATTCTAGCCCCCAGACTCAAGGCGGAGATGGTGAGGAAGAAGAGGGAGATGTGGAGGGAGATGTCTTGGAGATTTGCGCGGGTGGGGGAGGATTCGGCATAGCTGTCGGAGAGATCATATCAGCGCGGGAAGAGGTAGAGAAGGAGGAATACAGCCAAAGTTACCGGTTTTTAGAGCGGAGAGGAAGGAAGATTCCCGGAATCCAGCGAACCAACGACAAAACGAGCTTGGCATCGTCGAGTAGGAGTTTGAATGGTGAGGCCCGCAGCGTTAACGCAGCTGTAGCTGGCGCCTCCAATTGCGAGGGGATATACGAGACTGGCATGGCCGATACCGGTCCGTACGATGGGTTTGTGTGTAATAGTATAGCGAGCGTAAGTGTTTAGAGTCGTGGCCAAAGAGCGCGAGTCTTTCTGGGGGACAAAAGGTCTTTATTGTCCGGACAGGACCAGCTGCAGATGGCACTAGCCATAGGGCTGCCCAGTCATAACTTCCTACGTACCTACATCGAACGAGGCTTCTGACCGTTTCCAATAACTTTTTGGGGCAATAAAGCGTTTCTACGCCCAGAGTGACTGATTTTTTTTTTGCGCAGGTGATTGTGAGACTGGTCGTGATGAGTCCCGCTTTGTGCATGTGGTCATTCGTGACGACATCCCGTGATCAAGCCTTCCCTCGAATAAACGACAGAGCGCCGACGCAGAGAGCCTTGAGCCCTCCCCGACTACAACGTAATAACTCTGGATATCTAGTGGGCCTGTGAATAAGGAAAGGTGCAGGATGGGGAAATACTTCATCTCCGTCCCAGAGAAGCCTTAGATACCCATCATGTGATTGTCCGCATCATGAGATGTCACTCTACTTCAATCTTCTTGGACTTTCTAAGATGCCGGACCCGGAGGAAAACATGGACCGTCGCGTTCAACTCCAACGCTCCAAGTGTTCAAATAGGTTTGCGATAACTCAGTTCTCCTCAAGCCATACGGTAGAGTCTGTGACCTTTTCTCGAGATCCGAGCCGGGCGTTCGGAGTAAGCCTTAGTTACACCGGCTGAGACGGATATGTAGTGTCTTCTCGGATGGTGATCACTTATGAAGAAGCGCCTACCTTCCCCTTGCCCCATACATCCCTGTGCAGACTCGCTTGGATTCCTGAAAACAAGCGTATTCACGATCACTTTCTCCTGGAGACTAGCATCTCACAAAGATGGAAAGTGGGGGCGTCCATCATGGTATTTAAGGATCCCGAAAATCTGGTTCCCTTTCCTTTTCTCTTCTCAAAACCACACTCCTTCGTCGGTTGTAAGTCACTCATTCATTCGCTACCTGCTTCGAGCAACCCACATTCGTTCTTCATTCATCCACGAAATAATTACCATACCTAAAAAGTACGACCTTCCAGTAAACCAATATAATCAACACCATGAACCCTCTGTCCTTCCTCCTCTTCGCCGTCACGGTCACCGCGAGCGCAGTCGCCAACATGGGCCCCCCGAAGCCGGCCAAGACGCTCTCGCCCACGGTCCTCTCCGACTGCGGCTGCGATGCCGTCGTCAACATCGTCCAGAAGTGTCAAACGCTCGATCCGCTCTCGTTCGACGAGGCTACAGACTGCATCTGCGACCGCAGCGCCGGCTGGTACAGCGGTGGCATGGGCTGCCGAGACTGCCTGACCCTGGCGTCCGACGGCGATACGACCTCGGACGAGCAGCTGTTCTACGAGGCGTTCGGCAGCGCCATCACGAGCATCTTCGTTGCGTGCACCAACGCCGGCGCGAGCGTCAAGGTTGTCGATGAGGACAGCGGGAAGGGGGTCTGTGGATGGCACTCGGTGGGCGGGTGGGGATGTGTCGGATTCGATGCGGAGAAGGGGACGGGTTGGGCTAGTGAGGTTACGGTCAACACCAAGGAGGTGATAGTTGGAACTGCCGAGGTCGAGTTGGACGAGGTCGAGGGCGCGAAGTCGACCAAGACCTCGTCGGTTGCGAGCCCGAGCGGTGTTTCTGCCTCTGGCACTGCCGCTGCTTCGGCTTCGGCTTCCGGCACCGGTACCGCTGCCGCTTCTGCCGCTGCCAGCTCCGCCGCAGCGAATGCGACGGCATCTGGTGCTCCGCAGGAGACTAATGCTCCCAACGGTGCTGCCGGGCTGAAGAGTTCGCTTGCGCTTGTGGGAGTCGTTGCACTGCTCATTGCTGCTTTCTAGATAGGCCATATTGTACTTATATTTGGGAGGGTTAATCGTAAACGTAATCAAATGGTTGGATGCTTTCGTGGGATGCTGTTGCCATATTCTTTTGCGACGGTATCGAGTAACATCTCCTATCATCCCGTGAAAATTCAGGCGCCAGATTAGACTGCCAGACAACCGGGATTTGGAAGGTGAGCGAGCTCGCCTAATAAGTAATAAGTATATCCGAGCTGGGCCGCTAATGATTGTGACTCAGTCGCTAAGGAATAAGTAATCCTTGGATTAATCAATTTATGGAAGGAAATATGAAGTAGAGTACTCTACAATTGTCCACCACACCACGGCTTCTCGGTCCACAAGCCAGTAAACCACTCTTGGATAGATAATAATGCTGTCTGACTCACTCGAACGAACTATGTACCAAGCAGTCAAACGTCGCCCTGCGTCTCCAGCCAACAGCAGGTGTACTAGTATGTAGAGATTATGCCGAGTGATCTGGAATGTGAATTGTTCTTGGGTTCATCTTCTGTGTCCGACCATGTTCGGCCATGAAAGTAATCCATCACCCCTTTCTTAAGATAAAAAATTGTCTTTTCGATCCTATTTGAATTCAGAAGTACTTAACTATAATATTAGACTACGTCACATCCGATTATTTTTCTTGTTTAATCTTTGATTGCATGCGACCCATCTACCGTAGATTATAGCAATATACACGCTCCATTTCCATGCCACTATCCAACTCGACTCTCATCAGACAGCCCGGTGTGGCTTTCCTTGCCTTCCGCCCTGGCCTTTCCCGAAGATACAATATGAGCGCACCAACGAAATAATGCTAGGAAAAAGAAAAAAGAAAAAAGTCAAAGTCTGCCCCTCATGCTATCTCTACGTCATCTCCGATGGGCAAACTTTCGCCAACCGGCAGCGAGAGCAAGTGACATCCCATGCCTAAACTCTAAGTCGGGTGTAACCTCCTGATTGCATTGGCCGGCGACGCATTTCACAGGGTCGAGGAGCCGCATGCGGGGTGATGCTATCTTACCCCTCGTTTACAGTTGAACTTTAAATCCTTCATTGCGAACTCACGACATCGGTTCAATGGGGAAACTCGCCTGCAAACTATGTTCCCTTCACGCCGTCACCATGGAAGGGCTGATGCTGCATATCGCGTCGAAATCCGATCACTGTTCATTCGACGAAGATGTCTGTGATTGCGATGGCTGCAACCCATTAATGAGCCAATATGACGACAATGTGAGTGCTAAAAGCTCCTTACTTAAGCATCATCAAACCTGACCGGAAAGGACCCCCGACGGAGGTTTTCCTACAAGGAGGATCCACCCAGGAGCCGGGACTGCGCTCTCTGCGGGCCAGTATTCTGCTGCACTCTGGCATGGAAACGACTGCATACGAGAGACGACCCGCACAAGGAATTTGCGGAGCTGATAGGATATTATTGCTCAAGCTCAGAAAAGCACTTCTTCACCAAGGCTTCATGGGAATACCACTGCGAAACATTGCACCCGAGTAACGTCGATTACTATTGCATCGATTGCGATCAGGAATTCCCTACACAGTGTGCGCTCAATTACCATCCCAGAAACGACGCTGTCCATGGGAAGCGAGTCTCTACTGTTTCGTGCGAGCCCTGTGGTCAATTGTTCCAAACAACCGGAGCATTGGAGGTGCACAAAAAGTCTAAGTTGCATAAGAAGAATACGTATACAGTCGTATGCTTAGCTTTTCCAAAGTGCCAACGAAAATTCCTGAATAAGGGTAGCATGTTATCGCACCTCGAGAGCGGCGGTTGTGCCTCCAAAACCAATCGGTACAAAATCGACGACGTAATTCGACATCACGACACCAGTAGCGTGGTTCTCAAGGTCCAATATAGCGCCCCCCAAAGCCAGCAGATGAGACAGTCCGCCATCTCTACCCCCACTGGGAGTTGTGGAGAAATCCGGAGGGAATACGTTGCTCTTGAGCCCTGGGATGTGGATTCTGACGACGAACTAATCATCGCGACCCCGGCCACATGTCGTTCTCGCCGTGACAGCTTCAGTTCCGACATTCTTCCGATCCTAGTGGAATCGCTCTCGGAGTTACCCACGTCCAATATCTCTGGCTCCTCGACGCCGTCAGCAACACTCTCCGGACCATTCACCCTTGATTACTCCAACTTCTCGACGCCGTCTGAAACAATCTACGGACAGTCTACGTCCAAATCCTCCGGCTCCTTGACGCCGTCCGCAACACGCTCGGGACGATCCACGCCCCAGTTCTCCGGCTATTCCACCCCCCGTTCCGGCTCAGGCTTTTCCACCCCGTCTGCAACTGCCTCCGGACAGTCAATATCTGATTTCCCCGGCATCTTCACGCCACCGGCAACAGAAGCAACGTCCAGTTCCTCCGGCATCTGGACGCCGCCCGGAACACTATCGGGCCGATACACGCCCCCGCTCTCCGGCTTTTCCACACCGCGTTCCGGCT
This sequence comes from Tricharina praecox, assembly GCF_024521635.1. Taxonomy (NCBI): domain Eukaryota; kingdom Fungi; phylum Ascomycota; class Pezizomycetes; order Pezizales; family Pyronemataceae; genus Tricharina; species Tricharina praecox. The sequence continues at coordinate 192,812 of NW_026250435.1, read as the reverse complement.
CTATATACGGCGGCCAGAGCATCAACGAGTTGGACTTCTCCATCTGTCTCGGCCAAGTGTGCCACATCTGCCACAAAAAGTTTCCATCGCCGAAAGCTCTGGAAACCCATCTCATGGGGCTTGCACACGCGCCGAGGATCTACAAGTGCCCTACGTCGCTGTTTTCATTGCTGGGGCAGGGAGGAGAGAATATGAGGGACTTCAAGTCTTTGAGTGGGCTGGTAATGCACCTGGAGAGCGGGGCGTGCAATGGTGGCTCGGAGAGGCTGAGCATGGCTATTGCGTATGTTGAGGAGAAGCTCAAGGGGAATGGGGCGGGGGGAGTAAGGCTCCTGATGTGAGCTATTTTGGACGGTGTGATGCCTTCATTTGTTGCCTCCGGTGATTGTTTTTTCTTGATTTATCATAGCGAGCGTATGTATTTAGTTAGGATCTCATAGCATGTTTTCATTTTGGCCTCATCTTTCAATGTTTTTTCTCATTACATTCATTTAGTTTTCGGTCCAGCATTCCCACTTCCCAAGGGGTTTCCATATAATTTTGGCGCAATTTCTTTTTACAAATCCTTCCTACACAGATAGAGAGGATGTCTTGCTAGCGCCGGTGTGGATTTTGCATACCAGGTATTATAGAAGGAGTCTGAAGGAGGCCGGTCATTGAAGATGGGATGTCGTGACTCGTGGGTTGGTCCTAAATGGATGATCATTTACTCTGCATTTTTGAAAAACGCCGTGTTCGCTCGTCGAACGGGCTTGACGAGAGCTAAAGAAAACCCGTCTCTTTTTCTCTCCTCATATCACGAGAATGGCTGGTATCGATTTATTCTTATGGGGGAGCTTCTGCCGCCCTGGCCAGCAGTTACCACAGAAACGTGAGCCTGTTCGGTGCTGCTTCCAGACCGACACAATGGGTCGGCAATAGTTAGGAACACATCGCCGAACCCCACAACGGGGTGTTGTCTGGCCGCCGCCGCACTGCAGCTTCGGCGGATTCGTTTCGTATGGCTGAGAGCGCAAAGGAGTACCTAGGTAACTATTGTCGGCGGGGCTTAAGGGTCTGTGAGAACTATTGTACATACGATGTAAACTTAGAATAGCAAAAGACATGTGGCGTGATTACAAATTTTATCTAGAAAGCTAGAGAAGAAAAAAAACCCTAGACATCCTTCAACTCCGAATCCACACTCTCCTCACCTACAATGAAAGTCCACCCAGCGGTCACGAAGCTCTCCAGAACCGATCCTCAGAAAGTGTGTGATTTTCGCCTCGTTCTCAAGGAGAAGTAAAAGGCGTAGCTGCTTCGGTACCGGGAGGTTTTTATACTCCTCAAGTACAATGTCCATCACAAGCTCGTTCTTGTCCTGATCGTTAAAGTCCACCCAGCCATCACGAAGCTCTCCAGGACCTATGGCTAGAAAGATTGTGGCTTTTGTGTTGTTCTCAAGGAGTCGCAAAAGGCGCATCTTCTTCCGTGCCGGGAGGTTTTTATAATCCTCGAGTGCAACTTCCACCGCACGGTCGCACGTGTCCTGACCGCTGAGAGCTGTCGCACTCTTGCCGAGCTCCAGTAATGCTTCTGCGATGGGCTGGCCAGCCGACTGTGGGCGGCGGAACCGTTTACGTTTATTGGCCCCTTGCACAGCGGAGAGGGAATGTTGTGTACCAAATGGCGGTGTTTCATCCTCAGAAGAAACGTCGATTGGCTCTTCATCACCAGAGCCATTGGGTAGCACGGTGGGCTGAGACGGAGGGGCTGCACCTGCACCAGTTGCACTCCTACCGGCGGCGAAGACATCCCGAAATTCCTTATAATACTTGAAGGGCTTGTAACGGAACTCCTTTGCTCTCGGGTTGGCTTCAATATACTTCTGGAAGACATCATCATCCGCTGTCGGCATACCCCGGGCTTCATCCCACCCAAAGCCACTGAATTTGAGCATTTCCGAAAAGATATCGAACTTCTTTTTCAGCTATAACCAGTCAGTATCCGCCGAACCCTATCGCCACTGGAATGCTTACTTGATGGTACTTGCTCTTGGCTTGTTGTGTGTCAACTTGCTTCTGGTCGTTCTTGAGGTTGACTGCTTGGGCCAGGCGTTCAAAGGTCTCCTTCTTGAAGCCACCCTCTGCACGCTTCCCCATTTGAACCTCAAGGATCACTGCACCGACTAGCGCACGCTCCATGGTTTCACTCCAGAATGCGCGTAGGAGTGGCGAGTGTAGTTGTGAAGCCCGTAAGGCAGCTCGCGATTCCGTAGTCAGTGGGGCATGTTGTGATGACGTCCGAGTGAACCGTTGTTCAAGCCGAGAGGGTGAAAAAGGAGCGTCCATGTCTGCCGGGCCGCTGAGTCGCCGCCGATGATTGCCGATAGGGGAAACCGCCCGCTGAGTTTCCGATCAGGATCCAATCAGGATTGTGGATACGTGAATTGTGGATAGAGCAGTTCTTCGCTGAAATGGTAGATACGTATGTGGATAGGGAAATCGTCCGCCTCAGGAGGTGTCTGTCTTCACGTCAGTAATGGTTCACTTGCGCTCGTTCCCCTTCAACGACTCCTACCGACTGGAACTTCTAGTAGTAATAGATGTGGCGTCGAGTTCCGAGATGTGGGAGCTGAAATATACGTGTTAGGGAACGTATGTCGCGAAATATCCTGGGCAGATACGCTATATACGTGTCACGGGGATTGTAATGATGATAACGGCTTGGCGGCTTGGTAAAGCCGACCCGAGAGCTCGGAGAGGGAGAGGGAGAGCTCACGATCATCATCTTGTCTTGTCTGTATCAGAAACCCTTCTTCTTCTCACGCTTCTTCTTCTCGCTCCGATGGCCCCAAGTAGGTATTTAGTTAATGCAGCTGGTTACTCCCATATTGACAACCATGAATAAATCTACCCGGAATCGTGACGAGTCATCTGTCCATTCTCTTGTAGAGTGAGTAGAGTAGAGTATCATACAAAGAATCATCATGCCCAAACAAGAAAAGAAAAGAAAAAAAGAGATGCGAAGAAACAAGAACCAAGATCACCAATCGCAGCGCATGAACAATCGCCAAACCAGTACTGCACCGCACCAACCGACCAACCACAACTACAAGCGAAGCATCCGCAGAAAACCAAATAAAACTCTTTAAGCCTAGACGCGTAAAACATATGGTAAAGTATAAAGCACATAATAAGCCGCTAGATGTAAACCTCGTCCGGTTTAATTCCTTGCCCTCCACCTCCTTCCCACACCCTGCACAAAGCAAATATTCTACCAGAACGAACACCATCCTATCACACGGAAGTTAGCATGAATTCAGAATAGAAAGGAATAGATGGGTGAACGAACCGATATAATGCTGACAGAGATTCTCCAAATTCGTTGCCTGATCAATCAACCTCGCCACCTGCTTCGGCACCTCCAACTCCTCATCGGGCTTAAAGTCCGTTCCGGTCAACTTCGCCTTAACCCTCTCCAGAACCTGGATAGCGCGTTGGTTCTGCAATTCCGGCTTCAACCTCGCCGCCGCTTCTTCTTCCCCGCTGCCGAGATGTCGCAGTCTCGCCAACTCCGCCGGATCAAGGGCGACAACACTGCGGCGCCGCTCGACGTTCATGTTGACGCCGCCGTTCGGGGCGAGTGCGATATCGACCACGGGACTCTCTTTCGTTCCGAGACGCCAGTGCATAAGTGGATCGTGCATGAACGCTTCGAGGACGGCCATCAGAGACTCCTTATTTTCTCTGAGTACCTTCATGACTGCTTCGCAGGTGGTGCGGAAGCTTCCCTCGATGTTTGAGACCTCCATTGCGTAGGTGAGCATGCGGGTAAGTCGGAAAGGTACCTTCTCCGGGTACTTCTCGCGGTGCATGGCAACTTCGAAACAATCGCCGAAATCGATATGGATCACCTTGCCGGTGATTCTGTGGAGCATCAAATTACTCGGGTGGCGATCTCCAAGTCCCAGAATGTAGCCGACCATGCTCATCACACCTAGAGATCGGGTGTAATTCGTCCGTCGGTCCAGCCACGCCTCGGATGATTTACTCTTGAGCCAGAGTACTCGGTAGAGATCCTGCCCAGTGGTGTTGTCGAGCGCATATCCGAACACCTCCACCTTCTGCATTAATGTCAAGTTGTCGTAGTCGGGCGCCATCTGCAACATAATCCGATGTTCTATATTCAGAAGGATCTTCCGGCTCTCCCGATACTCCCTGATGAGCACGTGTAGGGTATCACTGTCAGGAACCCATCCCAGCAGTCCGGAGTTCTGTGAAAGCGGAATGACAGGATACTGCTGGATGTTGAGGTGTCGCTTGAAACACTCCGAATCGACGCTGAGAAGGGTGTTGACCAAACCGAAAAGCTGCATGACACGTTCGTCCTGCCGAATATCCTCGTGTCCCTTGAGCAAGTACTGGTACGATGTTCCGTCGCTTCCCTTGATGGTCAATTTTCGAGGCCGCTGCTTAGATGTGATAACGTTGAATGTCGGCTCGAAGTTCATGATCCGGATAATGGGCTTGCCGGTTGCGTAGGTTCCGGGTACCGCCAAATCCAAATCGTGGATAGCCAAGAGTTTTGGAGAAACGTATTGAAGATCCAGAGTAGTAAGCTGGGGCAACTGTCTACTGATTTTTCTAAAAACTTGGTAGTACAAATCCCAAGCTTGGTTGAGATCGCCGACTTCCTTCGTTCGTTTGTATGTGACACACCACTCCTTCGCGTCATGGAGGTCCCGTCCGAATGCTTGGTGAAAGGATATTTCTCGCAGCGTCTCAGGTCCCTGTTTCAAGTTAGACTTGCAATTTCGGTAGTTAACAAAGGTGAATTTACCCTCTCCAACATCTCATGCAACGGCTCCAGCGTCTTGAACATCATGTCCGGATTGTGGTCTCCAAAGTACAGTCGACTCGCCTCTTCCAGACCCTCATGCCACAGCTCGTGCCACAAAACAGCAACCCGAATCAGCTCCTGACTGACAATCTCGGCCTGGTCCACAAGTCTCGACGAATGACTCTTCATGCTATCCATTATTTGCATCGCGGAAGTCTTGCGCCTCGACAGCTGAGATTTAGCCGCAACGGTAAGTGGGTACACCAGCGCCTGCGGATGCGCCCGTCCGACATCTGACAACAGTTGGTGAATAGTTTGGCGGACAATCGGGTCGGGTTGGTTGATTCTGGCGATAAGTTGGGGAATAACCTCGAGCCAGGTGTCAACGCTGATGGTATTGAAGCCTTCCGTGACTCGCGTGTTGACCTCCGCATTTCCACCATGAGTAAACCACAACGTTAGAAGTCGAAGCGTGTCCTGCAGAGAGCTTCCGGAAGATAGTGCAATGGACTTGAAGAATCCCTGAACAGCCGGAATGACGTGTTCCCGGATAACAGCCAGTGGAACATCGCTTGGTTCGCTTCCAGCAGCTGCCGTAACAACCTCAAAGTTGGCCAAAGCCCAAGCATGCCACGCTTTGTACCAGTCCTTATGATACTGTGTCGCCTGTTTGTACGAATCGAGAATCTTCGAGGCAGTTGCTGGTTCGGTCTGCCAATTCTTATGTAGCGAAACTTGCCACGCACCTTGCTTGAGGTAGCATCGTGACAGCAATCGCGTATTCTCGATGACGTGATGCGGAATCTGAGATGGTTGTGGGATACCGCCGTGCTGGGCCATGTTCATCCGGAGGTCATTCGACAGCGACTCGGTGAAGTCCAATAGGTGATTGATGGCGGCTTGTTGCGATCCGGTAGACCACATAAACTTCAACCGTGCATACGTTACCTGAGGGGGTACTGTAGCGGTACCAACATTGTCGATGGTCTGGTTCAGTGGAAGGAGTGAATTCAGTGATTTCTCGGCCAATCCAATTCTCCCGGATTTCCGGCACAGATTTGAGAACTTGATCCACATGTCCATGTTCTCCACCGGTGATATGACTAGAGCCCGGACCTTCAACATTCGCTGCCAGACTTCGACGTTGCGCTGACATCCCTTCAGACGTTTGGTCCAAGTCCTCCGCATGACCTCCTGCTTCTCGGGTTGATCGTGGCATTGCTTATACGTGATAATCTCCTCGAGCTCGGCCAACATCTGAACACGGACGATGACGCTGTAGGCACGGTTGTAACTCTCCCCGACGAGTGCACTAAGCTCCGTGTCGAGGCCCTCTCGTGCTTTCTCGATGTGCTTTGCCGCCTCCTCGAAATGATTTCTGTGCAGCGCCAGAATAGCACCGAAGAAACTGCGGTCAGGCGAGTGCTCCTTCATGACGCCGATGTATTCGTCCATCAGACTCCACTGACCGAGACCCCATGCAGCAGCAGCAGCCAAGGGGGCAATATGTCGCTGCACTTCCCGGTTGGCGGTCCTCCATTTCTCTTGCGCCAGAGACGATAGGTGGTCCCATTCTCCCAAGGCGTGCAGACAGCGCATCTTTCCCATCGTAATTTCAATCGAGTTTTGTTCCGTCACTTCCTTCTCTTGGTACGCCTTCAACGCCTCCTCCCAACGTTGCAACTTCTCGAACCACGACTCCCGCAAAGGTACATCACTGTAAACTTGCGCCCGACGCAGAATACCGATGGCGGCATCCGATTGCTGCAAGAGGTTATTGATACTAATAAGAGCCTCGATGGTGCTGGGCTGCGGTTCCTGTAAGAATTCCAATTCTTTGTAATGGAGAGCCTTGGCGTACGCATGGCACTTAGCAGCGTATACCCCCAACGTCCTAATGTCAATCGGTAGCGCTTTGTCGTCATGCTCCATGAATTCCGCCAGGTTCAACAAGATCTGTAAAATCTCGGGAGGAATGTTAGGCGAAATGAGGGCCGTTTCTATCGACCTCACAAGTTCTTCCTGGAATTGGTCATACAACTCTGTCCAACAAGAGACGAAGGCTGCATTGAAAAGGTCTCTCGCCAAGGGGTAGTAGGCACCGGCAAGACCGGCACATGCCCGCAGTGCGTGAGATGGACTCTGCTTCAACAGCTCGACACTGAATCTCCTGATCCACTCTTGCCAATCCTCTTTGGTCGATCGTTGCGACGCCTCCCATGCGGTCTTGAGATGTTGTTGATTAACCGGCAGCTTCTTGGGCCCGAAATCGGCAAATGACACCTCGTCCGGCTTGTCGGCAAACTTCTCGTCTGGGCTCAGATCCTGCGGAAGTGGCTCTCCCTTCAATAACTTGCTAACAAGCAGCTCGTAATTCGTGTGCTGAATCTTGTTCACCTGCAAAATCTTGTTGATCATGGGAATGAAGTGATTGTAGTCGTGTCCCAACTGGAAGACGAGAGCACAGAGTGTGTCGAGCGCAGCCACCCGAAGCTCAGGCGTGGAAGTGATCAGAACACGGGAGAGAGGGTGGATAATTCGAGAGGCATGGTCGGAGATGTTGACCTTCCGAGACAGTCGGGCGATCGTCTCCATGGCGGCCTTACGGGTGGTAACTCGTTGTCCAGGCTTCTCAATCAATCGAACGATCACTGGTATGATGAGGTGCATGTACTCCTCGCTACTCGATCCAAACACGACGAATGCATGCAGGACCTTCTCCGATATCGCCGGTGCCGAAGGACTCGTCGACTCCAATACCGAAAGCATTAGAGGGAGTAGTTGCGCCAAGTGTACCTTAAACTCGCCCTCCAAGGAATGCGCGATCGATTCTATCAGATTCAGGATTGTTCCTTGGAGGGTGGAATTAGGATTCCAGTAATCACGGACGAGCTGAAGGATTTCGGGAAGAAAATTTCGGATATGTTGCTTCACGATCGATACCAACAGGCTGAGGTTATTGAAGTATTGGTCAAGCATTCTGGGGGGGCAGCTCCGAGTAACCGCGATGAAACCGGGAATGATCTGTGGCAGGAAGGTGACACATTTCAAACCAAGAGTTTTGAAGATGTTCATGATTGCCTCGATGACCGACGAGTGATGCTGACCAAGCGACGGATCCTTGACCATATTCATGAGGGAGTTGATGACGACGGTAGGATAGTACTCCTCGCTAGAAGGAGTCAGGCCGTTCATGATCAGTGAAACATCGGTAACTGAGTGAGCCTGCTCCGACAGGTGCGCATCTGTGCTGTTTTCGACTGTTTGGTGCTTGTAAGGATCCAATGCACCCAAGATACCCATCAACTTGATTGTCTCCTTCCTCAGAGTCGTATTTTGCTCCGTCTTGACGATGTTGACCAGAATAGTGAGCAGCTGGGGGTACTCAAGGTACGGTTCGATAACATATCCGGAATTACTCGCCAATTGCCCAAGCGTCCTCAGGGCAGCATCCCGTTTCGCCGGCGAACTCTGATCTTGTAGCGTCTCGATGATAAGCGGCATCAATTCGGGAATGTATGGGATCATGCTCTCGCCCCCGACAGTAGCAAGCTCTCCGAGAGCGGTCATGATGCTCGACGCAACACCAGCACTGGGATCCCTGGCTTTCGGAAGCAAAACCGTGACCATGGGTTCCACGTAGGGCTGAATGAGCTTCTGCGATGCCGCAACAAGATGGCTGAGTAGCTTGGCGCTCTCTTCTTTGTTGCGAGAGACATTCGAATACTCGAGCTCAGTCAACAGCTGGATCAACGTCTTTCGCAGCGACGGCATAACATAGGCAGGGTTATGCAGCGTAAGGCGCCCGATAATGGTAATTGCTGCCTCTCGGATCGCAAAAACCTCGTCATTCAGAGCCAAGAACAGCGACCGGACGTTCTCAGCTTTAGCCAGGTGGCGGTCGAAACGGGCATCGAGTGAGAGAAGCACAATCTTGCGGATTTCCGGGTCTACCGAAAGAGTCAGCTTGGAAATTGCAGCTGAGAACTATGGATTGTACCTGGGTCGGCAATCGCGACAGTCAATAGCTTCTCCATCACCTCCCCAACGACTTGAATTGCATGGTTGCTGGTTTGGTAACAGATGGGATCCCGAACGAAAAGTTGACAACATGTCAAGGCTGCAGCCTTTCGGACTTCGGTGTGGTCATCTTCGACATATTTCATAGCGACATCTCGGACAAATTCATTCAACACGTGATCTGGAACACAAAATCAGACACGGTCACCGAATAATTGATATTTGTTTCAATTGGAACATACTCGTGAAATCAAAGCTGCCCAACGTGTGCAGCGCCAATGTAATCTCTGCATCTCTCTCTTCGGGCGATACACCATCCTTATGCTGTCTCGTCAACACTGGCGCCGCGAGTTGTGGGTTAGCTGGACTTCCCAGCGGCTTGAAAGGTCGCCCGCTCAGCACAATACTAATCATGTTGAGCAACCTCTCCTGGATGGTGGGTAACAGCGGGGGGATGTAATGTGAGAGATCAACGAGTGCTTGAGTGAGCTTGACGCTCAATCCACAGGCGAAGATGAGATCAAGCAGCTCATGCATGTACTTTGTGAGGGCCTGTCCAACAGCTGTAGCGAGCATACTGATACACTCGAATATCGGAGCCTCCTGTTCCGCTCGTTGAGCCCGGTTTCGGCCCTTGATAGACAGTCCCTCCTTGATACTCGCCAATATAGCATCAAGATACGGCCCCATGTTGCTCCCAACGGCCAACGCGACGTCCCCAATAGCCTTGTATGCAGCGCCCCGCTCCTCCGGGTCCTTCTTCTTCAGTTGTGCCTGCAGATGCATCATGAACTTGTGAAGGTAGCTGCTGACGAAATCGGAAGGACTGTATTTCGCGAGCGAGGGAATCATCTTGATTGTCAGTCGGCGGATTCCCGGGTCGCGGTGATCCTTAAGCCGGAGAACGACGTCGCATGAATCCCGGTAGCTGTCATACATAAACATCCCCGCCGAGTCCAGCAGCTGCAAGTATATCAACAAGCTTCCGTGGATGCCGTCCGTACTACCCATCCTGAGTCCTGACCGAGCCTCTTCCAGAATTTTCAAGTACCAAGTGTCCCTATTCTTTTGGTCGCGAAACTTCATGATCGTCAAGCAAGAAGCGAGTGCTTCCGCTGCCGTTTCTCGGATCAGAACCTTGGGGTCTCTGACCGCGACCCAGATGAGCTCCAGAATTTGTGGGATGAAGCCGTATATGAGAGTGGGCGAGCTCCGCGCAAGCTCCCGGAGTAACAACACCGACGCGAACCGTCGATTCTCCTGTCTGTCGATCTGTAGCCATTCTAGTGCTTGCTTCATCTCACTCTCCACCAGTTCGGACGTCAAGGTCCCTCCGGGTGCCGCGAGCTGGCCCAGAGTCTTCGCCGCCAGTACCATACAGTGGTTATCGTTCCCGCGCATGATCGATCGCAGGTAATTCGCATATCTTGTCGTCTTTTGGGTACTATCATCGTGATCAACGTCGATAAGAACCCCCAGTGAGAGGATGCCGCCGATCTTGTCTGCGCTGTCATTGCTGTGTATGAATTCGGAGACCTTGCGGTTGACCTCCGCATAGTAGTATGACAGTCGTTCCGGCGGTAGTTCTGTGCTCACCGTCGATTATCAGTATTTCCAGGCGAAGGCTGGAGGGATGGCGGTGGAGGTGACCTCTCGATGAGATTTCTAGGTGAACTTTAAGGTCGTTCACAGCCTTCTGCCGCACATCTTCATGCCTAGTCCAGAGTGAGAAGCATCAGTCTCTATCTTAAACAGACATTCCCAGTGATTTCCGCAAGTGTTTGGTGGCGAGGAAGACGACGTACTTGCTCCGGATATCGATGAATATCCTCTCTAGTTGAGCGGCCATAACCGGCCGGGGGTCTGGGGTGGTGGATCTCTATGAGGGGGTTGGTTGAGTGCCAGGTACCAAGGGTTGTGATACGGCAACGCGATTGAGTTCGGTGATGCTTCTGGCTCGGGAGGCAGGTTGACAGTGGCTTAGGTGCTTATTCGAATGAAGGTGTTGAGGAAGCTTCGTTGTGTGTCGTCGCGTGAATGCTAAACGGCGTGTGATTCCACTAGCGTCGATTGGGCGACCGACTCCCGCTTTAGGCACCTGCCTTGGCACCCATCACTCGGGGTCCCAGTACTAGCGCCAAGTGGAGGAGCCTGTACTACGGGCCCACGGCGATACAAGAAACAAATTTACTCATCCGGAGGATCGTGTATATTTGGTTGCAAGGTACTCTTCTCAAGCTGCGATAACAGAAGGTGAAATCAAATCGTTCGCCTGAACTATCTAGTAGCTATATCTATTCTACTACATGTGTGTTCGATTCCTCTACGGCAACATGATTTACAACCCCAGCTCCTTGAGACTTTTGACGGTGTTCACTACACAGTCCTCGAATGAGTGGTACTTGAGCCCGAGCACCTCCTTACTCCTCGAGTTATCGACGGTGTACAAGCCTCCCTCAAGGTAATCGAAGCCGTCGTTCTCCTCCCTCGTCGCCGGCAGCTTATCCTTGTATTCGGGGAAGTGCTTGAGGATGATATCGGCAGTTTGCTGGTTGGAGACTGTGCCGCCAGTTAGCTATGCTTTGGTAGATGTAAGGCATAATATGGAGAAACTTACAGTTGCTTCCCTCGACAACGAAGAAGCGCTTTCCAGCAGCCTCAGGCTTCTCGAACGCAGCTACATGTGCCGCGGCAACGTCCCGAACGTCAACCCAGACGAAACCACTGTTGGCCGGCAGCTTCTCCTTGTTCTTTCCGTTCAAAAAGTTGCAGAAGCGCTCATTTGACGTGTTAATCGATTCTAAAGCTTGCATGTATGGCTTCACTGGACCGAAAACCTGCGTCGATTAATACCGAGCCTATCGGTATTAGATTCTCAAGGTAAACCTACTAGCGGAGGGTTGATCGTCGATAGCGTGAAGTTGGGCTTTTCTTCCTCAAGGAACTTCCACGCAGCCTTCTCGGCCAGAGTCTTTGATGCACGGTATCCAGTGGTAGGATCACTATCCGCCTCCTCGATTGTAGTCGGATTCCAGTCGGCTTCGCTGTACACCTTTCCAGGCCATTTACCCTCTTTAGGGTGGATGATAGATGCGAAGCTAGAAGTCACAACCACGTGCTTGACAGTGGGCGCATACTTCTTGATCGCCTTGAGGATACCGGTGGTTCCGTTGATAGCCGGGTCCAGAAGATCCTTCTTCGTGTCCTTGACGTTGAAGTGGAAAGGCGATGCGGTACTGCCCACGAATCAAGTCAACACCGCCGCCTTTCGCACACGGTTAAGGGACAAACGTACTGAAGCACAACCTCGAAGGGAGGGTCGCTCTTTACCGCCTCGTCGAATGCACCAGCCTCGGCGATGTCCTTGACAATTACATAGTCGATCTGGTCTTTGTGCTCGGGGTGCGCGGCAATGAGCTTTTCAGCCTTGTCGGCGCTACGGACGGTGAGACGGACAGAGTGTCTGTTCAGATGACGGGTTAGCTCGTGTTCTCTCGAGACTCCGAGAAAATGGTTACCGACCCGTGTGCCAGAAGTATGTCAAGGATGTGGGCTGTGTCGGGTCATTGATTAGTGGGGCTCCTCGGGCCACTGCGGGGTAATTGGATCACGAACTAGCGATGAAGCCGGAGGCACCTGTTCATTCATCTATTATCAGTAAGGAATCAACCGTCAAGCTTCGGCCAGTTCTCACCGGTGAGCAAAACGCGAGTCATGTTGTATGTAGTTGGATGGAAGGTGTTTCTAGATAGGGTGGCAGGTTACTAGAGTTCTATGACAGCGGAAGCGCAAGAGGTTTAAATAGCTAGTCGATGGCGGAGATGGTGATGTTGATTATGAATCCAAGACTCTTCGATCTTCCTCTATGTACGGTAGAGTACACACAGGATGTTCCGTCCAGGAGATCCGGGTATGCAGCATTGGGGTTGGTACATAGTGGGGCTAACGAAGTGCCCCACCTTAATTCCGTCCCGAAGCCATGCCGTGTCGTCATTTCCCCACCATCTTGCGCGCGATTTATGGTGCGAAGAGCCGACATATGTATCGTGAGGGATACTGTTGATGATGAAGGTAATGAGGATGGAGATCATTCAAGTCCCTCATACGCATCCCTTATTCACCTGAGATCAACGCCGAAGAGCCGAGTAGTCCCACCTTACACCGCGATAGGTGAAATGTATCGTTAAAGGATGACGCCTCCCTAAATTGGTATCTATCCGAACCCATCCGTCTACACAGTTTATACATCCTCCTTCTCCTCCTCTAAACCTGAGCTTCACTTTTCCCCTCCAACGCCTTTGCCTCCTCTTTAATCTCTTCCACGATATTCTTCTCGTCCTTCCAAGCCTGCATAACGTACTTCGTATGGCTTCCACGTGCGAAAGTATCGCCCTTTTCATTTTTAAAGACAATACTGGTATACGCTAGGGTCTTTCCAAACTTATCGCACTGCACCTCAGCACTGATGACATCGCCGATCACCCCGCCAGACGACAGATAGGTAACATTAAGATCCGTCGAAACACCAGTGGAATATAATCCGCGCGACGCGACGGCAAGTGATCCACCCAGATCCACCATGGACGCGATCGTGCCACCGTGTAGGATGCTGAGTCGGTTCGTGTGATGCTTCTCTATCGGGAGTGAGAGCTTTACGCGACCGGGAGTGGCAGCCGTGATCGTGAGGTTGTGTAGGAGGCTGTGCGAAGTGTTAGGCGTGGCGGAAGTCGGCGGCGACTGGCCGTAGAAGCGGGGGGTGATACCGAGGTTCAAGACCGCTGGATTCAAGGAAAGATTTCCATACCTGTGGATTGTTGTTAGCAATTGTGGGTAAGGATAAGGAGAGGGTGTCGCTTCCGAACCGAGCGGACGAGATTGAGAGTCTTTGGGCTCGACATTGTGATGTAAAGTTGTGATGCAGGACTGAATCACGATTCACGGTGGCCACAATCACTCAATTGAAGACTTGCGGTATGTACGGTATGTACCAGGAGCTGCCAATAAGTGTGCCTCACCACCATTACGAATTATAAGCACTAGTCTATAATGGAGCGCACTAAGCCGCATACAATGAAATGAGTGAGTGGATGTGACTAAGTGGTATAGGGAAACAGCGCTAAGTTGTATGGGGGAAAACCTGGTGAGGCAGCACTTACCCTTACACCCGAGTACGACAACGAGCTGCTGACAAGTAGCCGAACCACATGACGTGCACTGCAAGCTGCCAATCTCAGTCCCGGTCGACGGGTAACTGGCCCATGACGTTATCCGAGACCTCGAATTTGCTTCACTGTCAGACACGGAAATCTCCGCCAAGAAACCCCACGCCTTCGAAATGCGAATACTGAACTCCTACTCCTTCCCGCTGGGTATCACCAATGCAGCGCAGGCGGCGCTCACAGTTGTGGATGCCAACAAACACCTCAACATCTTCACCGCCCTACATCCTGCCGAAAAAATACTGGCCGCGTCCGTGAACGCTGAAAAACGAGCGGTAGATGGCGGGGTGGGCAAACTCTCCGAACTGGACGGCCGGCTAGTCGCGATTAAAGACAATATCGTGACGACGGACCTTCCAACCAGCTGCGGCAGCGAGATGCTCCGAGGTTCGTTTCGACTTCCTCCGTCCAACAACCAATGCCATCCATCATGCGGATTTTCGCGGCGCAGAAGCTGAGCTGAGGGGAGATCAGAGTATGTTTCGCCCTTTGATGCGACTGTGGTGGCACGGCTAAGGAGTGCTGGCTGTACCATCATGGGAAAGACCAACATGGATGAGTTTGGCATGGGGTTTGTGGATTCTGTCTCCGTGGGGTGGAGATATTTGTTGACGGGTGGGCGTTGCAGATCACACTCAACCTTTTCGATTCATGGTGCCGTTCAGAGGCCGCGATACCCGTGGCGCGAGCCGCGCTCAGCTGGCGGGAGTTCTGGTGGTAGTGCAGCTGCCGTTGCCGCGGGGATGTGTCATGTGTTTGTGTTCCCAAACTGTCGTCGGATACTCATGTGGGCAGCCGTTGATATCTTCCAGCGCTCTAGGAACCGACACGGGGGGCTCTGTCCGATTGCCTGCCTCTTACTGCGGCGTTGTAGGTTTTAAGCCTTCATACGGTCTCCTCTCGCGATGGGGTGTGGTTGCATATGCAAACTCGCTTGACACCGTTAGCATACTGGCTCGAAACACGCTGGACGCGAAGATCGTCTTCAGTATGTTCTCGCTCTCATACTTCCCAGCACCGGCTGACACCGCCCAGAACTTCTAAACGCATACGACCCTAACGATCCCACCAGTGCCACCGTAGACACCCGCGAGCGCGTCGGCAAGAGCCTCGGCGCTCTCCACGAGAAAGCCCGGGTCCGGCGCTGCTTGCGCATCGGAGTCCCGGCGGAATACAATGTGGCAGAGCTCTCTCCGCTCGTTCGGCGGTCATGGGAGAAGACACTTCGTCTCCTTGCCCTGCGTGGCGCCGAAATTGTGCCCGTATCACTCCCCAACACCCGCGCCGCCCTCGCAGCATACTACATTCTCGCGCCTGCCGAGGCCTCCTCCAATCTCGCACGCTACGACGGCTTGCGCTATGGCCACCGTTCCTCCGCCGATCGCTCAGAGGAAGACAACATCCTCTTTGCGCCTACCCGTGCGGAGGGATTCGGTCCAGAGGTAAGACGCAGAATTCTCCTGGGCGCGTATACGCTCTCCTCCGAGGCAATCGGAAACTACTTTCTCAAGGCGCAGCGTGTGCGCCGACTAGTTCAGCGGGACTTCGACAAGGTTTTTGCGCAGCCCAACTTTCTGGTGCAGGCTGCAGACACCCAGGAGACTCCGGACGGCGTAGATGCCATCATTGCCCCCGCCGCTCTTGGAGTCGCACCAAAACTCGCGGATATTGAGAATCAGCGGCCCGTGGAGGCGTATGCTAATGATGTGTTGACCGTGCCGGCAAGTCTCGCGGGAATCCCGTGCATCAGTGTTCCTGTCGGTGAGGAGGCGAACGAAGAGAACGATGGTGAGGGTGGTATGGTCGGTATGCAGGTTATGTGTCAGTGGGGCGATGAAGAGAGGTTGTGGGAGGTTGCGCGCTTGATTGAGAATGACTCGGACGCTAAGATTGGTAAGGGTGCGAGGGATCTGGGGACTGTGTCGGTAGCCGCAGAATAGGCGGAAAGAATTGGGGAATAGTCAAGCCACGCTGGGTAATGGGTCATATCTCATGTCGGTAATATGATGACCGGACTTGTCGATACCCGTTAAATTCAATCGGCCTTCAATTAGGTTACCAGTTGCTTTTAGAGAGAAACTGAAATCTTCCGAGTTGTCTGCCTGGAATTGTTCCCCCGTTGTTCGAAGCATGCCACGGTCCTCGAGTGTGCCGCACATTAGGAAAGACCGTTGTGAGATTTCTGCCCAGGTGTGGCTCTCCTTCTTCCATCGTCTTCATTGCATGAACTGCGAACAGATTCTGAGTTCTGGGGGAGGTGAGGAGACATTTGAGGGAGAGAGAGAGATCTTCCTCTTTTATTTCGCATCCAGCCTATCTAGACTATGGCGAACCGTCACACTCCTTTCCTGCCCACTCTGGCCGGCCGGGGGTTAGGACCCCGTTACCAGCCAGCACGATGTGGCGCCAGGAGACATTCGATAGGTTTCACCGAATGACGAAGGGTGTTTTGCACGAGTGATATATCGTATGTGAAAAAGGAGTTAATGAAGATAAAGATGTGATTATCCACAAATACTCCTCCACAGGCTGTCCCTTCTGTCGAAAACACCTCCGAAAACACCACCATCGGCATCAACCCCCAGCGGCTTCCCAAGACGGCACAGACCCCATATTCAACCAAAAATCCTCCTCATCATCTCCTCGCCCAGGATTTCCCCCTTCCACCGACTATCCATCGCCACCCTAACCCTATTTCCATGGCCCTTATGCAACCACACGCCTCTATCATGCTTCCTAACCGGCAAGCTCAGATCCTCCTCCGCCTTCCAGCGGCGCCTATCCACGACGGACATACCCCTCGTCCAATGTCCCTGCGTCTCCACCCTGACATCGACGTCCTCGCGTATCACCCAGCCGTCAGGCT
This sequence comes from Tricharina praecox, assembly GCF_024521635.1. NCBI lineage: Eukaryota > Fungi > Ascomycota > Pezizomycetes > Pezizales > Pyronemataceae > Tricharina > Tricharina praecox. The sequence goes on along the minus strand of NW_026250435.1, from coordinate 175,886 downwards.
GCATCTCCCTGGTGAGCACATACCAAATCGTCATCGGATCATGCAGGGAGAGGTGCACGTCCTGCGGCCTCGTCTCCGCAAACAGCGTTTGCATGTGTTTAAACGTCGCGCCCAGGAACGTGCCGACCCACTCCGCGAGCGGCGATCCTTCTAGCACGCAATCCTTGGTTGCGGCGTGGAACGCATCGAACGATAGTAGGTGGAACGTCGTGATATCCAGCGGCAGCATGGTCAGGTTCAGTTTCCGCGAGAGCACCTCCGGGTACGCGGGGAGATCGATGCATTTCGGCATCGTGGAGGATGGCCGCGGTGAGGTCAGTGCGTAGATCCGGGCGGCGGAGACCGGGCACGCGTATTGGTTGAACTCGGCGGCCGGGGTCACGTTGCCTTCGATCTCGAGCGTTCCGCCCATTACTACTACTTCCTTGGCCTTCAGGAAGGTTTCTGGGTCTTCGGCGGCCGCAAGCGCGAGGTTACTCAACGGCCCCGTGGCGACGATGGTGATGGTATCGGCCGGATGTGCGCGTAGGATCGAGAGGATCTCTTTGTGCGCGGGCTGGGATGAGGGCGTGAAGTTCGGTGGCAGCTCTGGGATTGCTTCGCCGTGCTCCGTGGAGGTGAACAGATGCGACCACATCTCCTTTGGACTGAGGTGGGGTGCAGTTTCGTGGACACCTTGTAACCCGTCCATTCCGTCTGCACATATGTCAGCGAGCACTCGTGCAGAGCGACTGGATAGTAATGTGAGCAGGTAGTTACGGAAGTAATCGTATTCCAACACAGTGCCCTCAAGGGGTTCCGTAGCTCCCACGGCGACAACAGGACAACATGCCCCCAGCGCCCCGAATCCAGCAGGACGTCCATTGTCAATTCTCCACTTCCGCTCCAGATCCAGCACATGGAACAGCGCTACGACGTTACGAAGACAGCTGGGTCTTTCCGTTAGCCAAGCTCTATATATTCCCGGGCGAAGGGAGTCGTATGTACATACCACTCCACGTCGACATTGCCAAAACAAACAGATATCAGAAGAATCTCGAGTTCTTCGGGGTCGGCGGAGAGCGCAAGAAGGAGCGAAAGTATGTCGTCGCAGCTGGCAGCCGGTTAGCATCATGGATTTTTCATTGTTGGGCTGGGGGTGAGGGCTACCCAGGGTCAGTATCGATGATGATTTTTCTGGGCGCCATGATGAGTTGAGTATTCGGTACGAAATGGAACTCTCTTTGCCCGGGGGAGGGCCATGGTCTTTATGGGTGTGCCGGGCCCCGGTGAAGAGTGTTGGCGTATGTAGGATCGAGAGCCTTGGTCATCAACTGCCCGGACACCCGTATGACGGTATGAGTCGACTGCCGCCGGCACTAATGGATTCCCTATCGATTCCGACTTCTGATTTTATGTACATCTGTACAGAAGAAAGATCCGATGTTCGACCTGTCGCCGTCTGCCTGATTTCCCCGCATTCTAGCGTCCCCACTCCCGGTGGGAGGGGTGGCGGGGGTTCGGTCCCTGCATACCGACTCCCAAACTGCAATGCAGGAACTTGGTCTTGTAAGCGATGGGCTGAGGAGTCAGCGCCACTTGATATAAATAAAGAGACGGAAATCCACTATCTTTCGTTGAGCTAGCCTACTACTCTCTATGGTTTGGGCACTTGGATATAGCTACACGAAATTCAAAAACCAAGTACATAATTCCAAATACAACTCTGATTATTCGTACTTATGCAAAAGAAAAGCTATGAAGAAAACCCCCCGCATCAGGTGTACAATACATAGCCTTCAATTCCACGCATCTTAGTTTCCATCCGACATAGATCCTGCCCGGAAACACTTCAACCACTGTCTCAACGCGGCAGCAAACATTGCGTTCGGCTTCTTCGCCCGCTTTTCGCCCGTATAGAAGTCGTACGAGTGCTCCGAGTTCGGCAAGAGGTATCCGAACACCTCTTGGTTCCTCCCACTCTCCCGCCGATTGCACTCCCGCGACGGCCGGTCCGTGACTCGTATCGATGGTGCCCCCGGCTCGCTAGAGAAAATGGATAGTGCTGTCCAGGGATCCCACTGTCCGGCGGTCCAGAAGACTCGGCTCGGCCGCATGTTCCAGCCCCCTGTGACAGCGTTGAGCTTCTCCGTCTGCGGCTCGGCTGGTAGGAGTCCGGAGCTGCGGCCGTCTGGGAACTGTCGGTAGCAGTTGTCTTGGTGGTATTGCAGTGAGTTGTAGCGGGAGCTGAGGGCGTGCGGCCCAACATTGGTGGGATGGAAGAAGCCGAACTCTGTGCAAGACCTAAAGTGCTTGGGTTAGCGGATGCTTAGGAATGCGTTGTGTGTGTATGTGTGTCGGGTACGTACTGCCATGTCCAAGATATCATGGTTGGATGCGAGGTGCGGCCATCGAGACGGCAATTCGGCGTTTTATAATCATTGCGCACAGGGCCTTCGCAGTAATTCTTGCCGTCCCCGTTGTACCTGCTCACGAGCTCGGCATGCAGCGGCCAAGCAGCCCACCGGTCGGAATAGAATGCTCCCTGCTTGCTCTCTTCCCTCGGCGGCTTCACGGCGTCCATGTAGTTGCAGAATTGACGTAGAACCTCGTCCACGCCGTCCACTTGGAACATCTGGTAAGGCGCCGCAAAGGTCACGGCGAAGCCGGCATTGCTGTTTTCTTCGACCGTGCGGCCTAGATATTGGCGCTTGATGCCGGCGGCAGTGGTGGGATGGGAGAGTTGGATGTCGACGTAGTCAACTGCCTTCTTGATGTAGGATGTGCAGTTCTTGAGGCCGTAGTGGACCATTCCTCGGTAGACCTGTTCGTAGTCTGCAAAATCCGAGGTGAGCATCTCAACAAATTGTACCTAAGGGGGGCTGCGACTTACAGACGGACATGTCCTTCTGATGCTGGACTATAGCCGAAGAAGCGTAAGCAGCAAATACTGTCTCCGGATACAGCTCTCGCAGGGTAGCCGCCCGAGTTCCACCGTAGCTCGAGCCAATAACAATCCACGGCACCTGCTTCGGCGAGACGCCTAAACTCTTCCATTGAAACTGGTTGGCAAACACGACAAAATCCTTCAGAGAATTTTCGTTGGTCAAGTACTGCATTTGCTCGGCGGTGGTATCGAGATTGATTGGGAATGGTGAGCTCTCGCCGTAGTACCTGCTAGTGTTTAGAAAACATCCCAACGAGGTGGTATCTCAGTCCACGGAACGCTTGAAGACTTACCGATGCTCCCAGATAATCCCCATTCCGGAAAACTCCTCAAGATACTTGTTGAAGAAAGTTCTGCGCTCCGCCAAGTGGGCGAGAAACCACGCTCCATCCGCTTCGGCTGGATCATAGACTATCACATCGACGTATCAGTCTTTGTCTCCACGATCCCTAGTCTCTAGATATGCATTCAATTTACCGAAGATAGGTCCTCCGGGCTTGTAGTAGTGATCCTGAACCCAGTAACGATTTGAGAAATTGCCGGGGTGACTTCCGCTGTGATCAATTGGCAGCTGTCGCAGTTCATTCATCAGCATTTTGTAGGCAAATAGGAAGTTTGGAATGGTTCAGCGCTTACAGAAAAGCTCCCCGCATAAGGCACTGGCAATGGGACTACCGGAGGCGTTTCCACAATTGCAGCGGGGTTTTGTTCGATATGCTCGGGCTTCGGAATTCCTATGGTGCCATGGGACTTTGCGAATGCCAGGAGGGCCACCACCACCAGGGCCGAAAACTGGAGAACTCTCATCTGAAGACTTTGAGGGTGTGAAGGTGCTGTAGAACCCGGTGGAAAGGAATGAATGAATGTGAAGGATGGAACTGGAATGCTGAAGTATCGAAGACGTCGGGGGTTGTATTTATGTCGGATTGGATGTTGAGAAGTCTGTCGTGAAAAACACAGGTCCTGCCGCAAGTGTATTTTTGTACCGGGGAGTCCACAGGGTATTGAATCGAGAGACAATCGTAGTCCTTTGTATGTGCATATTTAGTGGGTTTTCGCGATTGATTCTGCGGGTGGGGGGGCGGAGGGTGTTGTGTTTTGATGCAGGTACGCAGCATTATAGTAGCGTACTCATTTCCTAATCCTAGGATCATTCAAAAGAACTTTTTGCAAAGAGATGATATAGGCCTCTGGTAGTGTACTTGATCACCATCCGACGACTCTGCTTCATTTCTGTCGATTGGACCCGGCAGCGACGCCACCCGGCTGCATCCCGTCTAAGTCCCCACCCTCCAGTTTGGGACCTGTGTTGCTGACTATCACCATAGCTTCGGGTTGCGGGGCATAGTTACAGCCGTACATACCGGATTGGATGTACTCTAGAGTAAGCGCGAGTGAAGGTGCATGTTTGACAGAACAGCCTCCTGTTGTTATGTTCGCCAACACCGTATGCGGTGAGCGGACTTGCACAGCAACAGCTTTGAAGGCGACGTCCATACCAGGACCTGGTCTGCTAAACGAGGGACCAAGCACTGCATCAATCGAGAATGTGGGCAGCGGATGAATCAGTACAGCGTGGAATGCTAAAGTAAGGAATAGCGGGCTCTTCCGAGCTCCTCTCCTGATCCCTACATACATGTGCTAGTTCTTTGTTCTCAACGGTTACCTACTCAGTTAGGTATGTTGGGTGTATAGCGATACTCACCTTGCGAGCGGAATTACTGTGCTCTGATAATTGCTGTGCATGCGGTTTGCCGTGCCTTGTGAGCAGTTGCCGCGTTGCTAAGATTTCAAAAACGAAGCCATTGTGATGTTCATGTGCTGGCCAAATGCAGTTCGAGTGTCATCACAATGTGCTACGTATATAGCTTGCTGTAAGATTCACCAACAATATCCGTTATGGTGTAGTGGCTAGCATCGGCCGCTCTCAAATAGAGCATTAAAACCGGCCAGACCGGGGTTCAATTCCCCGTAACGGAATTATTCTTTTGCTCCCCTTCTCCGCTGTGCCTGACAATCCGCAGTCCCCAGAATCATGTGGCAATTCATCTTAACTTTTCGTTCATGACCATATCGTGCCATCGTGTCCGAAATACGCAGATGTAGGACAGATGGGAACTTATTAAGCATTCAAGCTCCAAGGTACTATACACAGAAAAGAAGTCCATAATAAGATGTTATTGGATCCCGAAACACAAGGAAGCAAAACGAAGGACACACGAGTCCATCGAAACACCGAAATATATGCATCACAGAACCGTGTGACACCGCAACACCTCGAGAGAACACATCATTTGCACCATTCATTTCCCAGCCAGAAGCTTCTTCTCCTTCAGCCGCCTCACCCGCGCACTTCTCCTCACTCCTGCTTCTCCGAGCCCAAAAAACCTCCTCCTCCACATGTTACCAAACTCATCGGGTCCACGGCGACGTATGTCGGCAACAATCTTTTTGGTAGCTTTCATGATGGAGCTTGGGGCTGTTAAGCGGGGCTTCACAATCGGGACCTTCGCCGCCGCCTCAAACAGTCGGAAACGGAATCCCCGCCAATGCACCAAAGTCTGAACGGTGTCCCTCAGATCCTTATCGAGCACGGGGTTGTTCTCATCGAGCACCATCATCTTGGAGTTCGAGCTTTTCAGAACGATCGGTTTCACCGCAATCACGGCATCTCTCACGTCCTTCGTAGTCTTCCTCGCGGCCGCTTCCTGATCCATTGCGGCCATCACCGTGGCAGTGACCTCCTGCACTTCGTGCGCGCCCGCACTGGCTACGGCGGCCTGCGCGGCGACAACGGCCGCATCAGCGGCATTCGCCTTCACTGTGGAATCGGAGACGGCGCGCTCGAGACGGGAGATCAGGTCGTGCTCCAGCGAGGTGACGCGACGGGTCAGCGGGTAGGTGCCGTGAACCCCGAAGATGGAGAATGCGTCTGGATTGGCGGCGAGGAAACAGTAGAGACTGCGCGGCGAAGGTTGATTGATCAGCGAGAGGATGATTTCCCACAGGATGTCGAGATTGCGGTTCATGGTGGGGGTTCTGAAGTGGTGGGTGACTAGGAGCGATTCACAAGGCGGTTTGTTGCGGGATATGTAGAGTATGTACTGGTGGGAAATGTTGCAGGGTGGGCTTCGAGAAGTGTCGTACATAAATGCCGATGGTAGTGTGCAGGTTGTCGAGACTTGGCGGCACTAGGGCGAAGATCCGCGGATCCGGCGAGGCGGGGACGATGCGTGTTTAAATTCCGACTATTTACTTTGCATGTGATGTGGATGTGACTGCTGCTCGTAACATGGTCTGTAACAACCGAGAAAGGAGAAAACCCGGAGATTGTATGAAAGAGGCGGAGGCTATGTGACTTTATTTGTACACGTGACTGCAGATGACGTCAAGCTACAGGCTCTATACCACCTTCGCCTTGCGCCCAAACTCGAGACAATGCGGCGCGGGCTCGACAACATGCAACCCAACAACTGTGGCTGTCGGCCAAGCCCACGGACGGAGAGTGTCCGAGTACTCAGGAGAGGAGGGGTGGGTTACGAAGATGATGGCCTCTCGAGATTTCCGCCAGTTAACCCGACCCGAGTCAGCCAGGCTGACCACGCCCTGGTCTACCCAAAATTCCAGCACGGCTGTGAGGTACCTTAGCCACTCAACATAGCCTTTCTGGTACATAGGTAGCTCAATCCACACCAGAACCGCCGGTCCGACAGTGACGAAGCGGTTTTTACTTCATCCAGCTACAGAAAGCCATTGGAATATCAGGCTTATCCTAGTTATCGTACCTAATCAACTCTTCAAGCGAAGAGTGCACCGTCATTTGTCAGTTTTGCTGAAGGGCAGTTTGCTATCAACCGCGTCGATCGGTCCCACCTACGTCAGCCGTACCGACCGGCGACACACGCGGTCAATCCGACCTGCTTCAGTTGTACAGACCGGCGAGACACGGGCGTGCCCAGATACCCCGCACGATGAATGGTTTCGATTGTCAGCCTTTGCTGCGGCAACCTATGTACGCATCCATAGAGAACACACCAATCCTCTTCTACGTCGAAACCACACACATTCTGTATTACACAGCTTCCGAATACTTGACCTCACCGCGACAACACAGCTATGCACAGGTACTCACCCCTTGACCTCGTATCATGGTTCCTGTACTAGTCAAGTGACATCTTATCCGAAATCAAGGCAGCACAGTGTTTCTCGAACTCCGGTGACCAAGATGAGGAGACTCTTGCGAAAGCATTTGTGGTGCAGCTTTTGGCTATCGAGCTTCGGGCCACAGGCACCAAAAGCTAATATTTTGCCTGTTTTGACAGAGCCAGTGAGCTGTTCCTCAAGGCCAAGCGCGTTGACAAGGCGGTAGAATGCCAAATTGCCGCTGGGAATCATCTAGCAGCCTCAGGCGAGTTACCCACTTACAATCCTTATCACAGAGTGAGATCAACTGCTAACAAGCCTTGCAGAACTTTTGGCTAAGCATGGAAAATCACAACGCGCCGCTTGGGCTTTCATGGATGCGAATGCACCTAAACGGGTGCTGAGGGTATACGTTGATATTGCTGACCACGAAAAAGCTCTGGCTACCTACTTCCATTCCGGGCTCTTCGCCGATGTGGCTGAAATTGCTGCTCTGCTCGAAAGGTGCAGTAATTCGGAATCCGTCTTATTTTGCTCCCTCTGACTAATGATTCCAAGGCTTCCACCGAGCAAAGAGAATTGTCGGAGGCAGTATGCACGATTATTCTATCTGGTGTTCTCACAGAAAAAGATTGTCTTGACGAAAGAGCAACGCCACAAGATCTGGTTGTCCATTGGACCGATAGAGTCCGATTATCTGCTGAATACAGTCAGAAATTTCGAAATGCTGAACCATGTCGTCGAAATGGAGAAAATGAGGGGAAGGTATCAATATGCCTGTGAGCTTGCGGCGAGAATTGGGCTCGTGGATGAAGCGCTTTTACTACTCACGCTACATGACACCGTCCTGCCCGATTCCGAATTGGCAAATGTTATCAACTATGTGCACGCACGAGAGTTGTCAACTGGGTTGTGGATGGAGATGGCGACCTCGTCGAAAAGCGCCATTGAAAAGACTGCAGTCCTGGAGTCGCAATGGCAGAGTATTGCCAAAGCATTCGTTATCTTCATCCAGGAAGGAAAACTACCAAATACAGATTCCGTTCTGAACGACTTTCTGATTCTTCTGGTTCGTATACACCTAAACAAGCCTCACTGGGCGTGCCTATGTACTTGCTCGATCTGACTTCAACTATAGGCCGCGAAGCGTCTTCCAGATCTCATCTCCCAGTACCCGGAAATTGATCCCAAGGATATCCTTGACAAAACGGTCAGAATTCAACGAAGACTATCAACCGAACGTCCTGTGCAACTCTCGGTCCTGCTATCCCTAGGCATCTACCCTACCGCTGACGGAAAGCATATCGCCTTGCCTTACTCTCCCCCGGGAATCGTCCCGAAAATTGACTTTCCCTTGTCATGTCATTGAGAATATTCCAGCCAACATGAAGCGATATGTTCGCGGGATCCTAGATGCAGCGCAGACAGCCTTAGATGCAAGGCTAAGCAAAGAGGCCGAAGCGGAACCAACTGAAACCGCGGAGAAAACAACCGGAAAGGAGCAAAAGAAAGCTGGAATGGAACAGGAGAAAGCTAGAAGGCAGCGGGAGAAAACTGGAAAGGAGCAGGAGAAAGCCAAAAAGAAGCTGAAGAAGAAAGCTGAAAAAGAGCAGAGAAGAACGCGAAACAAGCAGAAGAAAGATGCCGCAGCCAGAAAAACGTTTCCTACTGGTGGCCAGTCTACAGCGATAAATGTGGGTCTACATGTGGGCAGGTTGTGGGATTCCCGGATGCTGATTTGTTAAAGAGTTCTTGGATACTTAGTCGGAAACTCGCTGAGATTGACGGAATATACTCGCCATTGTGGCGCATTGTACCAGCCGACTACCGCTGTATGAGCTCCACGGTCACTCTCAATTTTCAAGAAGCTTGTGCTAACAATAACGGCAAGGTTACTTCTGGAAGGAAGAACTGATTCGACGGCTGAGTTGTACTTCATCGCACACGCAGGATCCTACCGTTCTTCTTCAACTGCAAGAGAAACTGCGCACTCCCAAATTTGAGAGCCTCCGCCGCCCGCTTCAGGAGTTTTTACTATCCTCCCAGTGCATCGTGGCCTGCAAGAGAGCTGTCGCTTTCGACGTTCTATCAGACTTCCTCAAACGGATGAGGTCGTCAGAGCTCTTGAGTATGTGGCGGTCTGGTCTCCTGAAGAAACCTTGCGTGCTGAAACTTGATAGGCATCGAGGATCGCTGGTACACGTACTGGGGTCGGGAGATTCAGCATTCGAACCAGCCTTATTTCGCTATGTCCTACGAGATTGTAACCTGCGTCCGGAATGTGCGAAAGAATACGACTGCACGTGATTTTCCAGGGCCTTTCGTATGATCCGTTTTATTTGATCCCAATTACTCGTTGCATTATAGAAGGCTAAGCTGACCTGCTATTTCTATAGAGCGAGAGTCTCCACAAGCTTCTTTCTCGATTGGAGCATATTCAGGATATCTCTAACGAACCGGGAGAATTGGTTCACTCGGCATCGGTACTATCGGTTTACGAAGAGCTGGTTATCCTATTGGTATGTGTACCCAAGACCTTGATATGATTAGTACTCCCTTCGCTGACAGATCAACACAGCTATTTCTGTCGCGACCTGAGGAATTTGTGCTCCCCAAATCCTGGACCGTGCTGCACTCGTCCTTGCCTCTCCTTGCGAAGATCCCGAGATTTATGTCGGAGCGCGAGACGTTCTGGTACCAAAGCCTTTTGACCAGGGTGATCGCCCTGCTGTGCAGACTCATATGCCGTGTCGAAACAGAAGCACCTACTTTATCGGCAGATGGACTGGCTCACCGCGCCGTCTTGATCATCATAATCGCCATCATCAATCTGGGGGACTTGAAGCCACTTCCGATCGGTTACCGTCGAATGTGGGACGCCACACAAAAGGTAAAAGAACCTTACCCGTGACCTCCCCATGCAGAATTCACGAACGGAAGTATTCTAACCAGGTACACCCACAACAGGTGTTTGATCTCGGAAGTTTGCGTCCACACGCCAGCTTCTTCCAGAACTCTCCGCCAGGCCAGCTCCTGCAGGTATTGAGTGACGAGTTCGCAGCATCTACAGGATACGCCGGCAAAGACCACCTGCAGGTGGTCGTGACGGACGGCAGCACGTGTTCTATGCCGTTGCCGGCGGTCTACCTGGGCCTCTCGAAACCACTTGCAAAGCGCCCCGAGCCCAATCGGCGGGAATCGCATGCTTCGATCCTCGTGAGGGAAAGGATGAAGGCGGCGTACACGCATGTTGTCAATTATAATTGGCGGATGCAAAGCTGTGAGGAGCTTGGCTAGTGGGATGCAGATAATGATGAAATGAGTGGCGTCCTACGATGGGGAGGGGGGATTGTGTCGGAGCTCTACTGGGATTTGTTTCATTTCCATGCTGTATGAAATATCAAAGAGAAAGTTACGCAATAACCGTGCTCGTGCAACTGCTATCATGGTCCGGTAAGCTATCACTAGGCGACGGCGCAACAGCGATATCTGTGGCCATGGCTATGGAGATATAATTACATGCGAAGCCTTTCTCTGCACATAAACGGAACAGTGATATACATGGCCGTAGGGGTGCTGGCTCCAGCACTGTGATGCCCGTGCCAGAAAGTTTAATGCAAATCAGTGGACTCATGAGCCGTCACTCGTCCGACTAAAACTCAACAACAGAAAATAAATTCACATCTCGCCATCCGCTCCACCTGCCGCATCAACTCGATTCGCACCGCTCATCATAACCGCTCTTCCAAGCCCAACGCCTTCCAGGTTCCAAGTCCATCCCACTCGACCTTTCCCAGCCACCTATATCATCCAACCACCCGACCATCCAACCATCCGACCTACCTGCTTCTCAATCAGCCCATCTCAAGATGACCTTCCACCCGCGCCCGCTCATGCCCACCCCAATTACACGTAAATTTCTAGCCTCCATCTCCACCTTCACGACCCGCTTACCCCCCTCTACCTTTACCCGCAGTTCTCCACCACCACGCATCAAGGATAACCTCGCGGCTCTCGGAGCAGTGCTGATAGGGCTCACGATCGTGGCGTTCTTGATAATTATATTTAGCTGTGCGCATTACTGTATTCGACGCAGAAGGGCCAATACCGCGTCCGAGATGAGGGCGGAGAGGGTGAGTATGCAGGTGTGAATTTTGGATATCGCCCGTCTGGCTGTCTGGCTGTGGGGAGCTGGAATTGGTCGAGGGTGTGGAGCGGCGAGCCGGGAGGGATGGATCATGTATCATGGTATTTGTAAACAAATGTGGATTGTGGCAACTGACTATGTAGGTAGGAACTCGTTAGGTGGTATCGATGTTTCTGTACGTTGGGAGGAGGAGTGATTGTCGAGTACTGGGTGGAGACTTGGGATGGAGTGATACAGCTGTTTGCGTGGAGGGGATGGGCGCGGCCATCGTCTCTCACTGTTTATCACTCTTCCGCCCGGTCCAGGTACAGTGGATGATGTGGAAACGGAGGGTGTATGGGCGGATATTTCCACGATCTAGATAGGTCGTATGCAATCAATGCTTGGACAAAACCAAAAAACGGGATCTGGATGGTGAACACGAGTCAGAATCAACACCCACGAACTTGCAGATCCCCAACCCCCACTCGTAACAGAAAAACAGCACTACTCATGGCTGAGCTATGGAAAGATGTAGTGAGAGAGTACTATGGAGGCAGAAATTGGTATCTCGGTACACGTGCACGACACACCTAGGTAATGATCCTCGCCCGCCACAACTGATAGATGAGATGTCGCCTCTACATCACGGCAATCAAACACGCACACACACACACACACACAAAGATACACACGCACACGCACACGTCTACACTCTCATCAACTATCCTATCCTCGACTAGACTCGACTCCACTATCATCTCCAGATCTCCACATCACCTTCGCTGCCCAGGGGGGCAGCAAGACTTCTACTCTCCCAGGTTCCTGAACGCGTTGCCGCCCCGCTTCTGGCGGCCCCATACCAGTACAGCCTCGTGCATTCCACCGTCCTCCTCCCCCTCCTTGACCACCACCGAGGACCAATTGGTATCGGAGCGGGCGTCCACAGCTCTTTGGGCGTCCAGGTGGGTATGAAAGTGTATGTACGCGTAAGTGCCCCTCTCGTTGCCCAGCTTGATGAGCGTAGCGCCGCCGTACAGATCCGCCATGGCCGCGTACCCCGCCTCGGAGGTCTCCTTGCTGCGCGCGACTTTGACATTACGTTGGCGGGGGTGGAATGGGGGGCGTGCGGAGCGCGTCCGTGGAGCGGGCTCGACCACGTCTGGGTTGTCAAAATGTCGAGGACGCGTCGGCACGCCGTCTTGGTTTCTGCCATTGGGGCGCTCGGAGGAGTGGCTGCGGGTACGACTGTGAGACGATTGCTTGTGGAGTAGTGTGCGCGCAGTGAAGGGTGATACGCTGCGCTGGCGGTCGTCAATACGCTGTCGGTCGTCAATGCGCGGTCGATCGTCAATGCGCTGTCGGTCGTCACCGCGCAGTCGGTCCTCGATACGCTGTCGGTTGTCAATGCGCTGTCGGTCGTCGTCTCGCCCCGAGGGTGCCCTGCTGGGAACGACGGCACGGGAGTCCACTGCGCGCTCGTCGTGTCGCTGATCCAACGGCGGGTACATGTCGTGTTGGTCGAGATATGTGTCCTGCTGCCCGGGTCCGGCATACACGTCGTGCTGCTGTCCGCCGCGGTCCCGGTCACGGTGGTCCCTGCCTCCACCGTACCGCTGCTGCTCCTCGGGCTTTCCGTGCTCACGGCGGTCGCGATCACGATCACGCTCACGATCATGATGGGTTGGCGAGCGACTACGACTGCGGCTTGCAACATGGTACTCCGAGGCGATCTGGGGCGTAGAGGAATCCGGCCGGAATCCGTCGTTTCCCCGGGATCCACGGTCACGATGAAGCTCTCTCTCCCGCCCCCTATCCCGGCCGCCATGATGCCCATCGTCCGGTCTAGCACTCCTGCCGCCTCCGCCACCGGCGCTGGCACTGCTGTCGTGAGAGGGCTTGTAACTGTCGTAACCCGCCCGTCGCGGGAACGGAGGACCTCCTCTCCGCCTTCCGCCGCCTCCTCCTCCTCCTCCAAAGCCGCCTCTGGAAGGACCTTGGAAGCCGGACATTATTAGTCGCGATGGATGGGGTGTGGGGAGGGGCGTGATTGTTGGTGTTCTTTTTTTTTATGTGGGTTTGTGGTGGTGGTAAGGGGAGGATTGGGAATGAAAAAGATGGTTGGGTTGAGTGGTTGGTTAGTTGGGGCGTGGTGGTGTGTGTGGCGCGTGCCAACGCGTTTGACGCTACTTTTTGCGCTGAGGTGATGGGGAAAGAGTGAGTTAGCGCCTCGGCATGTGCCGTCACTGCGACGCTAGCGTGGATAGGGGTGACATCTCACTCTGCTTAATTACGGACGTCAGATACGCGATGTCGATATGAAACCTTAAGAGAGTCGATGGAACACATGGATGGGAAAGGCGAGCGTGTGAGTAGAAGGTATGCGGTGAATTTTACTATACGGATAGGGCCCGTGTGTACACACCTACAATGGCTCGTTCTGTGTGTATGGGCCGCGGTGGATTGGACCAAGCCTGGCTAGAGGTCGCGATCATTCATCAATCTCTGGATCGCCAGACTCCGCACAGCAGCAGCCGGCAACTGCGGACGATATGGTGTTGTACTAGGAAATGTGCGCAATTTGGCCCCGGTTGTTTGTCGGGCCTCCGAGTTCTGGGTTGTGGTGCACGTCTTGCGGCGTTCGGCGGCACCAGTAGCAAGGTACCTCGTCTCGGAATCCCTTCTACCGAGTGACTAATCGTTAACTGGACGGCATCTTGGACACTGTGTATGGCTCGAGGCTCTATGAGGAAACCCTAAGCGCCACTCGGAATACTACCACCCACCACGTCCGTCTTACGTCAAGCTCCTGGTGTGAAGCTTCAATAACGATCCACTGCACCCAATACACTCCGTCGACCTCTGCAGGCCACCGAAATTCCAAGCTTGCCCTCGGTTTCTCGGTTTCTCACGTCTCGCCCCACATCTCCTCATCCCACCTTTCGTCCCATCTAATACCCCGACCAGCAATTCAGGCCCACCATGCCAACCCATCGTGGAGTCAGAGCCGAGCTTTGCGACCTGGCGACCCGGGTACCGCTGCTCGAGTATCCATGCGACGAGCCCCCTGACGGCAGCGCCCAAGCTGTTGCGTCGGTTTACGTTGAGGCGGTCTCAGAAACTTATTTCGCGATCCTGGTTTCCATTGGCGCGGACCTTTTGTACCCCCCACACCCTGCGCACCCTCCGTACCCTCCGGGCGTAAAAAGACTTATGAACCAGCTGGAGGTTACTGCACCGGCTTCCGGATTGCTGACAACCAACGCTTGCCGTACTATTCCCGTGAAGTCCAGATGACTGAAGATAGTGATGGAATCCAACTGGGGAAGGAGGATGCCGCAGCTATCGGGGTAATCGAGTTGTCGGTGTATCGCGCCTACGTTAAACCGCACGATAGGGATCGGCCGAAAGTTTACCAGGACGAGCCCCGAACCCGGCATAGGCCGGAGATCTTGCACGAGAAAAATGCAAAAGGCAAAGACATATCGGCTATGGTCTGGTACACAGCCTCGTCTCTTCGTGAGGCGTCGTACGTACGAACTGACTGAACCATAGCTTCGGTGATCCGGTTGCGCTGCCCCCAACCCATCTGCATTGGGGCATCACCAGCTTCATCGACAGCCCTAAAGGACCGCCGTATGTCCGGTTTCGCTTTTACTACATGAAGAGAAGCAGTCTTCAATTGCATGGTATCATCGCGAAGGACCAGCCGCATGTCTCCGGCCACGTCACGCCCGATGTTCATCACTGCTTCCTGAGGTATGTACACATATCCGAGCCGCATCTAACGCTCTCCAGGTTTCTCAAGAATCAGAAGCGAAGCTAGAGCCTGAGCCGAAATCGGAAATCCATTCCCAGCCCTTTTCTGCTGCTGAACTCGCGGCGAAGAGGGTTAAAAGGCTCACGCCCAGAGCGAGGGCTGACGACGAATCCTTCACTCTCGAGGGGATCCCCATTGTTGACTTGACGGAGTTGCCAGGCGATTAGTGGGCTGTCTGCTCTACTCACTTGCTGCTTGGTACTGTTGGGGGTTTCCTTTTCTTTTGTGTACTTTCATATAAGTAGCCTTAGATATTGTTTCTCTGTGGGGTTTAATCAGTCTTCACATAACTAGGAACTCCGAACTCGTGCCTTTTACCTTCGAGTACCGAGTGTAGTTATCTTGGCCACTTTTACCATGTATCTTTTCCACGAATGAGAGCAGCAAGAAATGAGAACTTGGTGAAAAGAAGCCAGTACGAATCGATGGGGAATTGGCTTTAGTCGACGGAAGTTGTCGCCAGAGAAATTACTGGGAAGGCCAGTGCCGCCAGACCACACGATGCCAGCTCAATAGACACACCCCTCCTTCTTCTGCCTCTTTAAATCCTCTGGTTGTACTCTAAATAACTGAGAGCTCGAGTAATTTCCCCGCGTAACACCTTGATCTAAATCGTGATCTTGTAACTTTCCCTCATCCTTTGTGTAACCGACGTTTCCCGCACCATACAACCCGGTCCTTGCAGTAGCGTGGCATGGGCAGGAGGACAGGGGAATGCGGACATCTTTACGCGTCGCGTCTTCTCCGAACCTCCACGTAAACACAACTCCTCGACACTCCTCCCACCACCACCCACATACCCCACACACGATACCATGTCCCGAAACGAACCCGTATCCATCCCAGACCCCGAGGAAGCCGCAGTCCAAGCCCAAAACCGCGATGTCGTCGACCCGTTAATTGTCCGTCTCCCCGATCTATGCTGGCTGGTGGCGATCACTGACGGTTGCAGAGAGCTCATATCTACTCCATTTGTACAGCGCTCGGAGGCGCGTCCGTCGAAGAGGATGGGAGGTATACACTTGGCGACGACGCGCTTGCGTGTCTGAAGGATCTACGGAGATGGCTGAAGCTTTATGATGAGAAATTGAATCGATACGATGTTTGTGCCTCCCTGCCTGGGATAGGATGAGGACGGGGTAGGGCTGATATGATGGATGATAGGTGGCCAGATGTCTGAGCGAGATGAACCTGGTGGGAGGTGATCTGTTGCCGATTATTGCCATGTGGAAGGAGGAGGATACTATGGTGAAGCCAATACATCGGTTAACGGTAGCGTGCAGTATGTCTCTCTCTGGCCGGTGGACGCTCACAGCTCCGGGAATGCTGACGGCTTCACAGTTGAATTACTCACCCCATTGACATGGCCGTTCGAGAAACAAAACGAGCAGATGACGGTCAACCACCACCGCCACATCCCGGTGCTGCAGCACGCGCAGGCCCGCTACAAGACCGCAATCCTGCAACATAGTTCCAAAAAGATCCTCAAAGACATCATCCGCGCGGCACTCCCCGCAATGGCAATGCCGTCGTACGACCGGGGCGCTCGTGACGAAGGAATCATCAAGCTGGTACTCTACACACTGCGGAACATCGCGATCATCGAGCACCCAGAGCCGGGCGAGAATGAGGCGGGAGAGGAGATCAACAGGAGTGCGACTATAACGGCGTACGCAGAGCAGAATGTGCTGGACCTCTTGCTCACGATTGCGTCCGGCATTGCGGACGACTTCAGGGCGCACGATACAGTTGTTATGGAGGTGTTGTATCATCTTATCAAGGGCTTGGATGTTGAAGCCATCTTTCGGTCAGATGGCGAGGAGTCGGAGAAGCGCGGGAACGATCTTGCGCAGCTGTTGAAGCGGGAAGATGACCTGAAGCGGGCTGCCTCGAGGTCTTCGACACGACATAACCGCTTCGGCTCGACCATCTGGATGGAGAGGACCGATGGGACACGGTCGTTCGTGTCCGGCCAGGATGCCTTGTTGACCAAGGACACCGGCCTGGAAAAGCTCGACAAGGCGAAAAAGTGGAAAAAGGCTCGGGGTGCGGATAAAGCAGGCGTCTCCCTCAAGACGGAATTCGACATGACGGTAAGCTTGACCACCGGCGCAAAGAAGCATTTCCGCCGGTTTGTTGAGGATTTCATCGATTCCGGGTTCAACCCGCTATTTGAGTCTATCCGCCGAGCTATCGACCGTGATGTCGAACGCCTCCTCGATTCGCATGTAAGGCAATACTTCTCCCTCGTGGCGTGGCTCCTTGAAGCCGAAAGGGTCAGACGACGGATCGCTGCGAAGGACCGGAAAAAGAAAGGCCTCCCCGCAGAAGAGGATAGTTGGGCAGTCGTGTCGGCGGTCCTCAACCAGCAGTTCCTGATCACGCTCAACAGGAAAATGATAGAATGGTTTGAAATGAAGCAGTGGACGGCCTTGCAGGCAGGAATGAGGTGCTTTACCCAGATCCTCTATACAGTACAGGAGATGGCACTGTCGCCGATCGAGGACGACCAGGAGATTGCCGAGAATATACAGAACCGTCTATTCTACGAAGAGACGACTATGGATTTGATTTACAACATCTGCCGGTCGTATACAAAACAGCCGTTCAAGTACGTGGCTTCCATTGATCCGGTGTGGCAACAGCTGACCGTATAGATGGCTCGATGACTGCACAGAGATGGCATACGTCCACCTCAAGCTCCTCGAGAAGTACTCACAGCAGCACGAACACATGTTTGTTCGGTCACGCCGGCGCCAGTCCAAAAAAGCCAAAGAAAAGGCCGCCGCCCTCGGCGAAGCCGCCGAGCACGAAGAAGACGATTCTGAGCTGGTCGCCGCCAGCAAAAGTGCAGCTGCAGAGCGCGCCTTCGACTTCACAAAGTTCGAGGCCAAATACCTGAACCAGAACTGCATCAACACGTTTATCGCGTTTCTCACCTACTATCAGGAGCTCAATGCGACCCAGATCATGCGCGCCATCAAGATGTTTCATCGCATCTCGGAAAAGAGGAAGATGGAGGTGCTGCTGTACAGACTGGATCTGGTGAATCTGCTGCATCGCATGATGCAGGGCTCCGCGGCTCTGGACAGGAAGCATCCGGCATACAAGGAGGTCGACCAGTTCACAAAACATTTCCTGCGGAAGCTGTTCAAGAAATTGGAGGCCGAGCCGGCGATGTATGTGGAGCTCCTCTTCACGAAGCTCTCCAGTACGACGCACTACCTCCAGCACGGCTACACCAAGGAATTGCACGTCGCAAAACCGCGTGCCGCAGCGGAGCTCATGATCAAACCTGGCTCGGGGGTACAATCACACTCGGACCAGGTTGGCGTCGGAGTTGCCGCACTACTGGACGACAACAAGTCCAGCGACGTGGAGTGGCTCAAGGACGTCATCAGGAAAGCCGTAACGGAGCGCAAATCCTTCGAAGACGAATCCGCGGCGCGTCTCACGCTCGAAGCCCACGGTCCCTCATCAGAAGCCGCACCTTCCCCCACCACCGCCGGCACACCACCCGACATCCTCATTGACCCCAGAACCGACGAGCGCGCGCGGGCGCTATTCAAGGACGCAGTCCTGCGCTTCCTTCTCAAGCTCGTAGGCTGCGAACCCGTAGAACCAAACGAGACGCCAGAGACGAAATGGCTCATCCCGGCGCGCCACACCTCGCAAACCCTGGCCGAGAACCTAACACTCCTGCAGAAATTCGCCAACGACCCTCCAACGTTCGACAACACCGCCGCCGCTGACCTGCTAAAGCGCAAACTCCCCTCCACCACAGCGCGCACCCGCCGCCCCGTGCTGTCTTCCGACTCCTCAGGCTCCTCCGCCGACGAGGAGGACGAGGCCACAGGCTTATTCGAGCCCGGCGGTCCAACCAGCGTGCACGCGCCGCAGCGCAGCAAGGGCGCCAAACGCAAGCGGCGCCTGGTAGTCGAGGCGGAGGCGGCGAACGAAGAGCTCAGCGCGCTAGCCCTCGAGAAGCGCCGGAAGCGCGAGGAGGCGGAGAGACTAAAGCTGTCGAAGATCAAGAGCGACAAGTTTGTGCACGATAGTGATGACAACAGTGATGTCGAGGGTGACGAGATGTTTTATGCCCGCGAGAGGGAGATTAGAAGTCTCGGACCGCAGCCGGTGGTTAGGCCTGAGAAGCTGCCGCTGGTGAGGGGTGGTGGGAGTGATGGGGAGGAGGGGGACGGGGACGGGGAAAGGGAGGCGCCAACGAAACGGAGGAAGAAGGTGGACAAGCCGGAGAAGGAGAAGAAGAGTATCTTTAATGATGATGACTCGGACGACGAGGGGGGGAGGGAGAGGGAGAGGGAGAGGGAAAGCACCATCGAGCCGATCACGAGGAAAACTGGCGCGGTGATCATCTACTCCAGCTCCGATTCCGAAAAAGAGGATGTGGTTATGCGAGACGTTTCCGTCGTCGATGAAGCTGAAGACGCCGACAGTGAGAGCGAGGAGGATAAACCGGTAGCTGCTCGAAGGAGAAGAGCTGTCGTCGTGGATAGCGACGATGAGTAGATCGGAGTAGTGACATAGACATATACCCTGCGGCCTGGGTTTGATAGAATAATAGATAAACACTGCATAACCCGTGCACTGAAAGTCGAGATATCACATCACATCAAGCCCATGTAGTTCCCGATGTCCACGTACTACACCGTTCATTCATCCATCCATCCACCCCATAGCCATACTCTCCCATTTCCACAAAGTAGTCATCACGTACGCGCATCTCGGCCTTCTGCCTTCTGCCCATGAAATATTGATACACATGCGTTCATATCCACGTCCACGTCGACACAGTACCAGTACACAGTACATCTCACATCCTACATCACATCCTACAGACCTAAGCCACAGTCAAGTAACCGATAAAACATCTATGTAAACAAGCAAATAAGTCACTCTAGATTAGCACATCCAACGACCCGAAGCCGAAACAATCCAAGACGAAAAAACAATCCAAACCGAAACCGAAAAACGAAGCGAAGAACGAAGCGAAAGCGCAGTCGCAGTCGCAGTCGCATGCACGCCAAAACGCAGAACGAACGAACGAACGAAGTGGAGGAGGAGGAGGAGTGATAGGATAGCAGGCGAAAGCAGTTGCAGGCGAAAGCAGTCGTGAGTCAGACAGGAGCAAGCAGGCGAAACGCAGTGCAAATGAACACAACAATCAGCAGCAAAACCCCAAATCTACCACAAACGCAGTGTCAGTATTCATTATTATACCTACAACCCGCCTTCCAAAATATCTCCCCGGACAGAAAAAATAAACCCCCTCTTACCAGCTCCCAAACTTCGGCCCGAACGTTCCGCCCTCGGGTACTTCATTAAACGCACAGCCCCTCCAGTCGCAGCCCTGCGTATGCACTTTCGTACCCCACCACTGCAGATTCTCCAGCCATCCCCAGCCGGGATAGAGCAGCGCAAAGAACACGACGACCAGGCCGAAGGCCAAACTCGCGTCGAGCGCGGCACTGAGGGTCATGGTGTACTTCCCCCACCACTCTGTGCGGCGCCTACGGAGTACCCAATTGAAGACGTAGCACACAATCGCCCAAGCGGAGAAGTTGAGTCCCGTAGCGGGCGGGATCCACGACAGCGAGCCGAAGAGCACAGGCAACGAGATGGCCTTGAGGAAGGAGCGGCGCGGCTTCCCGCGCGCCCGCCAGATGAGCCAGATACTGACTGGCGCGATCGCACCGATCAGGAACGCCCAGATCAATGGCCGGTAAAGCTCTTTCGAGCCGAAGAAGCGGCCGGGTCCTACGACCCCCCACAGGATCGAGCCGTTGAAGTGCACGCGCGCGATGGGACACGTAAAGCCGTTCAGCGCCTCGGGCGTGCAGATCCCGGGGATGTTGTTGAACATCCAGTTCAGCACTCCGATCTGCGTCAGACAGCCGACTACCGTGGCGAAGAGCTGGATGTTGAACAGGAGGCGCGGCGGGATCTTCATGTAATGCCCCAGCTTTAGGTCCGCTGCGAATTTGAGCCCCTGTGTGGACGTGATGTACCCGTACATGACGAACACCATGTTGGCGACCGGGCGGCCGGGGAAGATGGTGCCGCAGATGAGCTGACACACGAGGAAGAGCGATGACTGCGTGTTGGTGATCGCCATGACGATCCCGATGGGAACGAAGAAGACGCCGCAAACGCCCAACGCCAGCAGAAGCCCGTACCACGGAAGGTGCACGGGATAATACTCGACGACGAAGATGCCGACCGCAACCATAACAACAAAGGTCGCAAGGTACCAGCTCGTGGGACACTCCTCGTACTTCTTCATCAGCCGTATGTGAACATCATCGCCATTGACCATCTCCTCCCACTCGCCGTCGCTGACAGTCGACAGACGACGGCTCCTACGCCGCCTGGCGCGCCTCCCCCCCGCCGAAGACGATGGTGTCGCGATCGGAGCATATTCGGCACCACCTGCAGGCCGTCGGGAGGGAGCCTGCATGACCTTCTTCCACTGGCGCCAGATGTCCTTCCCGTGCCAACAGGCCGTGTGTGTGACCAAAGCTGTCAGCGCGGCAAACTGCAGGCCGTACGAGAGTACATATCTGCAACGCCCCCCCCTCCTCATCAGCCGACGGCCGACGACAACGCACGATGATCAGGGGACCTACGTGATCGGCATAAACACCTTGCTGTAGTCTTTGTACGCCTCCTCGTCGAACAAGAACTGTGGCGTGAGAATGCGCGAAACGTTGTATGTCTGCGCCGTGTTGTCAAACACATCACTCGACAGTATTGGCATGTACGAACTGTAAAACACATTCGAGTAATCTGCGAAGCGGTCAGATAATTATCCTGCGACAGCAACAACAACGTGCACGGCAGCGTACACATGATTGGCGCGATGATCCACATCACGAGTATCAGCCCTCCAACCACATTTGCAGCAGCCCAGAACGGTGTCATTAGCGGCGATCCGATGTACGAAATCTGCGCCCAGTCAAAGGTCACCGGCAGCATTCCCAAGCCCGACCTGACACCAAACTGTGATCGCAGTTAGCGGGCGCATACGTTCCTGCAGGTGGGACGGCGATGTGGCATACCAAGTTCGAGATGACGACATTATCGGGAGCAAACCACGTCGCAGCGTTGAAGTAACTGAGCGCGGGCATCAGGAAGCCTGGAACGAAATACCATACGAAGCCTCCGGCGAAAACATAATTCTGTCATCACGGTTAGCGGACCTGTGGTTTCGAAACACACTTCTGCAGGCAGCTATCAAATGATCTGATAACGACGTGCAGATCACTAGAATACTGTTAGGTGCGAAAGGACTCACGAAAAACCTCCACCGCGAAACTTCCCACCCATCGGCTGGCTTATTTTCTTCGCCGTGCAATGTCGTGAACATCGCCGTGGACATCAAAGTTCCTGGCCAGATCATGCTACTTGGCCGTACCAGCCACTGCCGCGTCAACCCGGCAAACGTGTAGCCCAGAATTTGAGTCGACAACGTCAGGAGGATCTGGTAAACAACGCCAGGGTCCTGATGGTAGAAGTGCGTTTGCTCAACGATCACCTATGGGGAGAGAGGATCATCAGCCAAAAGTCATCCCTGGCGCCTGTCGAAACCACGGGCCGTCCAGACACAAGAGCCTTACGTCGGTAGCAAAGGCAAAGCCAAAGGAGACGTTGCTACTGATATATACGCAAGCGTGTTCCTTCCTATTCCACCGCCCCTGGCCCAGCCAACTTCTGAACCGACCCAGCGTCCCCGTCGGTTTGACTTCATTTTCAAGGTCATTGGGAAAGGCTTGGTCCCAGAGCTTTCCTAAAGGATGCGCGAGCAACAAGGCGATCACTGGGGTTATCGATATGGACGGGTAGCGCAGCGAAAAGAACAGGTTCGTCGACGACCCGACGAGCGTGAAGAGCAGTGACAGGGTCCACATTCTGGGCGTGTTGATCGACAGGGACTCGTCATCGGTCGCCAGGACGGATGCGCGCACTTCCGGGTAGGGTGAATTATCCTTTGGGTCATTTTCGTCTTCCTCCTCCTCTTCCTCGTTGTCCTCTTCGTCGTCAATATCCAGCACGGCTTCCGACTCACTCCCTGCTTCATTCGGGTCCATCTGATAGCCTTCTAGTCCTTCTCTTGTTTCCACACCCGTCCGTATGCCCTTCCATTTTCTGTTGCGAGTCCCACCACCACCCATCAGTCCGTCGGTAGCAGATGACAGCGGTCCCTCATCTTCCTCCGTGGTAGCACCGTGGTCCTCGTCCGAGGGGGTCTCCGAAGATGCACCGGATCCCTGGTAGCTCGTCGGAAGGGCTCCGTAGCTGCCGGTGCCTACTGCTGGCGACGAACGCAGCAGCGGAAAATGTGTCGCCTTCATGTGATTGTACCAGCCGGATAATTTGGCGCCAAAGCCCAAGCCGAAGTCGAAGCCGCTAGTATCAGTGTTTGGTCGGTGTTGTGAGTAGTGTGATTGTTTTGGCGGTGGTGGTGGTGGTCGGCGCGGTGGGCGGCGGTTGCGATCGAGCTCGTGGCCGGAGTCGTACGAGAGGTATGAAGCTGCGGCGACGGCAGCGGCGGCGGAGGGGGATGTCAACGGGCGGTCGCGGTCCGATAAGTAGCTGGCGGGAGAACGGGAGGGGTACGGGTCTGCGTCGTCTTCGGCGGTGGTGGGGAGAAAAGCAAGAGGGCTCCCGCGGTTAGCGCTGGCACGAGTAAGTCGCGGGGAAGGAAGCGACGACAACTCGAGTTCCGGCTCGTGGTCTAGCGGAGGAGAGTCGGTGTTGGCGTATGAGCCATGGGTGTGACTACTACTGGTGCTGCTACTGGGGTTCGGCGAGCGATCAGGTCGGTGAGACAGGGGCGGGGTGAGCCGGTGCGAGAGGCCTCGTCCTCCTCCCCCTCCTCCTCCTCCTCCCCCTCCTCCTCCTCCTCCTCCTCCTGGAGGGATTCGGCTGCTGCTGCTGCGCCGGCCACTGCCATGCGCGGACGGTGATGCAGGTGTCGACATGTAGAGGTTCTAGCAGGGGCTTTCCGTGCGGGGGCTTAATATGGTAAGCTCCGTTTCGTCGCGATCCGCCTCGTCGATCCGGTGTGGGGCGGGTGCGGCGGGGGCCTGCCTGCTGGTTGGCGGATGATGGGCGGTGAGTGGTGAGTGGTGAGTTGGTGGTGTGGGGGGGGATGACGACCTCCGGGAATGTTTCTGGGATGGGAGGGAGGGGGGGTGACTGGCCGGCAGAGTGTCGACGGACACGGATATTGTCCGGAGAGGATGATGATGATTCCTTTCGACAGCTGGCACGAAAGAAGGAAGTGCTATGCATACCGATGCGGATAACAACGGGTGCGCATGATGATATGTATGATCTCTGTGAAGACTTTCTATGACGGCTGGTGAGCGAATTGGTCGGGCTCATTCATCATCGAAGCATGCTGGCGAGACACGTGTGTGGCCAGGCATCCGTCGCCGTGTGGTCTCACGCACGCACGGAACCCTGGCCGGCCACTCCGCGCCGAAAAGATAGCAGCCGGCGAAGAAAGGCTGCAGATATCAGACCATCTGATAAATTGTGTGTCATGCCAAGAGGCTTATCAATGATTATCTGATCATCCGCCGCGCACCGCATGTCGTCGTGCGGCGTGCCTTAGATGTCTGCAAGTCAACCCGCTGCGGGCTAGCTGTGTGGATTTCTGCCTTTTGGCGGGTAGTTTACCCGGCGATGAGCAATTGTGTCACGTGACGAGCAGTGATGAGCGATGATACCAGTGGTTACCACGTGAAGAGCGAAGGTGATGGCCTGGATTCTAGTGGACGACAAAACCACATGCAAGCACCGCATCTCGGTGACACGACAATCAACTCGTTTATTAAACTCATAAACTCGTTGATGAACGGATAGAGTGGTGAATGTGGGGCTGGTAGCCAGAGATTTAAGGGGTACGTACTGTACAAACGCCCACGTATACTAGTAAGAGCATATGGTGCGTGGCAATATGCGTGGTGCCGAGTTTTGACGAGAGATGAGTGACTGAAATTCGAATGTACCAAGTAAAGGATGAATAAAGCCGCCTTACTATTACAATTTTCGATTCGCGTCCAGATTCCACCCCGACCTAGTGACTGATATAACCCTCAAATCCCATTCTAGGTATGCATACAGACATCCATACTATCCTCAACACACAAGACCAAGCAAGATGATATAGAGAAAAAGCCGCTCAAAAAAACACCAATATATGCAACTCCTCCGCACATCATCGCTATTCCGTGCCCGTCACAGTGCTTTGTACACGCTCCTCCGCCTGTTCCTCTTCCTGTTCCTGTCCCGCCAATAACCCCTCTTCTACTTGCTCCTGCCCCGCCAACAACCCCTCGCTCTCCGCCTCGACATGCGTCCCATTCCCACTCGCCGGCCCGCCAACGGCACTGATCCTTCTCACCTGCCTAACGGTATCATTACTTTTCGTGCCCCTTTCCTCCCCACGTTCCTCCCGTTCCTCGTGTTCCCCCTCAAGCAGCCCCTCCCTCTCGCCCTCCCTCCACACCTCCCCACCGCTGCCACTCGCCGGACTACCGCCGGAACTCCCAATACTAGTCTTCTGCGCCTGTCTCACGGTAGTAGTACTACTACAGCGCTCCAGCATCTTAACAGCCTCGCTGCGCCTCTCGCTCTCGCCGCTCCTCCTGCGTTCTCCCCAGCCCCCGCCAGGACCGCTTCCAAAGCTGAGATTCCTTAGTCCCAAGCCCACAGTTCCACCGGTGCCGACGCCACCCGCCGCCGCAGCTTCGGCAGAGACCTTGGAGACCTCTGTAGTCCCGCGCTCGAGCTGCTGCTTCTGCGGCGTAGGGGGCAGACCCAGGAACGCCTGCAGTGTTTCCTCCGCGTTCGCGTCCTCCTCGGAGTCGGTCGTCGACACGTCGTCGTCCGAGATGTTGAACGCGTCCGACGTCCACGAAGCAGTATCGACAGTGTCGCTGCGGCGGCGGGTCGGGGTGTCCGGGGGCGCTTTCGCGACGGTCGGGGAGGTGGCCTCGGTAAGTCCCTCGGGGGTATCTGCGCGCTCCTGGCGGCCCTCGAAGGCGTCCGGGGTGACCGCTTCGTAGCTCATGCCGAAGTGCGTTTCGACCAGGTGCTGGATTACCGGCCAGCCGTAGGCGTTGGCGAACATGCGCCGGACCACCATGTTGTTGTGCGCGTCGGGCTCGAGCCGCACAAGGACTTTGCGCCACGACATGCCTTTGTGGTAGGCACGCGCGATCTTTTCTTCCACGGGAATGTTGCTGGCCGCTGTGGATATGTTGGCGAGGCCGGTGCTGCGTTTGGAGGCGGGCAGCGGCGGGATTTCGTCCGCGTGGTAGACGCGGTCGTGGAAGATTGTTTGTGGGCGCGAGCCGGGGTCGATCAGGAATTCGGTGCTGGGGAGGGGTGGGTTGAGGACGTCGCCCGCGGCTTCCAAGATGGAGGTTTTGGGCGGCGCTTCGAGAGTGGTGGGCTCGTCGCTGGGCGAGGAGAGGGCCAAATCTGCGGATGATGATTCGGCCGAAGACACAGTGGAGTGGGTCTGGGAGCGGTGGTAGATCTTTCCTGCCGGTTTGGACTTAGTGCCAGCGTGTGGGCGAAGGAGAGTCATGAATGCACTGAACGGATTGGGCGTGGGTTTGATGCTGGGAGATGAGGGTTGGGAGGGTGGTGCAGAAATGGTGAGCTGCTGTTGCTGGCTGCGCTCCCTCGCCGAGGGCTCATTGGTGAGCGGTGCTTCAGTAACCGGATTGTTTTCTATAAGTCGCTGGGCCGCTGGCTCCTCTGCAGTGCCGTGAGCGACGATGGTAGGCGGCACCACTGTCGAAGAAGTGGCCGAGTCTCCACTCTTGCTCCAAAATGTATTCCCAAACCCACCCGGAAACCCAAATCCCGTCGGCGGCAGTGGTTTACTCGCAGAGGTTGCCGTACTGGTACTCACGAGTTGGCCCCAGCCCCACTCAACCAGGCCACCGACAGGACCATTCTCTCTCCTCGCCTTGTCAACCCTGCCGAGTCCCTTCCAATCTAGGAATAGCAAGCAACTAGTGCGGAGTGGAACGATTCCGTCGTTGACAACATTTGCGTACACCGTCCGATTACGGAACATCTTGAGAACTTCGTGCGCCGGTCCCGTGGGCAGGATTCTGAGAAGAGGCTTAGAACTTCCATCACCACCCGCAGACTTGGATGCTGTCCCATTGCCACCAAACGCCGCAAACGCGCCGGGAGCCCTCCACTTCAGGCCCAAATCTTGTCCAGTCTTTCCCACCAGCCCAAAGTCGAGTGCGAACCGAACGTAGAGCGGGTTCTCGTTGGACAATCCTAAAAATGGTGTTGCAAGCGCGACAAAATTGACCGGTTTGATCTCTTGAAAGAAGGTGGGCGAGTGTGCGTGGATGTAAGCAATCGCATACGTCTGCACCAGGCCTCCGAGGGAATGGCCGATAAATGAAATACTTGTAATCTTGTACGGTGGTACATCCCCAGCCCCGTCGTTCAGCCCTGGCAGTCCGTTATCCCTTGCTTCGGGAGTCAGATGCGGGTGATGATGCGGCTTCCTCGGTTTGTGCAACTTATTGCGGCCCGATTGCGGCAGCGGAGGATGGTTTGGACGTGCGGTGTGGAGGACGAATCTCGCGAGTCTCTTCCCGAGATACTTGATCCCTCGTTCGGTGCGACAGCTGTTGTCGTGGAACCCGCGCACAATCACCTGCTCGGCATTCTCCTCCTCGGCGGCAGACATCTTGCCCTCCTCGACGAGCTTCCTCCGCATCAGTGTCGCCTTCCTCTCCTCCTCATCGATCGACTCCTTCAAAAATAGCATATCCGCACCGGTATTACTATGCAAACCATGTGTGAGAATAACCAAATGCACATCCTTCGTCTTTCTCTTCACTTTCTGCTTTCTCCTTCTCTCCCGCGCCTCATCCTGCTCCTCTGGATCCCTCGCCATCTCCTCCCTCGTCAGCCCCTCCTGCCAACTCGGAAACGCAGGTGTCTCCCATAGCTCCTTCGTCCCCTGCAACTTCACTTGCACCGCACGAGACAACACGCCATTCTCTGCTCCCGTACCATCACTTCCCGAGCTCCCGGGCCGCGGCGTAGTATTCCCGCTGCCAAGCGGATACGCAAAGCTGAGGCACTTCTCGTCTCTCCCGAGCAGTATCTCGTAGCCGACCGTCGCCGTCGTCGAGAAGATCACCTGACTGATGACCTCGATGATCCACGTGACGCTGCGGCGTCGCTTCGGATCGCGCGAGAACGTGCGTTTCCCGTCCAGACTCATGCGCCCGCCGTGTTCGTACCCCTTCCGACAGCCGGGAGCATCTGGCGCGCCCGATTCGCGGAATATCCGCATCGAGTCCTCGATCAGCTCTGGCGGGATCGGCAGCGTCGCGTAGAACGAGGCGCCGGCTTTGAGGTGCGGATCGTAGCTGCCCTCCCCCCATCATCGTCAGCACAAGCGCCCCCTCCCCCCCTCCATCTGTTCCCGAGTGACCTACACCGGAATCCCGCCCTCCTGCTTCCCCTGGCCCCTATCGCGCTCTCCCTGCAGCTCCTCGTCGCGCTCCCTGGTGCCGGGCGTACTGCTCGTCCACGGCTCGAACTCCTGGCGCCGCACGGACACGTACAGCGTGTACGGGCCGTGCAGGTACGCGGCGCGGAACGGCAGCGGCGCGGTGTTCTTGATCCGTAGGTGCAGCGCGGCAGGCAATGGCAGCAGCCGGTCAGACGACGGCGTGTACGTTATTGTGTACCGGCGCACCTCGCCGATTCGAGTGCTGCCGGTGGTGTGCACGAGGAGCATTGTTGCGGTTGGAGCATGTGGTGTCGGGGGTGTGCGTGGTGTTGGTTTGTTGTGAACTTGTGATGATAATCCGCGAAGAGGCGGTGGTTGTGGTAGTGATAGTAGGGAGTGGTTGCGGGGCGGCTCAGAGCACTTCCGCTCTCATACCTTTCTTTCGGAGATGCTCCGCGTGCGTGCATGTGAGCTGTCCGTTTTCGAAGCAGGGATATTTACATAGCGCGTCATAGCCAAAACCTTTCAGTCAGGTCACGGGCTGTGTCCAACGAACCGCAACGAGTTTCCGTTCGAGTCAACTACAAATACAAGGTTTATGCTCTTACCCCCAGTCATATCGCCACTGAACTTTGAACATCCAGCCAGTACTCTACATATATATGACCATCCCGAAGGACGAAGGTTATTGGATAGATGGACTCGCTCGGCAGAAAGGTGACTGCATACACATTGTATTTGCACACGCCATGACTTTTGTTGGTCGAACTCAATGCACCGGGCGAAGCTGCAGGGCAAAAAAAAAAAGCTTGTTCTAACCTCAATCTTTGGTTCTCCTCTATGTAGGTAACTAGACGAATCCCCAACGTCGCTTTCCACCCCCTCCTCCCCCTCCTCCCCCATTCCTTGATCCTAAAGTACAGTGGGCAAACGAACAGTTGCAACAACGCATTAAACATTAGAAAACATCGTCAACGACAACAACAACCGCAGACAGAGAAAGACACAACACAGCAAAGAAGATCAACACAACAGACGGACGCAAAAGCAGAGCAGACGTGAAAATCACAAGACAATCGAAAGAAAGAGGAAGTGGGATATCAACATTGAAAACACCGCTTCTTTTCCCTCCAAACAAGACAGCAAAGTGAAGAAAAGAACACGCTCGCTTTTTTATATCCGCCTCAGAATCTCTTCACCGATTTGTTGTTTTTCCCAATGCACTCCCCCACCCATCCATCCATCACACGTCCCCGAGAGTCGATGACGACGAAAGAAAGGAAAAGAACAAAGCAGGACAATTGAAAAAAAAGAGAAGGGAATGAAATGAAACGGAAAAGAACGCCCGTACACAGCACTAGCCAAAATGCCAGAGAGAGAAAAAGGATGAAAAAACTAGTATCAATAGTGGAACATGTGCAAATGTTTACTCCTTCTTCTCCTCGACCTTGGGGGCCTCGGTGAGAGCGATGGGCGCAGGAATGGGGACCTCGGAGATGTCTTTGGGAGCCGCTGGAGCATCCTCGCGAACCTCGACCTCAGTGATTGGCTGCGTGGCGGCCTCGGCGACGACGACTTCGGCGGTGACGGGCTCGGTAAGGGGCAAGGGGGTGACCTCCTCCTCCTTCTTGGCAACCGGCGTCTCCTCGGCCTTAGGGGCCTCGATTTCGGCTACTGTAGCGGTCTCAGGGACAGCCACGACGGGAATCTCGGCGACCTTCGGTTCTTCCACGGTGGTCTCAGCGGGGGTGGTGACGCTCACGATTGGCGCGGCCTCCTCCTTAGGTGCCTCCTTGGGTGCCTCCTCGGTAGCCTTGACCTCCTCGACGACAGCCGGCTTAGTCTCCTGCTCATTCGCGGCGGCGGCGGCAGCGGTGGCTTCCTCGACAGCCTTAGCCTCCTTGGCCTCCTTCTCCTTGACGGCGGCCTCCTCGGCAGCCTCTCCGTCGACGTCCTTGGGGCTGTGGACCGAGTTGCTACCCGACTCCAAAGGCTCGGCGTTTCCACCGTACTGCTTAGGAATGTCCTCGCCCAACCAGGAGGCCAGCTCCTTGCTTGAACTCAACATCTCCAACTGAAGAGAAATTGCAATCAGCGATGAACTCCTCGACATATCCAATGGCAAAAACATACCTTTGACACCGTAGCGTTGCTCAACAGCCTCTTGATGAAGCTGTAGACCCAGCCCATGAGCGCGGGAACGTTCCTGCATCACGAAAGTCAGTTATGCAACCACATCGCATCGATCGGCGGAACGAGCACATACACGAAAAACTTCCTCTCCAACGTTTCGGGGTAGTATCTTGCGAACATCTCAATCGTCTTCTTGCTGGCCGCCTTGACCTCCGACGGAAGTCGCAAGAAAGAAACGTTCATGTAGTCATGGACCTGAAGACTCATGTAAGGATCCTCGCCCTGACCGTAGTCGGGGATCGGCTCGGTGGCCTCGCCCAACTTGAGACGCGTCAAGCTCTCCTCCATGAGATTGACCCTCCACCGGATGAACTCGTCGAGTCCGCCGAACGTAGCCTTGATATCCTTGGTGGCACCGTAGATGTTCCAAGAGACGACCTTCTCCACACCGCTCTTGTGCTTGATGGTGTTGACGTATCCGATTCCCTTGAACTTGGTCTCGCTCCATCCCTTGCTGCTCTCTCCGTCGGCGGAGAAGAACCCCTTGCGCCACACCATGGTGTCCTTCAGCTGCGAGAAGGCCTTGGCAACGTCGTTCGCGTTCGCGCGCAGGAACTTCTGCAGGATCAGCGCGGTGCCGAAGGTGGGCTGTGGGACGGGCTTCTTGTCGGCCGAGGCGACGGACGCGGTCTCGGCAGCGACGCCGGCTTCTGGTGTAGGGGCAGCGGCATCGGCGGGGGGAGGAGTGGAGGTGGTGGCAGGAGGGGTGGCGGAGATGGCGCTGGGCTCAGCGGCAGGAGGAGCGATAAGGGTGAGTCCCCAGATCGAGTTGTAGCCCTCAGAAGCAGTGAGAATCTCTGGAAGCTTCTGGTGGAGCTTGATGATGGGGTGGTCAGCCTTGAGTTCCGGCCATGTTTGGGACGACATTCTGTTCGTTTGTGCGGTTATCGTGCAACTTGACTGTTGTGTTCGTGTTCGTTTGAATTCGTTGGGAGAGAGTGGAGAGGGGGGGTTTGGTTATCGGTGGTAGAATATTAGGTGAAATGGTACGAGAAGAAGAGAGCGAGGGGGGTTCTTCACGTATGTATTGGAGGTGAGAGAGTGTTGGAAC
Source organism: Tricharina praecox (assembly GCF_024521635.1). Classification (NCBI taxonomy): domain Eukaryota; kingdom Fungi; phylum Ascomycota; class Pezizomycetes; order Pezizales; family Pyronemataceae; genus Tricharina; species Tricharina praecox. The sequence continues at coordinate 144,093 of NW_026250435.1, read as the reverse complement.
GAAGTGAAGGAGTGAGGAGTGTTGGAATGAAGAGAGGGTTGAAGGTGGAAAGGGGGAGAAGGTGGAACGGGGATTGGAGGGAGGAGGAGCAAGGCAAACAGAGAAGGGGTTTGAGGGTCCGTTGCTGCGTTGCCCGTTGCTCGGGAGATGCACGTCTTGTCTTGTAGAAGCACGAGCAGGGGTCGTCCAGACGCAGCTCGTGCGCTCGGACCACATGTAACTTGAACCATTTACGATTCTATCATTTTATATACATTTTCCAGACCATTCCAATTTCACTTCTCGCTCGCTAAGGGAAGTGGGTAGGATAAAGCCTGTATCTAGGGGTAGAGATGGGGAGCTACTGCAGGTGAGCTTTATGTTTAATCGAGGCAGAGAACTCAACGACGGGGAATAGCGACAGCGGGAAGAAGAAGAGAAAGAAAGAGAGTGCCGGATGATTCAATTCGGCGATTTATCAAGAGTGTATGGGATGTAGATAATAAATCCTGTCTTTCTCGGTTCTCCATCGCAAGATGAAACCAACAGCAACACGAGGATTTCGAGGGGGAACGAGCAGGGAGCTTTCCCTCTAGGCCGTTGCCGCCTAGCTCGAGTAGAGTATTTGCCAGTCCTGTACATCCCGACTGGCGTTCAGGGTTTGATGACCACCAACACCCAACAGGGATGATGCAGGAAAGGGATGCCACTCCGGCAATTAGGAGTGGTGAAACACCGGATGCGACTTATGATATGTTTCTTTCACCGTGGCATCACTCGCGATCGTTTGTGATCACCAGCCTCAATGCACCATCGAGCAAGATTAGGTGCTCTACCCACGCTGCATTTCGGTTGCGGTCGGAACGAGATCGCGGAGAGGACGCCGTGGCCATGTGGGCGTGTGGCACACGTTAAAAGGGAAAGTGCCGTGAACTAGAGTAGGTTCCGGTACAAAGAATTGTGCTATCGTTACACTCCCGGACCGAGCCGGCGACGTGGCCTTAAGTTGGCGTATGACAGGAGACCAAAAATACACGGGTGTCCATAGGTACAAACTGTAAACAGGCTCTGCTATCACACGATCTCACTCGGTAAACCGTCAAAACGACATGTGTTACACAACTGGATATATCTGCGAGGTTCGCGACGGTAGAACTTCCGTTGAAGTATTCCTGAATTGCGACCACGCACCTGCAAGTTGCTCGTTGACCGTTTACCTACCTAGATAAAATCCTTGGATGCTATCGTTTGTGCCTTACGGCGGGTCACGGCTGTGTATGCACTGAGCCCCCAATAGTATCAGATTTATGATTACCTGCCAGCGTGTAGAGATGCTGTATGCAAGTCTATAATATAGTAGCTACTCGATCTTAGCTTACTACCAAGAGCTCGACGTAGATAGGCGAGTCCTAGTTACGAGGCGGTTATATATATGGTACCGAAGCTATGATACCAGGGAAGAAGAACACACGGCATCGGGACTCGGGAGCCTATTGCTGCAAAGGAATGAGTTGGTGATCCGTTTACGAGTAACTACCACAGACCCTTTCCTTCCCGCCGTGTAGAGGGTCGAGTGAAGAACCCGCTACATACCATACAGTCCGCTGCGGCCAAAAGAAGTCCATCACTTCGAGGAGTACCGTATAGCCTTCAAACCGAGTGATTATCTGTGTAATTACGCAGGTAGCACTGTGAAGTACCGTGTCGGAACTTGTCTGCCGCTCTCAAAAGCTGTCGCTCAAGCTTGCTCTCATAGCGACCATATGGATACCTAGCACGACGACATCTGGCTTCCGCTGACTGCTGCTCCTATCATACATACAGCTATAGAAGAGCTGACCTCCTTGTACGATGATGGGTTGAAAGATCGATGAAATCTTGAAGCGATCCACAGCCCTCGTCGAGTATCATACATCCATATGCATCTGTAATCCCCATCTCCGCAGTGGGGAAGATACGAAGAGCGTGCACTCGATTCCTATTCGATTGTTCTAGTAGCAATTTCCACGCGATGCCTTTCCCCTAAATATCATCTTCGGTGATTCGGAGGGAGGTCATAGAGATAGAAGGCCTAAAGAGTAACCGCAATAGACACGAGTCTATGACCTAGACAGAGGGAGTAATTACTAGTACGCTGCTTCTGTTTTCGGCTCGGCCAAGGGAGAGAGGTCCGAGCAAATAGGTTAGAGCAGTCGGGTTCTTGGCACGGTCGTCGACGGCCTAGATACAGTTTAGTGGCTTATGTAAGAAGTAAGTAGAGTAAGTAAGCCACCCCCTCCAGCCCTTAGCCCTAACACCGGCCAAACGACACCCACAACTCCGCAACCGCAGAGCCTCAGAACCGCTATAAAACCCCCCCCCCCCCCCCCCCCCCCCTTCGCCTCCTCCCTTTCCCCCTTTTTCCTCAGCTCTCTTTGGTACGTCCTCCTTCCCCAACCTTCATCATCACTACAATACTAACTCCATCTACAGCCTTTTGGCTTAGATCAAGTGTAGTATCTGTTCTTTTCAGTTTAATATCTGAAATCCGATTACAACATCGGTTCTAATATTAACCTCATTTTTGCAAATTGGGGGCTGGCCGCTGTGCTTGCGCATGTTGGTCCCCATGGTGTCGCTGGTATTGCACTGTCTCCAGTTGATGCGAATATTGAAGCAGCTTTCATTGTTCTTCTGGCCGATGCGCGAGAGGATGAAGAAAGTTGGAGGATACCGACGGTACAGGGCAGATTGAGTTGGTGTGGTGTTCTATAGATGCGTGACTGGCGTTGCGCATGTTCACAGGGACGCCGAAGCCCATGTTCTGAAGATGAACCGCCGGTTGCGGCGGTTCTTCTTGAATTCCCGTGGAGTTCGCTCCCCCCACCCCAACACGACGTCTCCACACCAACCCCGTTCTTCCTGCCCACTTCCACACTTAGCTCCAGTGGCTCCACACTCCCTCTGTACCGGTAAGGTATCTGGGTCCTCGGCGTACCCGGAGCTAGGTACCTGATATACGACATTTTAGTGTTCACCAATGACCACCTCGCCAGCCAGTCGTCAATAGTCACGGCCGCAATCGTCCCCTTGGGCCCTTACTTTATCGCAGCCTGAATTTCAGATTCCGAACGCTTGGTGTAACGTATTCCGGCGTGCGCAAGCAGCTCTTCACCTAGGTAGATGCATACAATTAAGATTACCATTGCGTTCGGAGATTCCTTAGAGCTCCCTGCTAGGGAAAAACTATTACTCTACATACTTCATGGTGACCAGGTAGGTACTCTAACGAAGGGACGGTTGTCGAGACTCGACCCCGGGTATGTACTACGTGTACTATGTGCAACTTGGAGTATTTCTTTAATGATGTTCGGAGATAGAATCCTTTACTATTACTATAGGCCAATTCAAAACGGGACATGGGCAGGAACAAGGAGAGGAAATGACGAGCTTCAGTGCGAAGGTCGATACAAGGTAATTGTTGAGTTTTACGACCAAAGGAACGGGCCGTAGGAGGAGGAGGAGGAGGAGGAGGAGGGTGCATACGCGCTTGCATAGTATCTCCCGTGTTCTCCCGCGAGACCATTGCCGCTTCGCTCCCGTTCACTTGGTCGAGAAGCTTGCAGTCGGAGTTTGAGTTCCGGAGGGAGATTCAGCTCACGACCACCGTAAACATCAACGCTGTCACCCGGCACGGTTAAAGCCAGTATGCATAAATATTTTCGGATATTATATATGTAGGTTACCCACTCCAAGCCCTCAGCCCTAAAATCGGCCAAACCTCACCCCACAACCGCAACCGCAGAGCCTCAGAACCGCTATAAAAACCCCCCTCCCCCTTCTCCCTTTCCTCTTTTTCCCTAGCTCTCTTTGGTACGCCCCCCTCCCCCCAACCTTCCCCCCAACCCTTCCCCCCATCACCACCAGCATACTAACTCCATCCACAGCCTTTTGGCTTAGATCAAGTGTAGTATCTGTTCTTTTCAGTTTAATATCTGAAATCCGATTACAACATCGGTTCTAATATTAATCTTATTTTTGCAACTTGGGTGGCTGGCCGCTGTGCTTGCGCATGCTGGCCCCCAATGTGTCACTGGTATTGCACCGTCTCCAGTTGATGCGAATGTTGGAGTCCAGCTCTCATCGTTTTTCTGGCCGATGCGCGAGGGAATGAGGAAGGTTGGAGGTACGGGGCCGGGGGATTGGGCAGGTGTGGTGTTGACGTGGAAGCGAGTATGGCTGCGAAAGTGCTTCGAGTCACGCTGAAGGACATGTTCCGAAAAGGAACCGCAACCGGCGGCGCTTCTAGAATTCCTGTGTAGTTCGCTCCCTCCATTCTTTCCGCCCTCTTCACACCGCTCCAGCGGCTCCACTCTCCCTTTATACGGTACAGTATCTAGGTCTTCGACGACATCCTTTCCCCCCGGAAGCCGCTGTTTCGCACCCGGATATACAACACTCCAGTGTTCACAGATAACCGCCCAGCCAGGCGTCAATGGCCACGGACGCAATCGACCCCCTTGCTTCATCGGAGCCTGGAGGTCAGATTGGGAAAGCCTGGTTTTCCGGCGTCTGTGAGCAGCTCTTCACTTGGTCAAGAAAGTCAAAGCTTGAGTTCCGGCCGCTCCGCTGCTCACCGCAGCACAGAGGCGCCTCGACCCCGCGCTCCCACACTACTCACTCAATGTACTACCTGGTGCTGAAGTCACCCCCCCTCAAAGCTCCCAGCTCTAACACCGGCCAAATCTCACCCCACAACCGCAGAGCCGCAGAACCGCTATAAACCCCCCCCCTCACCCTCCCCCCTCACCCTCCCCCCTCACCCTTCTTTTCCCCAGCCCTCTTTGGTACGCCCCCCTCCCCCCACCCTTCCCTTCCCTTCCCCCCCAACTACCACCACCAAGCTAACTCCACCCACAGCCTTTTGGCTTAGATCAAGTGTAGTATCTGTTCTTTTCAGTTTAATATCTGAAATACGATTATATATCGGTCCTAATATTAATCTTATTTTTGCATTTCCGGGGGTCGGCCGCTGTGCTTGCGCATGCTGGTCTCCAATGTGTCACTGGTATTGCACTGTTTCCGGTTGATGCAAATATTGGAGCATTTCAATGGAATTTTCCAATTTCCAAAGGTTTTCATCGTTACTCTGGCTGATATACGAGGGGATGAGGAAAGTTACTGGGTACGGTACGGGGGATTGAGTGAGAGGGGTGTTTCAATGGAAGCGGGTCTGGCACTGCGCTGCAAAGAGTGATGCCGATGTCCATGTTCCGAGAAGGAACCGCCGCATCTAGCGGTGCTTCTATAGTTTCCGTGGAGCTCGCTCCAACCCGCGATTTTTCCCGCCCACTTCACACTCCGCTCTCTATATACTCCCTCTGCACCGTACGGCAGTTGTCTAGGTCCTCGGCGGCATCCTTTTTTGTTTCCCCCGGTCGGCCGCTGTTTCGTGCCTGCGCCTGCGGCGTACCCGGAGTTGGGTAGATACGACACTTCGGTGTTCACAGACGACCGCTCAGCTGAGCTGGCAGCCAGTCGCCACGGACGCAATCGACCTCCTTGCTTTACCGGAGCCTGGGCCGTGGAGGTCAGATTCAAATTTCGAACGCTTCGTGTAGAGTAACGTGTTTCTGCGTCCGCGAGCAGCTCTTCGCCTACCTACCTCGCCACTATGCAGCGCTTCGGTAATTCCTTTCTGCCATGGAAGAGCTATTACAAATGGTATGTACTTCGTGGCGGCTAGGTAGAGTACTCTATTGTATTGTATGGGCCGAACACGGCCAAAATGCAGAATTACCAAACAAAAACACCCGACATCACTCGCCACGCGAAGGCTTGAGGCAAACAGAGAACGCGACTGGTGTAAACCTATCTACTAGTAAGGCCGCATACGAAAATCAATTGATGTTCCCTCTGTCACCGGTCTGAACCCCACCATAAAGACAAAAAATTATCCCCGAACACTAACCAACACGAATTTTGACATCATTTGTGGATCATTATTGCCATTACCACTACGTGGAACTTGGCGTGCTCTGCTCGATCGCCGAGTCCCTCCTATCCCCATGCTGCTCCCCTCCCTCCCCCTCCCACTCCTTCCGATTCCTCGCCTCCAGACTCGTCGACGGCTGCCACACCAGATCCCACTGAAACATAACCGGCAGTGCGAGTCCGCGCTCTCTACAGATCTCGTAGTAGCTAGTGAGAAGGAACGGCTGCATGAGGCTCGGCATGAGGTCGCGACTGCTGAACACCACATCCTTGCTGCCCGTGAGCCGCTTCATATGCTGCAGATACGCCTTGACGCCGCGCTCGCTACGCTTCCACATCATCATCCCGGGGGCGAGCTGTCGGGCGGCGCCCTGCGGCGGCACAATCGTGAACGTCGTGTAATGGTACGGGATTGGCGGGGCAGGCGGCCCGGAAACGAGCGCCTGCGCCAGCAGCGGCGTGCCAGAGAACAGATGTATCCCGCTGGTGGCGCGGGGGTTGCACTCGAAAGCCATGACTTCGCCGCTGCGGGTCTCGACGAAGTCGAACGCGAGCTGCGCGCCGACTGTGGGGAGGTTCTTGGCGATGGCGACGACGTACTCCTCGATGGCCGGGTGCGCGATCGAGCGGAAGTACACGCAGCTGCTGCCGTCGATGGTGTCCTGTACGGGGTACAGGCTGAACGCTTGCACGCGCCCCCCGCGGATCACCATGTAGCTGCAGTACCGCTGCCCAGAGAGCCACTCCTGCGCGATGTACTCCGCGCCCTGCGACATGTCGTCCACGCACTCCTGCGGCACCTCGTCCCCGCGCCGCAGGTGGAACACGTTGCTCGCCGCGCGGCCGAACACGGGCTTGACGGCCCAGCCGTCGGCTTCCTCGCCGGTGTCGGTATCGGCGAGGAGGCGCAGCACGTCCTCGCGGGAGCGGCACAGGTGGGCCGCGGGACGGCGCAGCCCGATCGAGCCGAGCCACTCTGAGAACGACCACTTGTTGTGCAGCATCATAAGGGTTTCCCAGGGCGGGGCGAGCATGCGGGCGAGGAGCTCGGGGTGCTTCGATTCGGCCAGGTAGAAGATCTCCTCGTGCATCGGGATGATCAGGTCGATGTTTGCGTCCCGCACGGCGGCGACAATGCCAGAGATGAACCCCGGGGCGTCGATGTGCGGCGACGGGACGAAGTAGGATTTCTTCACCGCCCGAGAGAACTTGCATACGTGGTAGTGCATCGGGTCCGCCACGAAGACGGTGTGCGAGAGCAGGAAGAGCTGTCGTGCTAGGTCCACGGTCACAGGGAAGCGCCCGTTCGTCAGGAGGATCCGGAGCGGATGCGGATTCTTGCTGCGGCGCGAGAAGCACGGCATGGCGGCGGTGATGGTTTGTATCTCACGGGTATGTTGCGGTGTTCGGCGTGGACGGTATGTGATATTCGTGAGTTAGGTATTGCGTTGCGAGCCGGGAGCACAGACAGACCGGTGCGTGTGTGTGTCGATCCGCAAAGAGGGTGGCAGTAGCAGTCGGGGAAGGTATCGCTCGTTCTCTCTCTCCAAGCTCCAGCCACCGATGGAAGTTCTTATCCTCTTTCCCATCTGCTCGGCATTTCCAAATCCGCAGTCGAGAGAGCTTGACAAGTCACATACCGAGTGACAGCTGCATGACGTCATACGCACACCACAGCCACCACCAAACATCGGATGTGGCGTTCCGTCCTTGCAGACTGCTGTGACAGTGGAGAATACAGTACCTCATTCCCACGCGACGGGATGCGTCTACATACTCTAGGTACTTGTCCATTCCGGGACCTGGTTCTTGGCACTGTCCTTTGTCCCTTTCTCTCATTGCAGTGAGCAGCTTTTGTAGCTTCTCAGCAATGGGCATCGTCCCTGACTTGCAGCCCCCCTGTGGCCGAGTCCGACATTGTCTATCGTGGATAGCATTCTCTGTCCGAGGCTTCATACCTTGTCTCCACGAGCTCGTCGTTTGTCATCAAAAGCCGTCTCTTTTACCCATCTTTCTCATTCATATCATCCATCTCATTCAATCAAATCCAGTTCTTTTCTCAGTTTCAACAATGGCCGTGGGCAGACGAAGAAGAAGGGTGATCGGTAGTGAGCGGGAGATTTCCGGGTGCGAGGAGGAATGCAGCACTGCAGACGTGATGCGTGTCGACTCCGGATATAGCATGCGAGCGACGGTTGACGTCAAGGCGGGCGCGACTTTTGACGTTCGTGATCGTCGTTTTGGGAATATGGAGTGATCTTTCATGATCCTCCGGCCGTGCAGGAAGCAAGGGTAGGGACGATGAAGAAGAAGTCGCACGAGTTCGGAATTGGAGGCCAGGACCCAGAAGACGCGGCTGTCCTTGTTACATCCATATCTTCATATCAGACATGTGGATTGTAGACTTTTGGGCCATCGAAGCTCGCCGGTGTCTTGCTCTGCTCGAACGATGCCGTTATTCCAGCTGGAGAACTGCATAGGTGGGTTATGTCGGAAGGCATCTAATGTCCCTACCGTGGCTAGCTATCACCACAGAGATAGACGATAGGCAGATCGCCCTCCAACCATTCGCCACTCCAGGACACGACTGGATGCCAGAGTACCCCGATAGGAAGTTATCCGCGATATCAAAGAGAATGCACATAGTTTATCGCGCAGGAGCAGAATTCCCCACCGTCAGTTCCCCGCGCATTGCGTGCAAACAAGCATTACGGCTCAACCGTCGCGCACGATGAATACTGCTTATAATACCTATGCTACAGAACCCTGGGAGCACCATACATAACTGCAGGGGGTGGCGGCGAGTGCGATATCGAGATAGACAGGCACGGGAAAATATGGAGATGCGGAATGGAGACGGAAAGAGCCGCGCACTTTCAAAGAGGACGGTGGGACTAGAGTGCCCGGTTGGGGGCAGCTGGAGAAATGCACGGCAATGGGCAAGGCGTGTATATATCTGTCGTATCCCGCTCGAGGGAATGACTCCAGCCAGCCCGCAATTCTCATTACTGCCAGCAATCGTCACACAGCCATGCGGTTCTCTCTTGCTCTCCTCTCGCTGCTTCTGGCGCCGTCCCTCGTCCTGGCAGCTCCCGTAGAGCACGACGATTACATCATCTTCGAATCACACCCTGCACCGGAAGGATGGCGAACCCTTCCCACCGCACCCGCCCCTTCCACGCACCTGACCCTTCGCATTCACCTCACCACGGCCCACTCCCTCCTCGAGGACGAGCTCCTCGCCGTCTCCGACCCCACTCACGCCCGTTACGGCGACCATCACACGCAAACCTCCCTCCGCGCCTTCACCGCCGCAGCGCCGGAAGCGGTCTCGGCGGTCACTTCGTGGCTCTCCGCCCACGACCTCGAGTCTTCACTCTCCGCCTCCGGGGATGTGATCAAAACTCGCGTGACGCTGGAACAGGCTCAGTCCCTGTTGAGGACGACATACCACAAGTACCATAACACGGATGGCCGGACGATAGTGCGTACGACCGAATACTCGGTCCCTGTGGCGGTAAAGCGGTTCATCGAGATGGTGCAGCCAACGACCATGTTTGGGCTGCAGCGGATGGGCGCCACGCATGAGCCTTTAGGTATGACTGCGCCTGCCAGGACTGCAACGCAGACGGCTGCGGCTTGTAATTCCTCCATCACGCTGAAGTGTCTCGCCAACTTGTATGGATACGGGGGATATCGATCGAAAGGAAAGGCTAGTGTAGGGGTGTCGGGTTTCTTGGAACAATATGCGCAGTTCGATGATTTCACAACGTTCCTCGAAAAATACAGGCCTGCTGCTGCTGGAGCCAATTTCTCGGTGGTATCCGTCAACGGCGGTCTGAACCTGCAGAACGTTACCGACATCAACGCCTTCGTGGAAGCAAACCTGGATATCCAGTACACTGTCGGCATCAGCTACCCCGCGGAGAACACCTACTTCAGCACTGCCGGCCGTCCCCCATTCGTCTCCGACCTCGACGTAACAGAAAACAACTCCGAGCCATACCTCGAATACCTCGAGTACCTGCTATCGCAGCGCACTTTGCCCAGCGTTCTCAGCACGTCCTACGGCGAAAGCGAGCAAACCGTGCCTCTCTCCTACCGGCTCTCGGTATGCAACCAATTCGCACGTCTCGGTGCACGCGGCGTGTCCGTAATCTTCGCTAGCGGCGACTCGGGCACCGGCTGGTCGTGCAAAACCAACGACGGCACGAACAGCACCCGCTTCCAGCCGGTCTTCCCCGCCGCCTGCCCGTGGGTCACCTCCGTCGGCGGCACGGAAGGCGTCGCCCCAGAGCACGCGGTCGACTTCTCCAGCGGCGGGTTCTCGGAAACCTGGGAGGCGCCCGCCTACCAGCGCTCCACGATCGCCCGGTACTTCCGCACGCAGCCCGCCGCATGGCGCCCGTACGTGAAGTACTTCAACACGACCGGCCGCGGCTTCCCCGACGTCGCCGCGCAGGCGAGCAACTACGAAGTGGTCCTAGGCGGCTCGGCGCGGCAGGTCAGCGGCACGTCGGCGGCGGCACCGGTGTTCGCGGGGATCATCGCGCTGGTCAACGATTACAGACAGCGCAGGGGGAAGAAGTGTCTCGGGTTCCTCAATCCCGCGCTGTACAGGAACCCCAAGGCGTTCACTGATGTCACCACCGGAAGGAGCACCGGCTGTGATGGGATTTGGGGTGGAGAGCCCATCGAGGGAGGGCCGGGAATTGTCCCCGGTGCTGGGTGGAATGCGACGGTTGGTTGGGTACGTCTCCGGAGTCTGGATTGCATGCACGGCGGAGAAGATGCTGACTGACGGGAATATACAGGATCCCGTGACGGGTCTGGGGACTCCGAAGTTTGGGGCTTTGAAGGATATCTAGGTGCATATATGTGCGAAGTGCATGGTCGCTGGGAATCACGACAGAACAACGTTTATTCGTGTGATGTAGATCGGATTGTATCATGCAGGGGCCGTTTTAATCTACTCTAGGTACCCTAGATTCATAGTAGAGCACGCCGAAGACAATTGTGAAGTTCGTAAATATAGTAAACAATTACACAGAGAATCGGTGATGTTAGCGGCGGTGGTGGTCGTGAGCTGGATCTCACTCCGGAACTCAAGCTATGGTACGGTATGACTGTCAAGCTGCTTGGCTACCTATATAAGTGAATGGGAGGCTGGAGTGAAGAGGCACTACAAATAGCGAGTGACTGATAGACAGATTCAGAGCGCATCACTCATCTTCACTAGGTATCCACACAACTTCTCGGTTCCAAGAAGTTAGAACATCCAAGAAATGTGAACGGAAAGAAGAACAAAAAGAATTCAGGAAAGTTTCTCTCTGACGAGTCGTGTGAATGGAGCATTCCAGTCCCATTGAGAGATAACAGAGTCACGTGCCCACCTCCTATCCACTACCACCATCCAGGTTTCGTCCAACTTGAGTACATACTCTACACGGCCGGGTGTCTCCGGCGAATCTCCCGCTGCGCCTCCTTCGACGTGGGGAGCTTTTGCAGTTTTGTCGCTTGGCGTCCGTCCATGTGGGAAATGCATTACAAGTTTGCAAGGCTGAAACTGGGCGGGTCTGAAATTAGATAGCAGTCACTACTCTACGCGCGGATAGCAGGATTTCATACTTCAGACTTCAGTTGGGATTTTGCCCTATGGCTTCTTGCCAGCTTGGACCGTGGGGTGTTGGTAGAACGGTGTTCCGCTGAGGCAGGCACGCAGGTTTGATTTCGTCCGCCGGTCTGTCGGTCGGTCGGTGAGCGTGCGGTGGCGGCCAGGAGGCGACGGCGGCAGGCCCGTGCGCTTTGATCGCTATTACTATTGCTTTGCTTTGCTTCCTTTCGCTGCCGAAGTTTGCCCCCCATCCCGCACCCCTGAGGCGTTGGGCTTGGCTTGGCGGGCCAGTATGGACGGTACACTCCTTTCCCGTTTCCGTCATGTGGCAGATGCCCCCTAGAGCAGAACACTCTACTCTACATACCCCCCCTTGTTGTCGATTCGAATCGCATCGCCTTTAGGTCGTCGCTATTGCTCCCACTACACTCCATACACTCACACTCAAACACACACGCTCCTTCCAGCTTTCTTTCGTTCTCTACAACTACCACCACTGCTGCTTTCGAGGACTTCGCGATAACTCACACTGCTGGACGGATAACTTTGATGTATTGAATCCGCTTTTGCTTGACGCACGACACTCGTACAGACACAGACACAAGCAGAGCATAGCGAAGCAACGCAGAGCAACGCAGAGCAACGCAAAACAGAAACAGAAACAGAAACAAAGCAAGGGACTCGAATCGCTCCACCGCACAGCACGACAGCAGCAACCATGATCCTCCCGCGCTCCGACATCCCCTACGGCGCGACGCACCCCCACTTCGGGCACACGACGCACCCGCCATACGGCGCGACACACCCACACTTCGGCGGACACAAGGACAAAGGGCTCTCTGCCGGCGCGATCGCCGGGATCGTGATCGCCTGCGTCTTCGTAGTCGGGGTGATAGCCTGGGTGGTGAGCCTTCCCTTTCCCCCCCCCCTCTCCCCCCCCCTTGAGCTCCACTGACCCACCCCAGACGCGAACCTTCCTTCGTCACCGCTCACTCGGGCTTCCGCCGCCAACGCTGCACACGTTCTTCCCGTGCCTCCCGGGGAAGCCTCGCGGCGGCAGCTACGAGCCGACGCGGCCGGCGGCGTCCGGCGGCACGCGCGGGCTGTTCGGCTTCTTGAAGCCGTCGCGCGGCGGGTATACCGGCGCGAATGAGCGCTCGGCGCGCACCCGCGGCGCATTCGACGAGGGCGCGTGGGATAGCCGCATGGACCACGAGGAGACGACGGAGTACACGGGGGCGTCGCAGGGCGTCAAGGAGGCTGTGATTGGTGCGTTGGCGCCACGCAGTAGAGAGCAGGATCTGGGCGTCGGGAGAGAGGAGGACCGTGGACGCAGTAGGAACCGTGGCGCTGAGGTCTATGTCGATTATGGCGATGAGCCCACCGCTGCCGGGAAGAACCCGTTCGATCAGGATGTGACCAGGAAGGATGGCTTTGGCGATGTTAGGATTCAGGGGGGACGCCCGAGTATCGATAGCTCAAGGAGGAGTGCGTTCAGGGAGGCGATGTGAGGAGGGTTACCGGGTTTGAAAATACCGTCCGTCGCGTTTGTGTTTTCCTTGCGTTTTGTTTCCTTGTGTTGGTTTGATTCTTCGTTTTCTTTGCATTCCTGCAGCTGTTGGTTTCGGCTTGTTCCTTCTTCTGTCCCTGCGTGTGTATGTGTGTGTATAGGTGTTTTTGTACTTCACCTTAGTGTCTCATTCCTTTCTTGCTACATACTGCGTGTGAATATAGAGTTACTATGTGTCCCATAGTCAGAGCTTCTTTTTGTTTGCACGGTCGAAAAATATAAGTGCGAATACCTATCTCAATCTCTACTTGCCAACGCAAAACTTCTCAAAGACAACCCCCAGAACCTCCTCGACATCCCCAGCCATTTCCCCCCTCCCAGTGATCCGGCCCAGACACTCGGCCGCGCCTCGGAGCTCTTCGGCAGCAACGACCACATCCACGTCCTCGCCGTCCTCAACCATCTCCAAAAAGTCATCCAGAAACGAAATGCACGCCTCGACGAGCACGCGCTGGCGCTCGGTGGCGCCAATGCTCTCGTACATTTCCGCGGCGGAGGCGCCCGCGGTCGGACTGAGCGGACTGGTCATGTGCTGGAAGATCCCCGTGAGCCCGTTCAGCAGCCGCTGGATGCCGTGCTCGGTCCGCTTGCGGCAGGAGACGCCAAATATGCGGTCATCCCTGATGTTCGGGAACGCATCGTTGACCTGGCGGACGACGTCCATCGGCAGGGCGTCCGCAGCGGCCGGGTGCAGATCGGTCTTGTTCACCACCGCGACCACCTCCTTCCCCGCCTCCTCCGCCTCGTTGACGAGTTTTTCCAGCTCGGGGGATACGCGCAATCCGACGGAGTGGTCGTCGTTAACGACGATGTCGACGACCGCGACGACGACGTCGGCGGACATGGCGCGGGCACGGGCGCGCTTTATTCCCTCCTCCTCGACCATGCCGACGCCCACGTCGTCCACCCGCAGCCCGGCAGTGTCCCCGAGCACGACCATGAACCCGCCCACGTCGACGGCTAGATCCACCACGTCCCGCGTGGTCCCCGCCTCGGGACTGACAATCACCGCCTCCCGCCCGACGACGGTATTGAGCAGCGAGCTCTTCCCCACATTCGGCGCGCCGACGAGCGACAGCGAGATGCCATTCTTGAGCAACTCCCCCCTGACAGCATTGCCCACATGGACCCTTAGCCTCTCCCTTAACTGCCTGACCCTCAACTCAACCCCCGCCACCAACTCGCGGTTACTCTCCTCAAAATGCTGATCCTCCGCAAAATCTATGAGCGCCTCCAGCTCCCCCCGTGCCAGCACCAACTGCCGTCTCCAGCGCTCATACCTATCCGCCAGCCCCCCAGCAGCACCGCGGACCGCGCGCCGCCTCTGCTCCTCAGTCGTAGCATCCAGCGTCTCCCCGAGCGCTTCGATCTCCGGCAGCGACAGCCGGTCGTTATAGAACGCGCGCCGCGTGAACTCGCCAGGCTCCGCATACCTCGTCCCCCCAGCTGCTCCCCCTACCCCTCCCGCTCCCTGAGCAGCAACAGGCACAGCCGCCAACACCGCGCGAATAATCGCCACCCCGCCGTGCACGTGAAGCTCCAGCACGTCCTCACCTGTATGGCTGCGCGGCCCGGGGAAGAACAGGCATAACGCGCCGGGGTCGAGGACCTCACGTGTCTGTGGGTGGTGCAGCGTGCGGAGGAGCGCGTGCCGTGGGGTTGGCGCGGCGGTGGGGGAGGTGGTGGTGGGTGAGGTCAGCGAGCGGTAGATCGTGAGCGCGGAGGGGCCCGAAATGCGGATTACGGCGATCGCGGATTTGCCCGGGGGTGTCGAGAGCGCGTAGATCGTTGGTTGATGGGGGTGGGGGTTGGAGTGCGTGCTGCTGATGGGAGGGGTGCTGCTGGTGGGAGCGGCGGCGGCGGTGGGGAGTATGTAGCCTTTTGGACGGTGACGGTGCTGGTGCGCGGGATGCGCGGCTGGGCGCGAGAACTGGCGATGGATGGGATTGCGGCCGGCAGCGGCGGCGGGGGCAGCGAGTCGTACCCGCGTTCGCGGAATGGAGGGCGGTTTTCGTAGGCGGAGAGGCATGGTGGGCAATTAAAACTGAAACTGAAACTGTGAAACTGTGAAACCGTAAAGGTGGGATGGGTTGGGATGGGATGCTGCGAGATGTATGACGTCTGTGCGGAGGTTGCCGAATGGGCTTGGAGCTAACGACTGGGGGGTAATCGCATCGCATCGCATCTCATCGCATCTCATCTCATCTCATCTCATCTTATCGAATCTCGAGGATCTCGCGACGCATGGCCATGGGCGCGGGTGATTGTACGTGAATCAACGGAGCAATCAACATGGTATGGCGAAGGCGGTATCGATGCCTTCGATTCTTGTTGCCGCCATCGTGTGAGAAATCGGCATCACGTCATCACCGTCACCAATATTATTCCCCTCTCCACTACATCAACTGCGACCTTCCACATACATTAAACATTACCCCCTCACCCCCCAATCCCCCACCTACCAAGCTCTATGCCCCCCATCGACCATCAAATCCGCGCCGGTCATGAAGCTGCTCGCCTCACTCATGAGAAACACCGCGACACCCTTATACTCATCGGGCGAGCTGATGCGTCCCAGCATGTTCTGCTGGCTCCACAGCTGTCTGCGCTCGGGGTACCGCTCAAACAGGTTCTCGACCATCTTTGTTGCTATGTACCCCGGCGACAAAGTGTTCACGCGGATACCGTGCGGAACGCCCCATTCTGCCGCGAGGTTGCGCGATAGCTGGTGCACCGCCGATTTCGACGTGTTGTAGGCCGCCATGGGGACGCCCTGCTGCTGTGTTAGCACTGAGAAGAAGAAGGGGAGGTGGGCTGGGAGACAAACGCGATTCGCCACGACACCGCTCATGCTAGCGACAAGTACAATACTCCCACCAGCCTTCTCCTCGCCTCTTTGTTCCGCGAGCCTAACCATCTCCCTTGCACACGCCTGAGCGGACAAAAACACGCCGGTAACATTAATCCCCATGATACGATCAAACTGCTCCTTGGTGCAGCGGAGGGCATCGACCTCCTCGAGCACGCCCGCAGCCGCAATTAACCCGTCGATCCTCCCCTCAGCATCCGCTACCCCCCGCACCGCGGCTGTCAGCGCCAAGTTGTCCCGTACGTCTAGGGGAAGGTAGTGCAGCTGCCCCCCGCCCGCTGGCAGCAGGGAGGCGGCACGTGTGAACTCGGTGGGCGCAGCGGAGTGCACGTCCAGGGCGTACACTGTTGCGCCGGCGGCGGCGAGGGCTTCCCCCTGTGTTAACCCGAGTCCCCGACCGCCACCCGTGATGAGGATCACTTTGGAGGAGATCGAGAGGTCCGCCGGGAGCCGCGGGGCGGAGACGGTGGCCTGTATGGGTGAGAGTCAGTGCTGCGAGGTTGGAGGTGGGCGGGAAAGGGAGGATGCACCAGAGAGCGGATCGGCGATGGCTGTAGACGGCACAGCAGCGAGCTGGTGGGGCGGAGGAGGCGAGACATCATACTGGCTCAACTGGCTCAACTGGCTCAACTGGCTTAACTGGCTTACTCGTTCGTGGGGGTGAACCGTTGGGGGGCTGCTGCTGTGCTGTGCTTTTGCTGTCTGATTAGCTACTATCCGGCGGGCGATTGAATGCTGTCCGGTTGGCTGGCTGGCTGGAGGATTGAATGCTGTCCGGTGGGATGGTTGGATTGTTTCTTGGAGGAGTGGGGAAAAAACTCGAGATATATACGAACCCTCCGCCTTGTTGCGCGGAGAAAAACGCGGACGGAGAACACGGACGGAATCACGGACGGATGAGGTAGCCCAGTATGTCATATCTGCTCCGTGCGACTGGCCTGTGCACGCTGTATACTCTATACACGCGTATGTACGCAATCGGACCGGACATGTATGGCCTATGGGAGAGGACTAAGAGGTATATAGCTGGAAGTAGTACCTAGGGGGGTGAGTTTCTGACAACTGTCTGCGGAGCAGACTCGGTAGAGTGGTTACTGTTAATGCCGTGGTAAACGAGACGGAGATGTACGTAGACGCGGACATACATCATCACACTTTCACTCTGCGCACGCAATCAGATCAGACATGTATGGCCCATGGAAGAGGTACATAGCTGGAAATAGTAGGGATTGAGTTGTCTGCGGAATACAGTGGTCAATACCATGGCAGACGAGACGGAGATGTACCAGTAGACGCGGGCATACATCATCACTTTCACTCTTTCACTCTTTCACTCTTCCACTCTTTTACTCTTTAGCCATTTATTTTCCCTAAAAAATAACCAAAAACAATAGACGAGCAGACAGACAGACGAGCAGACAGACAGACGAGCAAACAGACAGACGAGCAGACTACTACAATACGTTTATCCGTTGTAACTATACTATATCGTACCGGATTCAAAAAAGGACGTCTTAACTCCTTCAAACAAGCAATCCAACAATCAAACAAGCAATCCAATAAGCAAGCAATCCAGCAATCAGTCATTTAATCAATCAATCAATCCATCAATCCCCCATTTAGCATCGTACTCACCTCCAGTATCATACTCCCCCATGTATAGTAGTACCATGTACCATAACGCCCACATCCACCGCACGGGGTATAGCTAAAGTGTACTCACAAAATCCCCAACTGCGCCACCGTACCACCATGGCCCTCACCGCTCCTATCGCCCTCAATCGTAAGCTTAACATATCTCGCCTTTTTCCTCTGCCCCTCCTCCAGCTGTACAACGGTAGTATTCCCGGTCTGCATAACGACCTTAAGCGCGTCCTCGGCCCTCCAAGGCGCCGAGATCTCCACGGTATCTGCCTTAAACACCATTTGCCACACCTTCTCCTGCGCGGTATCGTTGCTCGCGAACAGCGCCCACCTGATCGGCGGCCACTTTGCCCAGTTGAGGCTGATGGCGTTGATATCCGTCAGCGCGCCGAGGTCGACGGTCAGGTCAGCGGGCGCAGCGGAGTGCGGCCGCCACTGCGTGTGGTTGCTGCCGTCGACGGCGCCGATCGGGAATTGCCCTGGGACGTAGGCGTCGAGGGTTGTGGCGAGCTTGCACTCGGCCTTGTTGCCGGGGATGTCGGTACCGTTCAGGTCTGGGCGCCGCGTGGGGACGACGAGCGACTCGCCGGGGAGCAGTGGGTAGTCGCCGCCCATAGAGTTGCGGGAGCCGATGCGCACAGTGACCGGGCCCGAGGGCTGCTTGCGCGTGGTGATGCGGCGACGGGTGATCGTCGTGTTCTCGGGGGTCACACGCACGTTGAAGCTAGCGCCGTGGTGCTTCATTCCCTTGATGGTCACACCTTCCTCGAGCTGTGGAGGCACGGACGGGTCGAGGTAGAAGGCGTCGAGGCGGGGACGGTAGCCGGTGAAGCCGTGGGTTGGGATCTGCAGGAAGCCGCCGTGGCCCGTCAGGAACGGGAAGGCGGGATTGGTGTTGCCGTTGGCGTAGATGTCGTCGAGGATCTGCTCCGAGAACTGGTAGTACGGCTCGCGCAGGTACGGCTGCGAGGCGTAGAGGAAGTACGTCCAGCTGGCACATCCGCGCGGGGACAGATCCAGAGCGCTGATGGCAAATATCGCCCAGGTCATGGCCGGGCCATCGGGGGATTGCGCGCGCGCGTAAAAGTCGAGGTCGTTCAGCGCCTGGCTCTCGTTCAGCCGGAATTCGAGCGGGTAGTTGATCAACACCACGTCCGCCTGCTTGATCTCGACACTGCCGTTCATCTGCGCGTATTCGGGGATGATTTGTGCTTCGGTGTTGTACGGGATGAACATGTTCGTCTCGACGTCGGCCCACTTCGGCGGGGTATTGAGTCCCATGATCGCCGCTGCCTGTTGGGCGATGCCCATGATGACCTTGACACCGGAAGTGGTGAAGGCACCATTGTCGATGTGGTTGGCATATTCATCCTGCGACCCGATTAGTCTCATGGGTAGCGAGTCATGTGGGGGAGAAACATACAGGATCAGTCATATTGTTAACAGTGTACATCCCCTTCTTCAAGCCGTCGGCGTCGTCGGTCAAGGCTTTATCCACGAGACCCGACCACATCTGAGCCACCGCTTCGATCACAGGCCAGCCCTTCTCCCGGAACCAGTCCATATCTCCGGTAGTCAAGAACTGGTGCCAATGGACCAGGGCGATATCGGTGTTGAGGTGGTACTGGTAGTCAGCACAGGGACCCGTGCCAGTGCAGTTTCCGTATCTGGAGCTGGTCCATGGGTACAGGGCACCCTCGAGCCCGTACTCCTTCGCGTTCTCACGCGCCTGTGGCAACATCTTGGTGCGGTAGTTGTTGATGGAAGCGGCATGCTCGGGATGGAGCACCAGGAGCCCAGGAAGCATCCACAGCTCCGCGTCCCAGAACACCAGGCCCGCGTACGAGTCGCTGCTCAAGCCACCGACGGAGATGGAGTTGTCACCGATGCCCTCGCCTTCGGTCTCGGAGCGAACGTTGGA
The DNA here is from genome assembly GCF_024521635.1 of Tricharina praecox. Classification (NCBI taxonomy): domain Eukaryota; kingdom Fungi; phylum Ascomycota; class Pezizomycetes; order Pezizales; family Pyronemataceae; genus Tricharina; species Tricharina praecox. Next base: position 124,523 of record NW_026250435.1, on the reverse strand, counting down.
CAGCAGGTGGAACAACGACGCGCGAACCGAGATCTGCAGTTCCTCGAGCTCCTTTCCGGGAATCTCGATGTCGGCGTCCTCCCACAGGGCCTCCCAGCAAGCCCTGTGCTCGGCGAGCAGCTTCTTCCATCCCGTCTTCTTGGCGGCGAACGCTGCGTCGCGGGCAGTCTTCTTGGGATCGGGGAACGCATCGGTCGACGCGATCCCGACGTACTTCAGGATGGTCATTGTCTGGCCCTTGCGAGGCTCGACGGTGTACTCCTGCGCGATGGTGCTATCGTTGCGAGTGACCCACGGACGTGCCTCGGCATTCCTGCGGCTGCCCTTGACGACGGAGGCGCGAGCACCATACGCAAAGTCGAGCGTCGAGAACTCGTAGGCGGTGACATTGCTGATGCCGTCCGGGTGCACGGCAGTCCAGATGAGATCGTCGTTCTTCTCGACCGCCTTGCCGGCGGCATCGGTCCTCTGCGCGCCCTGGCCGTCGAGCACGTCGGTGACGATCAGCTGCGAGCCGTCGGAGGAGACGATGTCGATCTTCATCATGCCAAGGTTGAGCCTGCCGCGGTGGGCGAGGACGGTGAATCCCAGATCGTACACTGGGCCGTCCTCGACGGGCCTCCACTTGACCGCGGTGGTGACGATGCCATCCTTCAGCGACAATGTCTGGTGATAGTACTCGACGGTTTTTTGGTCGACGCCAGGCCCATAGGTGTGCTTCCCGTCCGCTGTAGCGATGACGAAGGAGGTCCAGGTGGGAATTCCGGAGATGACGCTCTCGCCGCCCTTGCGGAGAAGCTCGGGGAAGTTTGTTCGGGTAGTGTTTCTTTGCGAGTCCCAGAACCCGGCGATCGTCGCGAAGGTTTGGCGAGGGTTGTCGAGGGGCCAGCCATTTATGGGCCAGGTGTCACCAGTAACGTTATGAATACGCTGTGTACCCCTCATCGTCCGCGTCAGCAAAAAGGTTACTCAGTTCGTCCGCAACACGAGACCCAGGCAATCCCCCCCCCCCTTCCCCGCAGCTGGAAAAGGACACGAATCACATACCCAGTATCCAAGGCCCTCCGCCGTCAATCTGCTGCCGTGATATCCATTGGCGACGTAAGGCTGCACCTGCCATTCGTTCTGGACGAGAGAGTGAGTGCCCAACGTCCAGGTGTCGGGATCGTACTCGGCCATGTTCGCGGGCCGCGAGACATTGCGGAAGTCGTTTATCGGCGGAGCGCCGAGCTGTCGCTCCTCGAGCGGGAAGGCGGGCATGCTCCATGCGAGCGTTGCCAGAAAGACCAACAGGACGGCCGGAGCGAGTAGGAGTAGCCGTGCCATGTTTCTGCGTCCCCACAACCAGTCCCAGTGCGAGACTTCAGCGGCTTCGTGGCAGTCGTCGATGTAGCGGTTGCTGGCGATGTAGTCGCTGGTGCTGCTGTACGGGGGAACAGCGAGCGATTGAGGAGAGCGACGGCGTTGCGATGCAGGAGGATTGGGTTCTGTCAGAGAAGGCGGTGGGAAGGTATTATAGCCACCATGTCGCCTGGCGTCATTGCGACCTCCAAGGTTCACCGAGCCAGCTTCACCCACGGCCTCGACGCCGGCCGGCCGCATGTCCCCCGCATTCGAGTTCCCCACGCCAAAAGTGGCCGCGCTTTCCCGTTCCATTCACCAAGGCGACGATCGGTGGAGTAGAGTCTTTCGAACTTGGACTTCTGTTCTCCGGATGTGGTAGAGTACGCTGCGCCGTGTTTGGAAAGTGGCACAGGTTTTTCTTTTTTATTATTTGTTTTTTTATTATTAATAGGTTTACCTTCGCTCCCGGCGTTCTTCACGACCTGGCTCGGAAGGGCATAAACCTGCTTCGGCAACGCGTCTCTGAATGCTTCCGGGGTAGTTAGCATATGCACGAGTATGATTCCGTAAGGTAAGCCCATCTTGACGACGACGGCCGCCGCGGCCGGCGTGCCCGCGACATTCAAGGATGATGAGCTTGTTGCCCCGCCGTTCGAGCCCAAGCCCGAGCCCGAAGCTGCAGTGGCGACTGGCGACTGCAGGAAACGGATTTTGGGGCGGTGATGGGTGTGCAGACGATACGGTAGCGGGGACTTCATGTACGAGCCGAACGGCCCGGCAACACAACGACGACGCGAAGGAAACAGGGGCAGCGAGGTAAACCTACAGTGGCAGGTACGGTGGGTACGTACCAGTAGTTGGGCACTTTGCGGTGACGACGGAGGCTTTTCTGTCGGTCTGTCGGCCTGTCGGTCTGTCGGCGGGACGGGGCTGGCGGATGGAGGCTCGAGAGTCGAAGCGGATCGCGATGTGGGTCTAGAGTATTCCAGCGGCGCGCGCGGTCTTCCTTATCCTTTCAGCGGGGAGAGGCGCGGGTATGCGTAGAGGCGTATGAGTAACGATAGTAGAGAGAGAGGGGTGCACGCGAGTGGGTCTGAGTATGAGTACGAGTGTGAGGCTGGGTATGATGAGTATGGGGGGTATCATTCGGATCGGTTCACGGGGCTGATGTGGCACGGGTATGTCTGGATTGGGAGTATCGCGACGGCGGGACGCCACACGTGTCGCTTTGGTGCGGCCAACCACCACCAACCAGGCGGCCGGTATGACCTATGACCTGGGACGGAACGGAAGGCGAACGCGAATATGGGGCCAGGCACCAGGGCAAAATGTGGTGGTGGTGGTGGTGGTGGTGGTGGTGGTGGTGCTGGTGGTGGTGCTGGTGGTGGTGCTGGTGGTTGCAAGGAGTGACGGGGGGCTGAACAGGAGGGTGTGCACTGTGCAGTGTGCTGAATTCGGTGTTCAGCATGTTCATCATGTTCATGTGCCGTGGTTGCTGGTGCGCGGTCTCACCGTCAGTCCAAAGCTGGGAATCGCAGCGGACGCGCTTGGAATGCCGACGTCAGCCAAGCTCCGGTTAAACGGTCCGGGCAGTGCAGGCCGCGTGCGTACTGGGAATCTTGGATGCAAGCGTGAATGAATCTTCGGACTTGCCGCCGCTGGGCTGGATGAGACATGATCTGCGCTGACAACAGCTGCTAAATAGAGTGGAAGGTGGAGGGAAGGCGTGCGGGGAAACGCGGGACTGTGCAGCGTGAGGGAATTCCATGGTTGGCTGTGGTGGGAATCAAGCAAGTACGGTACGGCACCGGTAGGTAATCCGACGGTTTTCTATGCGACGGGTTTTTCTTTTTCTCTGTTTCTTCTTCTTTTTCTCCCCTCTTTCTTTTTCGCGATGCAGCAGTCTGCAGAAGGAACCCAGCACCAACGCGACAGCCATGCGATATGCACGATTGAGTCTTGACTCTCGACGCCGTCTCCGAAAATACGCTTAGTCGCACAGATGGCTTTTCTGGCGGCGCGGCTGTTGATGCCGATGATGAATCATGACGGTGGCCGAGCACGAGTATCGTACATGCCGTACCTAGAGTAAGTGCATACCTACCGCCATATCGTCCGAACGCTGCCTATCCTATGGGGCTCCAGCAGTGCACTCGGCAGAGCGAATCATCCGCTCATCCGCCTGCCTAGGCCTCCATCGCCGTCACGGAGCGACTCCGCTCGTCCGAATTGTGGGGGAAACCACTCGGATCATCTTTTCTCTTCCCGCATGTACCTACTCACGCCATCACTCGTTCGCGGCAAACGCCGCCTGGAGGTGGAGGTGTCGGCGTCGTCCGTTAGCCTGTCATGACTAAGCGGGGGAAAATAAGGAAAATCCGTCGGCCCGTCCGAGCTCCCCGGTCCGCAAGTGACGGAACCGTGGAAGCCTGCATAAAGAGTGCGTGAATGGATAGCGGATTGTTGTTTGGTGATTCGTCTCGATACTAGTAGGTAATAGTAGTAATAGTAGCGTATCCGCTAGAGAGCAAAGCTCTCTATATACTTTGCTATGTAGTACGTAGAAAAGAATACCTAAATAAGCATTCTGCGCATGTCGGAACACTGCCATCCTAGGAAATCGAAATACTCCCCGCACCTCGCGGGGCTTGCTTTGGCTCGAGTCTCTATCTAAGCTAGAGTACGCACCATCTGTCGTTGCGTCTGACTGCAGGCTTCAAACTTCCATTTCAAACTTCCATGTCAAACGTTCCATGTCGAACGTTCCCTGTCAACAACGTTCCATGTTAACCTTAATAGCATCCGTGGGCATGTATGTATAATAGAGGGCCTCGGCTTTCAGTGTATCCCTTGGCCGTTCAGCGGGGTACAGACTTTACCAGGCAGATCGTCGGACCACTCCAGTCCTTTAAGACCCCCGTCTTCAGCTTTCAGGGAAGCTTGGATACGTATGCTAAAATGTTAAACGTATGCTGAAAGGTTAAGACTTGTAGCCTGTAGGTACATATCACGCGGGCTGGTCTCTCGTGAAAGGACACGCTTCGTGTCCAATTGCTCCCTTCAGAGTTCAGAGTTCAACTCCTTCGAAACCTTTTCCTCGTTCTCCTTGTATGTACTACGTACCTCTTATCTGGTAGTACATAGAGGACTACCTTTTTTTTTGTCCTCGTGCTCTATTTTGATTCGTCAGTGGCTCGTCTCCCTGGGAGGCTGGGACGAAGCGAATGTTGCGGAAATCGTGTTCGAGTCGGAAGTTACTCGTCCGCAAGCCTCCATGCCCATTACCACCGCGAAGGGCCATTCTACTAGTATATCGGTGGTGAGTCCTCCGTTGAGATAAAACCGTCGTCAACGCTTCAATTCTCGCCCTGGCACCATGAACTCTTCGGGATCTAACACGTAGAGTCTTCACAGAGGACGCGATTCGGATGTGACATGTCCAATGCAGCGAATCCGACGGCTCCATCTCACTCTTCCCCAAGACGTTGCATAGAGTATCACTCACCGCTGAGTGATGCACGATGAATTGTGATCACTGTCTTCCACCGAAAAACCATGAAACAAGAAAATCCAAGACAGCGGACCGGCCGCCGGGCACATCCACGTTTTACTCCATACATATATAGCAGCCCGGTTGCGGGTTATCACGGCGGAGCGGAGAATATATGGCGCCACCCGACGCTAAGTCACAGCCGGCAGCACCCCTGTCCTCGCGAGTCGCGACCACACCTCACATCGAAGATCCGAAGGAATATTCCGGTGGAGAACTAGCTGGTAGCAGGTGGCACATCAACGAACCCGGCGAGGCTACAGCCTCCTCCGCCTCCTATGGCTGACACAGTTTTCACTAGTGAGCAGGTCATGGTTCCGCACTCGGCATACGAGTGAGAACGTGTGCCGCACTGAACATATGTCGCTCGACTGCTCTTCTATCTCAATACACTATTAACTACAAGGGGGTATAAAATGTAGTAGTGCTATTGTGCTATGTACCATATGTTAGGCAAAATGTTGGTAACATATCCAGTATGATGTAGTATCAGCACGGTTGGCAGAATACACGTTTTTCACCTCCTGATACATCCAATAGCAATATCCGTCCAGCAGGAAACACCGTTTTTTTTACTGGAGAATGCCCCCTATCCTGCCACAAGCTCTAGCCTAGACCGGGGTTGCGACTTAACTCTTGAGAGGAGGTAGATGCATATGTGGCTACTGGCCAATGGCAGCTTGCGGGCTACCGAAGAGGCTCCGGCGTGCACTCGTGCGAGTGAGTGCGAGTGAGTGCGGGGAGAGGGTGGAGGGCAGTGTTGGCGGTGCTGTGCTGGCGCTGCCCGGGTTTAAAGCGGTAGGATTTCTGGTACTTGGTACTTATTGCTCTAATTCCCACGAGAGAGTCGCTCCGCTGCTGTTGGTAAAATAATTTTGGAACAGTATGTACCAATTTACCAATGTACCCGTGTACCAATGTTCCCACCTAGGTACTTACGGCAACCAAATAGGGGGTGAAAACCGAACCCGCAGCCTCAATGGCACATCCAGATCGGGATTCCGAAAAGATTTTTTTTCTAGCATCAACCGCATTGTTACGGCATATGAATTATTGACGCAGGCCAGAGGCGTAAGATGTCTGAGTTCTGAGGCGCAGGAGAACTGAGGCGCAGCTGGATCATTCGTTAGGTCAATAATGAGGACTACTATACATATCAACATATTAGTAAAGGGTCGATCGGCGAGGAGTTAGGACATTCCCAATGTGCTCACTGCAACTGCCAATATTCTGCTTGCATCCCAGCTAGCCCGCCTATGATCGATTCTGCGAACACTTCATCTCCGGTATTTACATCTGCGAGTCTGCGACACCACGCTTGGCAGAGCCTGCAGACCTGAGTCTCGTACCTACCTCCTTCCCGGGAGTCCCGAGAAATAAGTGGCAGCAAGTTTAGCTTTTCATCTGCTTGCTCAAGGCCTTGGGCAGCCTGTAGGGTTGTAGATAGGGTAGGGTTGTGGATAGGCCCGAGTGACGACGGATGCACGGAGGTAGATAGACTTCGGGTCCTCGACCCTCTCTTCCCAATCAACCAACCTTTCCCCACCTACACAGCCACCCCTGAGCAGCCCTGAAATATTACTAAAACTCTGCTAGTTCTAGAGGCACTACCTACTTAGGCAGTCACTACTTAAACCATACTATGCACAGTGCACAGTGCACACACCAATACCGTGTTGAGCTCAACCGTATCCCTTTTGGTTAGGGGGCCGGGCGAGGGATTGCCCCTTAACGGGTTACGGCGAAGGGAGGCTGCTGTTCGCAGCAGATCAGGCTCCGGAAGTCCCGGCGAGGGGGTTGCTTGATCGAGCTGCATGAGCATCCGGCTTCGAATACAGGGACGTTTGGTTGGTTGCCTCAACGTCAATTCAGTGGGATAGGATTTGCAACAGGACGGGATATGGGGTATGGGGTATGGGGTATGGGTTATGGGTTATTTGCATGGCTAAGCCCGATAGGTACTAGGGAGCGAGGAAGGGAGTAATGCGACCCGCGTCGTCCTTTCCTATCAGTTCACCTGCTTCTGCAAGCTGCTAGTTGCGGAGTTTATATTTGCACTGCTAAGCCTAGCAGGGGAGGGAGGGAGGAATGCTGAGAGGAAGAATCAATACCAATGCTTCCTCCTCGTCCTTTCCCGTCAGTTCGCCTGCTTCTGCCCGCTGTCAGTTACGGAGCTTATATTTGCAACCTTCTAAGCCCGGCAGGGGATGGAGGGAGGAATGGAGTGAGGGAGCTTCAATTACCAATGCTTCTTCCTCGTCCTTTCCCTTCCGTTTGCCCTCTTATGCAGTGCTCGCTGTTGGTGACGTGGGGTCGTGGACTGGTGAGGCTGAACGCACAAATCTAACTATAGGCCGTCGTACATACCTCCTTCATACATTATGCATTTCACCTAGGTAGCCACTACGCGTGCGCAGTAGAGCGGTGGGACGAATGGGATTAGAACATACGGCCCGGAAAAGGATATACCCACGGGGAACGGGCGGAGCTGACTCACTGTGCGCACAACAAGTCAACTCACGATGTCTGCTTAGTTAAGGCGTTCCTCCAGGTTGATGAATACGAGAGATCGAGATCAGCCCTGCTAATTCGGTACCGAGTAGGATTTGCCGTGGACACAACGGTGCCTGGATATCGCCTTTAAAGTCGTCTTGCCGCCACCTCTGACGGTAGACATCACCAGCAATGATGTCGTCGAATCCACCAAAGCTCCTGTCGAGTACACTCTTCATCTTCATCTTCCTCCTCCTCCTCGGGACCGCCTCGTCCCTCCCATCGACCAACACCGCCGACACAGGCCACGGCATTCCGGGCTGGGTCAGCGATGCAGTTCCAGACCGGGGCAATGACACGTCGCATCACTCTGAGATCTCGTGCTACGCGCTGCAATACGGGCTGATCGGCAGCATCTCGCACGTGCTGACATGGTACACGATCGGCGCATTGATCATGGGGCGGTCTCCGCTGCGTCCGTGGCGGGAACTGAAGTCTCCGCGGGTCGACATGCTGCTCGCGGGGACGGGGCTGCTCGCCGCCTCGCTAATCACCGTCTTCACCATGGTCCGCTGCTGGCAGTTCGTGCTCGTCGCTGCGTGGAAGGTGTGCCTGAGCATTTCCCTCAGCGCGCTGAGTATGCACGTGGCTGTGCTGTTCGCGCGGGAGAAGCAGGGCGGCGGTGGAGCGAGCATCCCGCAGGAGGAGCTTAGCGCCGCGAGGTGGTGGCTGCTGATGTATATCCTCGGGATGCTGGTGGGATTGTTCGGCCTGCTCTCGCTGGTGCGCGAGGCGTGGCCGGATAATCGGGCTGTACAGCGCACGACGTTCATCTGCGGCAGGGCGGCCGTGCTCGTGGGAGGACTATGGGCGGCATCGAGATGGTGCCCCAAACTTCGCGACATGCCAAGGGACCCGAGGAATTTGATCTTCCAGCTGGCGCTGGGCCTGGTCGCCGCTGTGTACAGCGACTGGGCGCTGGCGGCGCTGGCGGATAATCCTACCGGCCAGCCTAGTGGGGATGTGGCATGGTTCTATTTTCTGTATTTTGCTGTCAAGAGGTTGCCAACCCTTTCGTTTTGAGTTTTTCTTTGTCGTTTTCGTTTTCGTTGCCTGGTGGATAAGAAGTGAGTGAGTACTGGAATTCGTGCGTTCTCTGGGTTTTGCGGATGGAAGCAGTCGGTTGGCTGGAGTGCTTTTCTTTTCTTTCACCTTATTTTCTTTTCTTTTGGTATCGATTTGCACTCGAGGCTATCGGAGAGCAGGAAGCGGTAATGGGTATTCATGCCATCGATACAGTACCGCACCGTATCCACGTACGCTACGATCGGTGTTTCTGTGTAGTAAATAGATTATAGGGCTGCCGACGAGACGGGACGGGACGAGGCGGGACGGGAGTCCCATGCGCCATCCTAGGCTGAATGCTACGGGACGAAATATCTCAGGGGCCAGGCCTGGGTAAGTAGGGCTGGTGGGCTACGCTACTAGATATGAGGTTATATGATATCTTGGTTGCTTGGTATCCCGGCCCGAGACTCGAGAGTTGTTGATAAGTCAGCGGTGACCGATCGGGCAGTACCTCTGCCATCAGTGATCACCGAGTACGGTATTCATCCACAAAATTGAGGTGCAGTTTGAGCCCCTCAGATGGGTGGGCGTTCGGCACACCACCTAAAGTTAACGATTTGAGAAACTGCATATTGTCGACTGAGCCACAATTCACATAAAAAGTGTGGCGTGCTGTTGAACATCTAGGTTGCCGAACGGGTCATCGGGGGCCCGGAAAAGCGAGTTTACAGCTGCAGCTTTGGTAACCTCCAACTGGTCCGAACCCCAGGTTTGAGAAATGTAGCTGGCACCCGAACACGCCCCAAGTGCAAGTCGGTACCTATTGCCAGTTTCGATGCGGCATCGGGGCGACCGGCGATAAAATACCGTATTCCAAATACCCCGAATACCGCCTTACTGCATCATAGTAAATTCCGAGATATGCTGCAACAGCTTCGCCTGCTTTTCTGTCACATACTTGATACTCTCATCTCCCATATGTAAGGGTTTCTCGAGTGAGTGCAGAACACACCGTCGAGGATCATTCCGGATCAGATATGTTTTGGGATAGTAGGTAGCTCGCTTGGTCGGCGAGAATGTTCCCGCATTACTTCAGCAGGCGTTCATGCGGTCGCCATTCGCGTTTCGTCAGCCGCCTACTGTGACGTTGCGAACCCAGACATTGTACCACCCGTAGCATCATAACTCCGAGAGTCGCAGCCCACTGCTAGGTGCTCTGGTAACAGCCCCCCATACTATCCCCCGCATCTCCCCGAGACCATGGTAAAGCCTTCGACTACGACCCAAGTAAGCAGTGAGTTGAGTAAGCACTCAAGGCAACAACCTTAAAGTACGCCTGACATGCAGTTACCTCCTGGGATCATATGTAGATCCCGCCTTTTGTAATCTAGAGGTATGACGTGTATTCGTCAGTTACTATCATAGTATCGTGCCCAACTCTTGCGTCAGTCTTTTCAATACTGTGCGCACAATCCACTGTAAGAAGAACGAAAGAGTACGATGGCTTTGCGGACAGCGATACGTAACTACCGGTACTTCGGTAGCTATCCATCCACGAGGCATCCATCGGCATCGGCATCGGCATCTTGAAGCTGGTGCGAAGCGACGAACAATTGACTAGCGGGGTCTCTTACTGTGTTAAGCTGTACAACCTACACCCCGCTTCCGCGGCATTGGTTGCCCCGACTTCTAGCGCCTCAGGTTACCCACCACCACCACCACCACCACCACCACCACCACCACCGCCTCATTCTCGTCTCTGCTTGCACTCGCTCTTGCTCCCGTCCGCAAGCACTCAGTTGGTCACTGGTGATAGTGAGGCTGATGATGGGGCTGGATGCAGGATTCTCCTGTATGTATCATAGTAGACGTCCTGCCTCCTGCATTGCGCATTGTCTCGGAACGGACGCCACACGCGCGTGCGCACTGTGCAGTGACTACGCCCGTGATGTGAAGAATTGAACGGGGCGGATGCGATGTGATGCGATTTGACGGCACGCCGCGGAAAAAGGAGATAAGAAAAAGGAAAAAACGGAATCGGTCGCTGCGGGAAACAGTGCGGCTGAGTTCCCACCAAGACACTTTGTTGCCTGTTCGGCTAGGCTGTGCTTCAGCCCAATGGTTGATGCATATGAAGAGATTCGAGGACGGCGGAGCCTGGGAATTCGGGTTGGTTTTGATTCATCGATCGCAGGTTCAGATGCATATGTGCTCCATGCTGGACGTGAACTTAAGAACTGGTCGCAGCCCTCCCTCACCGAACGGTTGGGATCCATCAATAATAATTTCGTGCAACCCGCCACAGCTCACTTCGATCTCCTTCTTCCTCCTCTTCTTCCTCTTCTCGCGAACCACCTCATCGTTCCCAACAACCAATGCAGCACCAGCGGACACCGGCCACGGCATTCCAGACTGGCTCTGGGACATGGCCCCCGACCGGGGCAACGACATGTCCCATAACTCGGAGATCGCCTGCTACGCCCTTCCGTACGGCCTGATCGGCACCATCTCGCACGTCCTGACGTGGTACACGATCGGTATCCTCACGTTCGGGCGGTCTCCGCTACGTCCATGGCGAATACTTCAGTCTCCAAAGGTCGACATCCTCCTCGCGGCGTCGGCGCTGCTCGGCGGCGTGGTCCTGACGGTATTCACCATGATCCGCTGTCAGCAGCGATGGCAGTTCCTTTTGATCGCGGGGTGGAAAGCGCTGCTGAGCATTTCCCTGGGCGCGTTCAGCCTGCACGTTTCCGTGCTAGTCGCGCAGTGGCACTCCTCGGAGAAGCAGCGGCCGGCGGACGGCCAACGCTCCGTCCACGAGTACTCGCAGAAGGAGCTGTGCGGCGCCATCTGGTGGCTGGTGCTGTACATTCTCGGGATGGTCGTGGGGCTGGCGGGGCTGATCTCGCTGGTGCGCGAGGCGTGGCTCGAGAGCTGGACGGTGCGTATCACGACGTATGTGTGCGGCGGCGCCGCTGTCGTCATGCTCGCCGTCTGGGCCCTGTATAGCTGCTGCTATATCGACCGCGGCCAGAAGGCTGGCTTCAGGCTGTTTGTTGTCCCGCTCACCCTGGGACTCATCGCCGCGCTGTATAGCGACTGGATTCTCGCTGGCCTGGCGGAGAATCTCATCGGTGTGCCGAGTGGGGATGTGGCCCCGCTGTATTTTGCGTATTTTGCGGCGAAGAGGTTGCCGATATTTTCGTTTTGAGTGCTCGTCTGGGTTTTGTTTTCTTCGCTTTTTCTTTGGGTGGCATATAATTCTACGGGTTTCGTCCGTGTCCTGGATTTCGGGAATGGCAGCATTCGGCCAGCTGGGATGCTTTGCTTTTGCTTTTGGTGTTGGTTTTGTAAATACTGTGAATTGGGAAGGGGGTGTGGGTAAAAACTTTGGTCTGTCGGGGGCAGGAGTCAGGGCGAATTGGGTGGTTACTTCTTGTTGTGTTTTCTTTTTCTGATTGTTTCTTTTGTTTTCTCAACGAAAAGCTGTGGTTGTTGTACCTACTCTACTTCATAATATCTCAAGAAGCTTCCCCGTGGTCCATGCATTGCATGTCTTGAACACTCGTTACTCGTTACATGACTTGCCCGCTCATTGCTGGGTTTTATCCGATCGACTTGCGCAGGGGTTATGCCGCTCCTGGGTCATAACTACCGGTATGTAATAGCCGTAGTCATGAGCTCGGCTTCCCGGCGTTCCCCCCACAGAGACAAGGCTCCGGGCTATGCACGACGGCTCAGCCTCACCCACGATCACTCGTGCCGAGCACCCGTCAGGCTGAAGGTCCTCCTGCGTTTAATGACGGATACTTCGAGTGATCGATGCCCAAATGCAGCAGGAACATTGTTGAAGTTACAAATCAAGCAATAAAAACAATATTACCGCATTTATATAAGGCTCGCGGGTTTTCTTCAGACCCTAGTACGGTACCCACATTACTACTCCGGATCAATGTCCATCACTCCGTGTCTCGAGCTAGCCGGATTATCTGTCATGTCTTCCATCATCCCCTACTGTACTGTGTTTATGCATTCTTCTTCGGTCGGGTCTACCATCAATGAGGTGTCAATGCCTGTTGCTTAATATTCCTACTCTACCCATTCATAAATCTCGTGGATATCGTTATTTGTACTGCTCATATGCTCACAGCCTACCCCTCTCCTCCGCCTCAGCATCCTCGGCCACTCTGATAACCAATTTCCCAAACTGCCGTCCCTTCTCCATATCTTCCCACAGACTTTCGAGCTGTTGTTCATCCAAGCCCTTCACAACCCTGCTGATGACCGGTCTGAGCCTCTTCTCCGCTACAAACTCGACCATCTCAAAGAACTCTTGTCGGCTGCCCATGGTGCTCCCAAGCAGCTCGAGGTTCTTCAGCACCGCGCCCATCGTAAACGGCATCTTGGGACCCAACGTCATCCCATAGCTCACCACGCGTCCGCCGTCCCTCATGATCCGCGTGACCTTGTTGACCACATCGCCACCAGCTCCATCAACCACCGCATCGAGCCAGGGCCTATCCTTCGGCAGCAGCGCGGCCAACTCCTTCTCCCACGCGGCGCCAGTATACAGGACACCTCCCTCAGCGCCCAGCGCGACCGCCTTCTCGATCTTCTCCTTGGAGCTGCTGGTAACCCAGACCTTGGCACCCCTCTTGACCGCAAACAGCAGCGCCATCAGTGCGACCCCGCCTCCAATGCCCGGGATGAGCACATTCTCGCCGGCAGCCACCTGGGCTTTACTCGCGACGGCCCTCCAAGCGGTCAGACCGCACAGCGGCAGGGCAGCCGCCTCCTCGGGCGACAGGTGTCCCGGCGCCTTAACCAGCTCCTCCTCGCTAATCGCTACGAACTCCTGCAGCGTCCCGCTGCGGTAGTGCTTTGTCCCGCCGAGGATTGCGAACCCGCCCGCACCGCCGCTACCGCCGATCTCCGGCCCCCGTGGATCGGAGGCCCAGCCCCGCGCCGGATTGATGATCACCGCCTTTTGGTAGAACTTCGATGTGGGCGTTACGACTACTCCGTACCCGTCTGCGAGAAGTGGGATTGAGGGCGCGGTACCCGGGTATAGCCCCCGCCGCTGGAAGAGGTCGCGGTGGTTCAGCGATGCGGCGACGATACGGACTACGGCTTCGCCGGGACCGGCGGTCGGCGTGGGAGTGGTGATCGTCTGTAGACTGCGGATGTCAGCATGCGCGGAACGGGCGGGCGTAGGGGATTAATTACGGGTAGAAGATCTCGCCGGGCTTGCCGGGCGCGATGGGTTGGAGGACTATGGCTTTCATTGTTGCTGCTACTGCTGCTTCTGTCAGTCGGTTCGTCTGGCTGTCTGGCTGTCTGGCTGTCTGTGTCTGGCCGTTGGGAAATATGTCGGGATATCTAGGTGGGCCACATATGCCCAGCGGGCTTATATGTAGAGTATGCTGCTACTCTAGCGAGTGTGGGGTGCCGGGTGTGGGGTAAGTCCGCTCGTGCGGGCGGATCGCCCCCGACTCCGGACTCCGAGGCCCGCCGGCTATTTCGGCTGGCTGGCTGGCTGGCTGGCTGGCTTCGTTAACGTCATGGCTAAGACGCGATGCATACAGGTATTGGGCAAGTACACAAGTAACTATCAAGGAAGGCAATGCAATGGATTACTTGTTACAATGAGATATCGGTAAGCATTTGGAGTAGCTGCTTGGGTGCTGCTACTCAGGTGGCGCATGGAGGGCAGTTGAGCGGCGCGCGCTGTGGGCTCCGTGGCAGCTCACTGGAAAATACCTGAAGCGTGGCATGATGGGCGCCATTCGGACCATCGCTATCCAAGCACATGTACAGTCCTTCATCACCAATTAATCAACAATTAATCGACACCGCCGCCTGCAAGGACCGAGAAGAAGAAATCTGATTAATGGCATTTACTTATGTAATAAATCGAAGAAGTATCGTTTAATTGATTGAGCTTTGGCAGGGATTGAGTGCCACTGTGCCAGCCGCCAGCGAATGTATCGTTACTAGTACCGAAGCTCGTACATGAGAGGTCTACGTCGCTTTCGCGCCTATGTACTATGTACTGTACAATTAACTGCCGCCGATAATTGGCCCGATCCGCCTGCGGCCTGCCGGCCTGACTGCCTGGTTCAAAGCCGACGAATTCTTCACGGCCACTACATATCATAGTACTCTATGTAGAGTCTGGGTGGTCTTGTAAGGCTGCACCCACGTGTCGTCCATCCACGCCCTGTAGCCGTTATTACCTAACTACCAATCGATCACGGATGAGAACCAGCGACCAATAACCCACGGCCAGCGTCTCAGGCTCACAGCAGCATGCAGTTTTCCGATCGCGATCGCGCACTCGCAGAGCCGACCGAGTGATGTGCGATGCGTGATGTCGTTTCAACTTTCCACCGGTCGCCCGTGTAGCGTGTGCTCCGGATCAATACTCGTAGTTGCGTCCCTTTTCTGCCCTGTGCGGCCTGCCTGTTTCGATTCTGTCTGTCGCAATCTATCGCCAATGACGAGGCGCGGCGGCGTAGATATCTACTTGAGATAGATAGACAGAGATCGGCACGATAGGTAATAGCAATGGCCATTGGCCACACAAACCAAGGAAGAGCTTAGAAGACGGTCGGACAGGCCCCGGCCATTCTCTGGAGATTTGGCATGTGAGAGAAAGAGGAGTGGAGCAAGCATTGGAACAAGGTACACACAGATTCCCGGAAGGGCTACTTATAGCTGGCCAATTCGAAGCTCCCGGAACTGCCGGCTTACCTCCGATTGTCCGGTATGAAGATACTCTAGATACCTATCCTCTCCCTCCCTCCCGTGCTAGGCCAATCCCTTCTCCGACAAATCTTACGGGTTGACAGTCATTTGCGCACCGACCTACCACGTTTCAGAATCGCAGGTGTCGATAGAAGTGAGGGGGAGGAGGAGGAAGAGGGGGAAAAGGAAGGGAAAGGGGAACGGGGAGTTGCTCGATAACGGTCCGCCGCACATTGGTTGGCTCGCTTGGGCCACCGAGTGATCTTGGATGTCCGCTTATCAGCCACGTCAATGCAGCCAGCCGGCTAGCCAACGTTACATAGAGTGGTTAACGCTTACTCTGCCAACCACCATCACCATCAGCACTGCAGCCCCACCCATAATCCACCACACCCCTCCCACCGAACAGGGGATCTTAACACACGTTTCTCCGAAGCCGGCCTCTGCATCCGAAGCACAGAAACAGCGCACAGCGGCGGCGGTGGTTGTGTCGGTATCGGTGGTGGTGGTGCTGGTGTTGGTGGTGGTGGTGGTGGCTGTCAGGAAACACGTCTATTCGCTTCGTTCCTTGCCACGCCTATCTGCATCTAACCATCATCTCCAACATTCCAGAAAAAAACGAAGAATTCTTCGTGCATGTGTTAGAGTGTATCGTATCTGCTAGGCCCCGCCGCCATACCTATCTAAATACCGCTCCTCCCCCCCGCCCCACTATTGGGTGTTGGATTCTGCTTTGCTGCTTGACACAGGACACCCGATATATAACTCAACGACGCCGCCCCGCTAGCTCCTCGCCATCAACCGCAACCTCGACTTGAATCTTCTCCGCCGCCAACAACCACTACCGACTCCTCACTTCACCGGAAAAATTACAACTCTTGACATCACTCCTCGGATTCCCACATTACTAGCTCCCCCCAAGTCAACGCAAAAAATGTTTTTCGACAGCAGCTCCACCCCGCCAAACACGGATTCCCCTCCACCGCAATCGCCATCGGGACTGCCGCTATCGAGATCCTACAAGACCACTGCCGCCGCTGTCATCGCTCTCGCAAACTCGAATAACGCGGCTGCAGCAGCCACATCAGCATCGACAGCCTCATCTGCCACTCCAACTGAGACCAACCCCTCGTCCGTCTCCGAAATGGCCGACGTGAAAGAGGACGACACCCCGACGCGGGACTTCCTGACCAAACAGGCCCTTGCGAACACGGCCGTCCTCCATCCGCTCTCGGCACCGACCATCGTCACCTCCCTCGACCCGACCACCAATGAATCCCGCACCACCATCCTCTCCACAAACCCCGCAAAGGTGCTTTTCCAGCAAGTCGGCACGACCACGGCCGCCTACGAGGCCCTCCTCGCCCAGACCGAGCTCGCAATGCACGAGCGCCTCCAAATGTTGAACGAAGACGTCGAGGGCCTTCGTAGCGCTGTCGATACCGCCCGCCTGCAGAAGGAGAACTCAGAGATGCTCGAAGCCCTCGAACGCAGCCGCGGCGCTTTTCAGCTGCATATTCCGAACCGACAGGCACAGATTCTCGCCGAGCCCGCGCCTTCGAAGTCGCTCACCCCCGCACAGCTCTACGTGCAGGAATCAAAGACGCAGCAGGAGGGCCTCCCCAAGTCCCGTGCGATGAGGATGAAGCCCACTATTCCGCAATCACCCGCGTCCGCGCCGTCCACCAAGAAGACGGAGTTGCTTTTGCCCGAACAGGATGTCATGGAGATGGTATCTCCGCGCACCGTCCCCACCAAGGAGCGGCATCCGGGGGTCGTGGGCTTGCGGCTCGATGCCGCGGCTACTTCGCGGTGGGGCACGGGCCCCGAGGCCGAAGATGTCGCTGCTTGGATCAAGGAGGTGTCGGAGGCAGAAGTGGAAACGGGCTCGGCTTCGTTGACGCCGCCGCTGACGCCGCCGATCAAGTCTACTGGTCTGCCGAGGAGCCGGACGTTCGAGGGCCGGTAGATCGCGACTCTTCTTCTTGGCAGGGACAAGATTAACCTGGCGTTTGCTTTTTTTTGGCTTTGGCTTTGGCTTTGGGGGCTGGGGTGTGCTGATCGGGTGTTAATTTAACGGATTATAAGTGTCTGGTGGATGGCGTTTATTTATTTATTTCCAATTTTTTTTATTCATTTTATGTGTGCGCCCGGTGCTCTATATAGAGAGGAGATGCTCGTCATAGACGTACGACATTTACTCTAATACAATTGCCGTTCAATTCAGTCCTGCATGCTGCTGAAGCTTCCGAGCAGGTTCCGTCGATGCGGGCCGGTAGTTAAATTTGCGTTCCTTTTTTTTCCCAGTTTTCTGCTGGCTTGCAGCAGCCATATTCAGTTGGGTGTGGCGACAACTGTCTCCATCCGAGTGACACCTTCTTTCTTAGCGCATTGTCTCCGTTGCCGCCAAGCCACTGTGTGGCCCTTTCCACCCACCAAACGCGTCAACTCACCAGTCGCAACAACATCTAGCAATCCACTTGACCGCGAATCCCCGAACTTCACACGAATAACGCCCTTGCCTCTCCAATCACTCCAGCAGCCAGAGCCGCATCTAGCGCAATGCCACTCTTCCGCGATGAACACATTCTCGTCCGTGCACCCCTCAGCACCGCCGCTCCCCCTCCCCCTCCCCCTCCTCCCCCTCCTTCCCGGCGCCACTAACACGACCGTCACTCGCACGCATGTAGATAATCGCACCCGGCTCACAAACCACACTTGCGCAACTGGGCCTGCCGGAATCGTTCACGCCGCCGAAGTTCCGCTTCCCGTCGCGGATGTTCCCCGGCATCGACGAGGGCACGTGGATATTCACGAAGGTGCGCGAGGCGCGCGACGGCGAGAAGGAGGATCTGCTGGCGCAGGCGAAGGGGCTGCAGAGTGGCGAGGACGATGCGGAGCAGGGCGATGATGACGATGACGACGATGAGGAGGAGGGCGAGGCGAAGGAGGGCGGGACGCCCGCGACCGCGGGGCAGGGTGCCGATAAGAAAGATGAGCCCGCGGCCCAGGAGGATATGGATGAGGATATGGGTGAGGATATGGGTGACGGGATCTATGTCGAGGATGAGGGCGATGAGGAGGGCGCTGTCTGGTGCATGAAGGAGGGAAGGGTCATAGATTGGGGTTGTTTCTTTGCCCTACTGTATGTAACCATCTCTACTCCCCCCCTCCCCCTCTCCCCCCGTTCCCGATAAGAACTGACAGTGGATAGAACCTACGTGCACGAAATGGTCAATCCCACATTCCACACGCCGATCCTACTCGTCCATCCTCCCGAGTTCACACTGGAAGATAAGCAGCTCCTTACGCAGTTCATGTTTGAGAAGCTCAAGACTCCCGGGTTCGCGCTGATGGACTCGGCGGTCACATCGTTGTGGGCGTACGGCCTGGCAACATCTACCATCATCGACGTTGGCTTCGAGAAGACCGATGTCACACCGGTAGTCGACTTCCTGATTCAACGCCGTGCGAGGAAAACAGTCTACGGGTGTGGCGGAGAGACCATGACGAAGCACTTGTGCTCCCTGCTTCCAGATATGAAGCCCGAGCATGTCGAAGCACTCAAGAAGTCGCCGATATGTGAAATCCTTCCCCTCGGTACGCCGATTCCTGGGTGCAAGGACGGAGAGACATCCCTGGGCATCCGTATGCCACATATTGCCATCACAAAGAGTACGGTGGATGAAACCGACGCACTGGTCAGCGAAGAAGACGGAACTGTCAACGTCGCCGCGATTGTTGCGTCCGGCAAGACCCACGAGTTCCTGGCGAAGCGGGAACAGGCACTCCAAGGAGAGGCGGAACGGAAGCTCCCCAACCGGGACAGAGAAGTTAGTACCTTCTGGGTTATGGATAAGAAGCTTCCCGGCGAAGAGGACGAAACGCTAGCGCCTAGCGCCAGCGCCCTATCCTCTCCCACAACCACCAAAGCCCCAGAGTTGCCCTCTCCCACCACCGCCGCAGCCGTCCCTGAGCCACCACAACCCTCTGCGGCGTCCGACTCGGACGAAGTTGACCCGGAGGCCGAAAAACGTTTCCAAGAAACCTCTAAGCAAGCACAGGAAACGCGAGCACGGGCCGAAGGCGTAGTACTCCGCTCGGACGAAATCTGGCGCGAGCTTTCCGTTGGTCACCAACGATTCCGAGCTGCCGAATGCGGCATCCTCAGTCGTATAGCCGACGCAGTGTACGACTCCATTTCCCGGGTCGAAGAGGTCTCCAAGCGTGCCGACCTCTGGGACTCCCTCATCATCGTCGGCAACGGCGCGAAGCTCCGCGGCTTCAAGGACGCGCTTCTACAGAGCATCTCGGCCAAATACCTGATCCCGCCGAGCTCCGGCACCATCTTTTCCTCGGAGCTGCCGACCCCCACCGCCACCGGCGCTAGTACGCCGATGGCCCCTGGCCCCAGCGCGCCGCCTGCCAGCGGCCCCAATCCGCTCCTGGTCGCTGCCACCACCCACCACCAGCAAGTGCAGCACCACTACCACCCCGAGCGCCACAGCTCCCATGGTCAAACCCCGCTGAGCATCAAGTTGGCGAAGATGCCGGATTACTTCCCGGAGTGGAAGGAGGCGGGCTTCGATGAGGCAGCGTTTCTGGGCGCCCAGGTCGCTGCTAAGGTCGTCTTTGTCGTCGATCAGGGCGCCAATAGGGGGTTCATGAGTAGAGTCGAGTATAATGAGCTGGGGCCCGAGGGCGTCACGGATGTGTTTATGTAGTGTAGATTGCGTTTTGCGGTGGGGGTTTCGAGGGGTTGTAGGTTGGGAAGGGGCGATGTTGGATACCAGAATAGAGTGTTGACGTTGAAGTACCTATTCACGCGGACCGATGGCTGTGCAGTGTGTGCGGGTGTAATAGGTTTTGGCTGATTTGAATTTAGCTGAATTCTACGAGACGATGAAACGCTATTATTGCAGCCCAAATGCGGCAGGTTTCAAGCAGATGGGGTACATCGAATAGGTAATGCGTTGGTAAAAAAGCAGCTTACATAAGTGACGAACCATTGGTGAATTACACGCGCGCATGGAGTATCGCTCGTAGTAGAAGTTCGCGCGTCGGTTTGGGGAGGTCAATTTCTAGTCTTCGTCTGAACACGACTGTGTAGAGTGACCCACTCGCCCGATATACTTTGAGCGATTGATTTGGTTCCATCACTGCATAGTGCCTGAAAGTGCTGGGCCGGGAGGGTTCACACTTCCGGGCTTCCGCCACCCAGGCTATAGCTGCGGCCGGAGGGGACAGGTGGTGGTGGTGGTGGTGGTGAAAAGTGCAACAGTGCAACAATGCAATGGGGTCTGGAAAGTAGTAGTGACCTATATACCCAGTGCAGAAGCTCAATGGCAGTCAGTGCCTCCGATAGTCCAGTCCAGTCCGTCTTTCGGCAAACGCCGGACAGGACTGAGAGGTTCAGTCCGGCTGGAGGCGTGGACTGGACTGGATAGTCTGCGCAACTGTTAGGGCTGGACAGACTGCGGTCGACTGGATGGACTGGTACTTTGAATGGAATATTTTTGAAATCAGTAATGAAAGTTTTGTACACGTCTACAGCTAGATATTGTAGATCCTCCTCGCACATATAGTGCAATGAGATTAGTCTCTATCTCCTTGATATCGCCCTTTTTAGCAGCTACAAGACCATCTCGTTGCTAGCTTTTGAACTCGTTGCGGCTCTGCTCTCATGGCGGGAATGCTCAAATACTCGAGGGCCATTCTAGCGAAATCTTTCCAGTGAGGTTCATGTGATTTACTCGCCAAGTATTGTACGACA
Organism: Tricharina praecox; assembly: GCF_024521635.1. NCBI lineage: Eukaryota > Fungi > Ascomycota > Pezizomycetes > Pezizales > Pyronemataceae > Tricharina > Tricharina praecox. Next base: position 103,548 of record NW_026250435.1, on the reverse strand, counting down.
TTCTCGATGGAGTCGCATGGAGGCGGTTCCTGCTGGAAAACCTCCATCATACATACCTTTATTCAGACGACGGTGGGGTAAAATCGACAGAGAGCTGGCATGGCACCAAAAGAGAACATGTGATAGGTTGAAAGAGTGATGCCTGCTAGCCACATAGTTCGATCTAAAAAATTCAGGAAGTGGCAGTCTGTCACTCGACTGCAGTCGACTGCAGTCCGAGGCGGCAAATCTTTGGGACGGACTGACCGTCCTCTAATTTTATGGACTGGACTGAACTGATGCAGTCTGTCTAGTCTAGACTGCCGTCCGGACGGGACTATCGGGAGCACTGATGGCAGTCGGCAATAAACCGCACTTTCGAGTTTTTACATACAAGGTAGGCGCATCGTCATCCTCTTGCTAACAGCTCCTCCTCTCGCTGCCAGTGCAGTATCCACGGCGAGGAGCAGTAGCAGGACACCGTATGGTGAGTAGAGGAGGGTATGAGAATTGGGAGCGGCGGACTCGGGAGCGGGGAAGGAGAGTAGTGTAGGTACATACATCAGGGGGCGGAGGAACAGCATCGGTAAGTGAAGACCATCAATAAGTGATAAGCATTGCATGAGATAAATACAGAGGACTTGTCGCGGAAGAATTCATTCGGATTTTAAGAATCCTCATGAGCGTATAAGCCTCACTAGCCTTTATTTATCAAAATTGCTGATAGCATCCTTATGACCCTTATGAGCTCATAAGACTTGTCATAGAAGAAGTCATTAGGATTTCAAGAATCCTTATGAGCGTATAAGCCCTACTTCTAGTAACCCTTATTTGTCAAAATTCCTTATAGCATCCTTACGAACCCCCTATGAGCTTCTAAGGCGTGACGGCTGGTAGGCGCTGCAGAAGGCTTACGAGCCGCAAACAATTTTCACAGCACTCAGGATTGAGCAAGCTTTATTCAACAATATGACTTGGGATTTGAAAACCTTGACTAAGCCATATTTACGAAAAGACTAACAAAAAAAATACAAATATAACTAAAAAATTCTCATCAGGGCTGTGTCAAAATCGCCCTCATACAAGGCTGCCATGAGGCCTATCACTTTATTAAATGGCTCAACATGGTAGGTACATAGGTACATTATACTCCAGCACGAGTGATAGTACGTGCACGTATGCGCACGACCTCGCACGCGTTCGCAGTGGGCGAGTCCATGACACCCGATTGCATTGTCCACCGGGACACCTATTCGATGTCTCTCGGAGAGTTGTCGTCGTCAGGATGAGCGGAACGCAATGGGACGCACTGGGACGCACTGGGACGCACTGGTTCCGCGAGAACGGAGGAAGCCCCACCTCCAGCGGTTGCTCGCACTTCCCGTAACGCTGTTGGACGGTTGCCGGTTTTTTTTTTTTGCTTGCGTGTAGTCCACTAGGTAGCAGAGTGTCTTGGCCGCGGCGGTGATTGGTTCCCACGGCGAATCGATCCTCCAAGTGATGAGTGCAGGCTGCGTCGTGGCGTATCGTTGGGTTGTGCGGCCAACCCTTCGTCGTTTGCGGACAAGAGGAAAAAAAACCCCCACCGGCGTTTGCGGAGGTCTGTTGAAGCATGCCTGTGTATATTCATTGGCCAGGAGGATCAGTCATTCGTCACATTGCGGTTGGCGGGGCTCATGCGCTGCAGGTTGACCAGTAATCACCGCCGGACAGTAAGCAGAACGTGTGGCAGCGATTCGAAACGTGATCGTGATAGTCAAGGTTGACTCATTGTGCCAGTGCTTTCATTCAACCTTGTCCCAATCCTTTCTGCCACCTCCCCAGCTGTGTACTTGCGCTCTGTAGACATATGTAAAACCCAACACTGCCCAGTCCTAGACACCCATCATCCAGCCTCGTGCGATCGAACATGTTCGAGAAAAAGAAACCGACTCAGATATGCGGCCAAAAATCCGTCCAGACAACGGAAGCATAAGAACCAACGGGGAGACTGCGAACACTAATAAAAGATTCCACCACTATGAAGATTCTAAGAAAAAAAATCAGAGGCAGGGCCGCGAGAAGTATAAGGAAAGGAAATATAGCACGAAGAAAAAAACACCAATCGACAACTCCAAAGTGTAATACCAGTCTTCTTGTCAACGGCTTGCCGTCCGCATTTTTCATCAGGCGCCTATGAATCGATTCGTTCCAAAAAAAAACATGATAATCACCGTTGGAAACAACGCCATAATCACGACACTTGATATTCTCTGCTGCGGTCAAGGATTTCTGGCTCGAGGCTCAGTTTGTGCACGTCGATGAGCCTCAGTCTCGCCATCTTGAGGAATCCATTAGGTGACAACGCGATCCACTCGATTTCCCGTAGCTTGTCATCCTCCTTCGTCAGGCTCCCAACGTCGACGGAAACCCCACCCATGAGAATAAAGAAGGCGGTAGTTATGGAGTAGGGACAGTCCTTCCTGGGCTTCCATGTGTCTTTAATGAATTTCCGAAGGTAATGGAATTTTGGGTAATCCAAATTCGTCTCCTTCAGTAGAGTATATAGGGCCCTAAGCGGCCGATTGACGTTGGCGTTTACCGGGGTTTCTGAAATTGCACATTCCGCCTGGTGCTTCTCGAGGTCGGGTGTTGATAACAAGGGGCCAGCGGTTGGTCAAGATCTATCAGGTGCCGTAGTTTCCGAGAGGTTGATCTCGTGCTGCTCGGGGTGTGACTGTGACGAGGCGGTATTCGTGGTTGCTAAAGATTTTTTGTTGCCTGCTCGTGTATATTTCGCAGCTCCTCGCGTAGCCATACCGCATTTACGAACTGATCCCAGGCTTTGATCACGACATACTCCGGCCCGCACAACGTGAGAAACACCCAATTGACTTTGTAGACAAAGGTGTTTGGAATGAACGCGCAGTAGTACTTCTCAGGCGCAATGTTGAGATGGATCGAGGTGTAGCAGCAAAGCGTTAAGGTGATGACGGCGGTTAAGAGAAGGCCGATGGTTCCACGGCCCGAAGGATTCGGAACATAGCCCGGCTCGGTTTCGATGGTTCCTGAGCCGGTGACGGAGGAGTCGGGAATGGTACCGACAGGACTTCCAAAAGCGGGAGTGAGAGTAACAGAGAGTACAAAGAGGATAGTAGAATCCATGATGGTATGCTCGGTATCGCAGCAGTTGGTTGGAGAATTTTTGACGGACCTGAATTGTCGAAAGGGCTGGATCCGATGCTCCACCGGGGACCATTTATTATAGCTATCACCGGTTCCTACGTCGGTTTCTTTTTCTTCCGAATCAGCACACGGCAACAGTTCAGAACATCATTTGTGGCGATCGGAAGTTAGCTGAAAAATACATAGAGTTGAAATCACTAGTATGTAGGCAGGGGAATCACCCAAGGCTCAATTCGCCAGCGTCAGCGATAGGTAGTCGTTCAGTCTCACGCAAAGCGGTAGCTAAGAAGTTGAAAGACCAGCGTGCAGCAACGTGAGACAGTTGGGAGGCTGCGCTTGATTGCAGTAAGCAACATGTACGCGTTGGAATGAAACCTAGTAAACGGTCTCTGAACGCAAAGATATTCGCTGGCCGTATGCACATAGATATCTAGAAGCACATCTGATGCAGTAGAACGCCAGGCTTTGTCGACGACTAACAAAGCCGTCCCCATCGCGGTGTTTGAACTATCGATTATTAGTGGATGGGGAAAGATGCGACGACAGGACATAATCTTGGAGCCATACGTACGGAAGAATGCTCTCCAGGTGCGAATTGGGCTAAAGGTGATCTGGATGAAATGGGTGGTTTCTGGTGCTGAACAATTGTGCCGATATAATAAACCGTTGTTTGGTGTTCCGGTAAATTGGCCAACGAGGCCAAAGGGGCGGCCAGGTGCTTGTCGGCGATGTGGCAAGTGTATCTGGAATGCTTTGTAGTGTCTCTTCAGCTGAATATGGGAATGTGCTTTTACCAATCCACGGCGATGGGCTACTGAAACATCTGCAACCCTCATGATGAATTAACCGCTGCACGAACATAGCAGCTACCGACACGAATAAAGGCCTTCGGATTGAAATTCCAGTTGAACAGTCGTGCTGGCCTTCCATACAGACGATACGATGTAAATAAGCAGCCTCCCTTACCTTACCCACGGGCCAGCTTGAGTTTAGTTGGAAGGCTTCCTAACTCGAGTGGCACCGGCTTAACTATGTCCTTGATGCTCAGGAAAAACCACAATCTTGGGCTTCAGTACTTCTATCTAGTATCGCGTTTCGGGAGTACCAGTAGGCGGTCTCAACACCTTCTCTTCCTTTCGAGGCACCCCAATTTGCCTAGAGGATACCTGACGTACTCCACACTGGTGAGATCAGAGAATATATACCTATACAAACGCAGATTGAGATCGTTTCCGATTCGAGTGCGGTGCCATTCGGCATGCACGCAAGCAAGCTTCTTTTCGAAGAAAGTTATCTCCAATAAATTAGCCAGATTCTATGGTGTCTCCCACCCGGGAACAGTAACGCAGGGGTTACATTGCAAGTCTTAGTATCAATCACTACTGGATTTACGGAGCGGTAGCACTTGATAACAAAAACAACAGGAAGGACCGATGCACAATAAATAAGAAAAAAACAAGGTCCTACCCGGAGTCGAACCGGGATTGCCGGAATCAGAATCCGACGTGCTAACCATTACACTATAGAACCATTGGTTAAGTGCTCTGTGCTACGCTGCGGTCCTGATGCCAAGCGTTTTGATGCCACTCCGCATGAGGTCCATGGCGGTGGTCTTCTACACTTGCAAGCTGAGTCCCCCACCAGTGCCTTCCGGATTCTGTGTGGCTGCTGGCCTCAGCGAATCAGCCGTCACCGATGCAACCCTTCTAGGTCAGTTGTTGCTGCAACAGCCACAACGCAAACCAACCATGCACACTGGATGGAGACACCTGGCCCGGCTGACGTGGACCGACCACCAACCGGCAAGGTCCCTGTATAAACGAGATGCACCGCAGCAGCACTATTACACCTTGTCCGACCACACTGCCACCCATCTCACATTCTCTGGGGCGCAATGAACGTTTTTGCGAATAAATAGCAGGAGGATCCCCTGCCGACTCTGCGTGTGCACTGTGCAGCTAAAAGTCTTCGACTCATCAACGCAAAGAAAACGGAGTGGAAATATTATTGAGCGCAGCGACAACACCGGTAACTTGTCTACCATACCGGACGGAAACGAAGCGCAACAATTGCGATGGACGAGACCAAGTCGCTGTCTACCGGTACACTAGAGGCGTGCGAGAGCGGGATACAGGAGAAAGGCGGAGTGACGGAGGACTCGCCAGGGCTTCTCAATCTGGCTCTGATCTTAACGACCGGTGCCGCGGCGGTTACGAATCTGGGCTGCTTGAGCTGGGTGGCCGGGCAATGCCTGCTCGACGTTCAGTGCCCGTCGTTGGCGTCTTGGGTGGTTCCGCTGCACACCCTGCTTCTCTTGTTGAACGGAAAAACGTTTACGGGAGAGCTGAAGAGAAGAAGAGCGGGCAGTGGCCGTGGCTTCTAGTAGGCTGCGGATCGATGTGGTGTTTGGACGCGGAACGGGTACGCCCACGATAGCGCTGTGAGATCGAATAGCAGTGTTTGCTGACAGAAGGGTTTATTATAGTCTGCATGCTTCAGCGTGGGAATAGACATTGCGTCTTCAGAGGACCTCCGGGGGAATTAAAAGATGGGTTGGACGGAGGTCTCTGACGGATTCGCGTCATCGGAGCGATACTTTTTCCATTGTTGACTTTGTGCTTTACTATGTCCTTTTGTTGACGTAGTCGATGTTATGCTTATTGATATGTAGTCATCTCGCCTCCAATGACTGTGCCTTTCATTTTCGGGCAATAGTCATTGACTGCTCTTGAGTTTACCTGAAGAGAGGTACCAGAACGTCACGGAACTGATCTGTGCATGACCCACCCAGGGCCCACACCGATAGGAAACCGATAATCCAGTTCACCCTCGCAACCGTCGTCTTACTCGTTTCGGCAGTTTTGGCAATCCCAATGACTAGGTACTTAGATATTGAACTCTCGTCAAGCGGCTCGATGTGGCTCCCCTTGGCTTGTCCACTCAATGCATGTAGAGCGCACTAAGCAAATAACACTATAAAACGACAAACTCCGCTCCTGACTCCACCTGGCCCCGTGATGAAGAGTTAGGAGATTCCATGAAGGAGGTGTGCGGAAGAACAGCGGGAGTGATCCCAGCTCCTCAACCTGAGTGCTCTCCTCCCCTCCGCCTGCCTTGTTTAGATTCTCGCATCGTGTGCAATCACCGATCGAGCGAGTGATATAGTGTGCCAGATCCCCGCCAAAAAACCGTACCGACTTTCGTCACTGCTTTAATATACCGGTGTTTTCTCCATCTTGATTTATCTGTCCGAGACGCCTCAGTGGCACATCATAATAACAGAATCTGGCTCTCCAGCCTCCACACACCCATGTGCCGACTGAAGTAAGCACCACAAGCGAGTGCTCAATGTTTTACAAAACCGAGTGCTATGGTGGGAATGGTGATCGCAGCACGTATCCCGGCTAAATACTGGCTACCGTACTCCACGAATCAGGTTGTAATGCGATTGGAGTAGAGTACCAAGACAAGACGAGACAAAGCTGCATGCGCTTTCACAGCATGACGAATGCCACGGCCTGGCCTGGCAGCGGTATGATTGCTACATGCCACGCTCCACATCGCGACGGGATTCATGGCTCTTTCACCACTCCCCCTCCTCCTGCTGCTGCTTCTTTTCGGCACGGCACTCTGCGCTGCACAGCGGTCTGCTTGTCCGTCGGCGAATACGGCACCATTGGCGTACGCTACGCCCGCCGTCGCTGCGGGATACACTGCTCATCGTATCGCATCAGGCCTGTCGCGTCCGAGGAGCGTAGTCATCGACGACCGTGGACAGCTGCTGGTTTCGGGGTCAGAGCAAGGCGTGGTGGGGTTGGTCCTTGACGCGGCGGGGTGCGGCGTCGAGAGGACGGTTGTGGTCGTGGCGAGTGATGGGACGGTTAGTTAGCTCTCCTCCCCCCCTAGCGAGAGTGGGGTAATCGGAGGCGCTGACGAGCGGCGTCCTTTCTCTACAGGGCGATCATTTCAACCACGGACTGGCGCTCTCGCCGGACGGGAAAACACTGTATGTACATACCGTATCCGATCGGCTGCCGCAGTGCAGAGTGCAAGTGTGGACTGACCCAGTTCCATAACTACAGCTATGCGTCCACTTCCGGCTCCGCCTTCTCCTGGAGCTATGACAGCTCGCGCCTTGCCGCCACGAACCGTCGGGAGCTAGTCTCGGGCATGTCCTCCGCGGGGCACATAACCCGAACGCTGCTCGTTCCCTCTCGGCACGCCGACCTTCTGCTCATCTCGCGGGGGTCCAACAGCAACCTCGACGCGGGCACGACGTCGCTCGCCAGCGGGCGGTCGATGATAAAGGTGTTCAACACCACGGCGATTGGCACGGGGAAGCCGGCGGACTATACGCGCGATGGCGTCGTGCTCGGATGGGGCCTGCGGAACTCGGTCGGCGTGGCGGAGAATCCGGCCGACGGCGGGATTTGGAGCGTGGAGAACTCGGCGGACCAGGTAACCAGGTACGGAGTGGATTTTCATAGGGATAATCCTGGCGAGGAGTTGAACTACCATGGAGGTCTGGATGGGATTCCTGAGGAGGCGGCGAATTACGGTTATGTATGTGTGCCCGGTTTGAACGTTTGCGGTACCGTAACCAACTGTACATCGCTAAACTGTATCCAGCCCTCGTGCGTGGCCGTGTACGACCCCACCGCGATCCCGCGCGCCGGCTCACTCAGCATCGGCTCGCAATTCGCGCTCGCGCCGAACGAGACATCCACGGACGCCACGTGCAATTCCGACCTGTTCCGCTCTCCGCGCCTCACGTTTGCCGCGCACACGGCGCCGCTGTCGCTGGCGTTCAACGGGAGCACCTCGGCGTTCGTGGCGTTCCACGGCTCGTGGAACCGCGACGACCCCGTGGGATACCACGTTGCCGTGCTCGATTTTAGCGACGATGGGCAGCCGAGGAAGACGAGCGGCGAGAAGGATCCTGAGACTAGGGTCATGTGGAATGAGGACTTGGGGAGCTGCCCGGATGCGTGCTTTCGGCCCGCGGGTGTGGCGGTCGGTAGGGAGGGGCAGGTATTTGTCACTGCGGATTCGACGGGGGATTTGTGGGTTCTTACGCGGGAGCGGGAGTCGGCAACGGGACGGGATCAGAGTGCGGTGTCGAAAAGATGTACCGCGCGCTCGGAGGTGGTGTTGGCGGTGGTGCTGGGTATGGCAGTCTGGAACGGTTTGCTCTAGCAGTACATTTCATGATGATTGATTTTGCGCTACGGGTGGTAGATGGCGCATTCCCGGCGCATTCGACATGGTATATACAAGGACAAGTAGAAGCCCCCAGGCATCTATTCTATAGAATTACATACCGCACGTTTTCTATCATACATCCAGGTCACCTTGAAAGAAAGGCCACTGGTTCCTGTCCGCCGTGTCCACTCGGGGGACCTGTATCTATGTGCCATCGTGCCCAGCTGACTTCCCGGTGGTCAGTTCTGGGTCCCCCCGAGTTCCTTATAATCACCAACGCCGGAATGTGCCTGCGCTCCGAACCTCACGCTCCTCCGTCTAGGCGGTTGCCGTAAATATGTACATACATCTATAATCTGACCACATTCGCAGGACCAGTTTCTCCTAATACCTATGGACCGCATCTCTCTCCCTCAGAGAACTTGGCTGTAGGTGTATCATTACTCCACGACCTTGCACTCCAAAAACGCCAGATCATCGTCGGTAACCTTTACGGCGAACACCAACTCTGGCAGGACAGCATTATCGAGTTTCCTCGCCCAATCGGGGGTCAGCCCCCAATCGCCGCGCCACTGACTCATCTTCCTGCCGTTCTTGAACTCAGCGGCGACATGTTTCTTCCTCATAGCCCAGCTATCGAAGCACTCTCCGCAGAAGCCACATCTCGAGCGCACCGGCAATCCAGTATCGACGAACCAGCGATTAAACGGCGAACTCCAGCGGACGCGGTGGACAGTCATCAGATGCTGCTTAAGGTGGTCTTTCCTCGCGAACGTGCGCTGGTCCTCCCCCTTCTCCGCGCAGCGGCTGCGACAGGAATACTCGCACTTCGCCGTATCGCAGGGCCCGCACCGGCAGTAGACGCAGTTCCCCTGCCGCGTTCGCGCCCCGTCCGGCGCGCAGATCCACTTCTTGAGGATCAGGTGCACCACCTCCTCGTGCCGCGTCCAGTTCCCCACCGTTGGGAACGATACCCGGCTGCAGAACGTGCAGGTGAAGCGTGGCGCGCCGTCGGCGACGGCGTCGCCGGGGTGCGAGGGAACCGGCGTGTGTGTGAACGTGCATGAGGGCTTCCGTCGGCGTGCGCGACGCCGGCTCGCGAGAGTCTTGCGCGAGCCGACGGAACGCATGCCGCTGCTGCTCGGAGAGGAGAGCACCGAGGAACCGGAGATGGCGCCGCTGGAGCCGCCGATGCTGCTGCGCGCGTCGGCTTCGCGGTCGGGGTATGGCGAGAGGTAGGGTGAGGGGACGTAGCCGGGAGGTGGCGGAGGCGTGCCGTAGCTAGAACTGGCGGCTGAGGCTATGGCGTCGAGATCGGCGTCTTCCTGGGAGGGCGTGTCGAGCCAGCGGCCCAGCGGCGGGGATTCGGAGCGGGAACCCCGAGAGCTCTCTTCACCCTGGCACTGTGGGGATGTCAGATTGATTTCGCGCCTTCATTGCAGTGTGAGCTCACTCACTCTCAGCGTGTGCGCTTGCCACGCTCGCACGATCTCTGATGATATGCACGGTCCGACGGAGATGTAGCAGACGCCGCATATCGCCACATAGCACAGGGTATTGCCGGCCGTCGCAATCGCGTGGATCGCCGACGGGGGACCTACGGTGGTCTCGGCGGTACCGCAGCCGTCGGCCGAGAGCGCCGACGACGACGGACCGAAGGATGCCTTCGTCCTCTGGATGTCTTCCCTACTGCTCTGGCACAGCGCGGCTCCGTCGCCGAGGTACAGCACTGTGCACGATTCTGCGGGAGCACCCGCTCGGGCGCCGGCCGTCATTGCCTCGCTTATCCCGGCGGCGGACGGGACCGGGTCGGCTGCTTCGACGGTGATCCCTACCTGGTGATCATGCACGTCTCGCGGTATTTCCGGCTGATCATCGGATTCGGCCAATCCGGCGCGCAGCGCGAGAGCGGGAACCTTCAGGATCAGCAAGTGTGCGGTCGGCACGTGACACATAGGACTCACAGTTTGGTGGCGGGCCGCAGCTGCGTGCGGCATCTCGTGCTCGTGCTCGGGCGCACAGAAGCATGATTCGCGGCGCGACATCATGCGGTCGGCTTCGAGGAAGCCCTCGAGCCCCTCTGAGACCAAGTACTGGCTGGCGACGTGATAGGTGATCGGTTCCATCGTTCTGCCAGTTGTTTCGTCGTCGTTGAATGGCCGCCACAACTCGTCAACATGCCCGCCCTATATAGCTGGGATATTTTTCCCTAGAAAAATGACGTTCGATTGGCTGCCTTCTCGCGGCCTCGTATGTCGGCAGCATCTCCACCGAGATGCATAATTGTTCAGGGGAAGGCGCTTGCCTCGCCTTTGCGCTCAGTGATCCTCCTCCTGGGTCCTCCTCCTCCTCTGAAGTATCGTGATGTACCGTACTGTATGCCCTAACGAGCTGCACGTCTAGTCGCGAAGATTCACGGAGATCGTTGCATAAGCTGCAGCCAATAACCGGCCAGAGACAAGGATGCCACCAACGCGGCAGTTTTTCCCTGCGACGGAAGGGCGTCTTGACCGTCGGAGGAAATTATCGGAGGCGTACATATAGATACTGGTATGGACATACCATACCATAGCTGTCAACCCGCCCAGATCTTCACCAAGGTCTTGAAAGTTTGAAACGTACTATTCTAGTGTCCGCGAAACAGTCAGCGCGTCCACGGAGCCAGGTGCGGGATTATGTTTGTTTTCTCCGCGTGGACGCAATCACACTCACACACTCAAACACGGTGACACAGACTACCACCACAAGGCTCCAGCCCTGAAGATGACAGGGCCGCACAGACGCGAGATAAGAGGATTCTGTTTGTGGAATTCTAGAAGCTCCGTGAAAGCAACAAGCATCGCTCAGACAGTTCGAAACAAAGAGCCCGATGTAACTATTGCCCCCCTTTCGCGACCATACGAGCTCACGTGAGCTTTATTTACATACCATCTGCTTCTACGATCCGAACGTCGCGACCAAACGCCGGACCGCGGAAGATACTCTATCCCTCAAAGAGCCATGATGCCAGAGACCCTCCCATCCGTCGAGACGGAACCCCGTTCCACTCAAAGTTTAAACTCATGCCTCACCGTTGCCACTAAAAGTACATCATAATAGATTAGACGTTGCCGATCTCTGCGCACACCCTACCATAAGCTTTAAGGTATAACCCTTGTGAGTCTTCTCACATCATCCTCCCCTCACCGGGATCTAGATTCTAGCTCCATAGATATTCCACCCACGAATCGACCGTGGACACCATTTTCCTTAGTTTAAGTTTGTTTCCCACGCGGATCATCTCACCACTCGGCGCTCGCCGCCCGCCCTATGTAATCCACCGCACCCATACCGCCGAGGGTGTCAGCATTACATCCTCGTCAACGCCGCAAGAATCCCATCAGGCTCCCCGCTATGTAGCGTATTGTGGGATGTGGCCAGGACTGACGTCTGGGCGCTTCTATCCGACCCTTGGCTGCGGACCTTGGGAAGGTTTTAGCGCCAAGACGTTGGTCTGGTTGGCGGATCAGGGTGCTGCTGGGATGAGCCTCTTCTTTTTTGCGCGTCGGTTTTGTTTTGTTTTGCTCCTTTCTATCAACTTTGGCGATGGCGTGACGGCCTAGGGTCGGTGAAATCAATATTATCTCCCGACGACGTCTAGCGGGGTCGGCTAATTTTCGCCGCTTGGTTGTATTTAATCGGGGGAGTGCCCACTTTTCTTGGGAGGAAGGCCGCTTGTTAATTATCTTTCTCTGACCGCCACCTTCTCGAGACAAGTTCTCCCCTGATTTCTCTAAGTGTGCCACTTATTCTATCGGGTCTTTTGACTCGCTTCATTACTTTAAATAATAATTGATTTCTTCGTCTGACCTGTGACTCGCTCTACACACCCTGACTACAACTCTTCCGCACAAATTGGCTGTGGGCCATCTGCGGCCCCGGTCCCCTTCAGTATCCGCCCAGTGGGCTAAGCAAAGACCCATTCCCCGTGGCCTGTGTATAGATGGGTCGGGTTTAACACCTGGCCGGGGTGGAGGGGACGAGGAGCGGAGCTGGGGGACTCTCTTGTTTACCTTCTTCTGGACCGAGACCAAGATCATCACCATCAACCAATCGTTCGCCCACCATCAACCCCACTTTTCATCTCCCCCATCGTCCCGATCTACAAACAAGCCGTGCACCGGGCCATGGGCGAAAGCCCAAGCTTTAGAGTGTTAGTCGCACTGGCTCAGAACCTTCGAAGGTCCACATGCTCTTTCCTACTGCTCAATAGAAGAACACTATCCTAGCACCTTCACAACCTCAACCATCAACCTCCAACCAACATGTTGTAATATTTGGGTAGACGGACAGAGGAAATCCATTCCATACAGCAATAATATCATCGGCGGCGAAGTCTCCGTTTACCATACAGGTGCCGCCGAAAGTTCCCCGCCCCTGACAGCACTAGGTCTCGACCGCCCGCCGTGGAACCTTATTCGTGACAACATCTCCCGGGGGCCAGCATACAAAGCTTGACACAACACAGTCACCGACGACTATTTAAACTGTGAATCCCGATTGTTGAACGCGTGAACACCTCGCCTGTCGATCCGCGCCAACAAGCCTACCCATCATCTCCGTGTCTTCCGGCTGCTGCTCTCCTCCCCCCAGCTCTTCCTACATCCGCTGGGCAGGATTCGCTAGTATACTGGAAGTGGTAAGATATTCTTTCTCCAAATCTCTCTTCATGCTGACACTGTTATCCACAAAGAAGATGAAGTACGTGATCGTCGTCAACGGCGGACGTTCCGCGGATGTCGCCATGACAACCGACATCATCGCTCTGATGCGGCATTACCTCGCTCAGCGAAACACTCGCGTCGCAGGCGTACATTCGAGTGAGCGAAACTTACAATCCCAGCGGGGGGTGCTCAAAAAGGAATTTTTGGAGCAGATGGTGGAGAGCGTGCGCATGCTTAAGAGTGGGGACTCGCTGCTTGTGTGCATTCTTACCCACGGTGCCGCAGACGGTTACGCGATGCTTGACGACGAATATGTTACCAAGTTGGAAATATACAATGCTCTGAAGGGCATCCCCCGAGATTCCAGGGTTTCTATCGTGACTACCGCCTGCTACGCAGGTATGTGGCCTGGCATTACTAGACAGATTCCTCCGGACAAAAACGCCATTCACATCATGGCTTGCGGACCGAAGGAGAAGAGCCAGGTGTACCGCACGTTTTCGAACTTCTACAGATGTAGTTTGCACGCCGCTGAATTTCTGACCGAGATTCGTCCTGATCCGGACCGCACCTTGCGGGTGCATCATAAGCGGGTTGCGGCGAGAATGGCGTTCGTCGATGCCAATAGCCACGAGGGACAATCAAAGCCCATGTTGGAAGGTGGCAGGCAAACACTATGGAATCACTGTATCGACGACTGGATTCCCGTAGCAGCACCTGTCGCTCAGTCTTTCATACGCCATATGGATGCTGCGGAAAAGCCCGACTTTCTGCGCCAGGTCGAGAACTGGTTGATAAAAAACGTGCTGGCTACTTTCGGTGATATCCCGCCGTACAAGGCCGATCATATCCGCGGGCTTCTAGAACAGGAGTTGAAACAGCTACAGTGTGGCCCGGTGGTTCGATTTGAGGTGATTTTAGTGGAGTGCACCAAGTACGCACTAAAGGCACACAAAAATCCCCCTTTTCAGCTGGAACTCATCCGCGTGTATGAGTACATTGGGTTGCTCAAAGAACGGGCGGCTGCGGCGGTGAGGTTCCTCATCGCTGATGGTGCGCTTCCGAGCAACGTCTATCGCGACGCTTACGACTTGGGGCAACTGTTCACGATACACCATGGCTGGATGCGCCACTTGTCCACCGTCGTGAACATCTCCGAGTCGGCGAAGATTCCCTCGACGATATTTGGTGGCGTCTACGATCGCCACGTCGAATGGCTCGCTTGTGTTTTTGCGGCGGGTTCGGCAAAGTCCTCCAACGTCGATCTGGAAGTTTGTGTACCGGTTTTCAATCGGGCATTCTTTTTACCCGCCGGGGACTGGAAGGCGGCTCCGGCGATGGTGTGATTGAAGCGGAGGTGCGCGTGGCAGACGCTATGTGCTCTGACTAGGCGGTGTTTGATGCCGTCATGATGTGTTCTGCTCCGGAGCTGTGTTTCCACATGGGGTGCGTGCAATAATTGTTTGGGTTCATTCAGCAAGGGGTGAAGGGGTTGGGAGCGGTCGTGCATCTTGGCCACGTCGCATCTCTTAATAGCCTACCCGGGGCCCTGAAGCTGTGTTTTAGCTTGTGTTATTTCCCATGTTGTTTGACTTACTTCGTTAGGCGGGATGGGAGAAGTGAGGTGTCGGAATGGGAGCTGAGGGAGCGGGAAGAGCGAGCGGAGCTGAGGCGACTCGAGGAGGAGGAGGAGCCAGGCGACGTAGAATAGCGGACCAGAGAAGTGCGGCGAGGTGGGAAGACTCGAGGGCGCGAGGGTAAGTGCGGTCGGGGGGTCGAGTGCGGGCGGGGGTTTGAGTTCGGTGCCGATCAAGTGCGGGCGCGGGGTAAATGGCGGAGATATACTTTTGGGAACTGCCAGGGCGGAGGGCAGGGAAAGCCACATCGGGCCGCTCAGTGAAAGCTGGGTTGGACAGTGGCGTGGAAACGGGGGGGGGGGTGAACGGGGCGATATTGCCATGATCTAGATAGGTCGCATGCAATTACTGATTAAACAGAAGAAAAAAAAAGGGGGGGGGGGGGGGGGGGGATGGGAGAGATGTTGCGGCCGGGATTGGTCACTTTTTATTTGTTAATGACGGGCCGGGTGCTGAATTATGTACTACATGAACTGCTGTTGTTTTTTGGTTGCTTGGTCGAGACTCAGTGGGAATTGCTGTCGGGGCCGAGGACCCTCCGGCGGCACCTCAGTCTGTATGTATAATGTATCTAAAGATAGACCTCACCGCTGATGTTATTGCTGAATCGAATGGATTATCTCTTCTCATCTACCTAAATGTTCCAACATTCTCCTTGGTGAAGACCGCAGACGCTCCGCCACGCGTAGTCTGCACTATTGGAGATATCATCTTCCTCGTCTTCCTCGCTGAGTTTAGCCCTCATCGTCCTCCTCTCCTCCTCGTCATCGCCGATATGTTCATTCCCGGCCCAGCTCACGGCACCACTGCTGTCGGTCCCTAGGCGTCTCCGAGCGCGCGTACGAGCAGTGTTCTCCATAGTCTGGACGGGACGGACTGCCAAGATCCAGTCCCGACTGTGCCTTTTGGAGGACGGGATAAAAGTAGTCCGTCCCGTCCGCCAATTTGTTCAACGGGGTTTGGACTGCAGTCGACTGCAGTCCGTCCCGTCCGGCCTTACCGGTGGACTAGTCAGTCCGACAGACACCTCCGGACGGACTGGATGTATCTAGTCCAATCCCGTCCATGCGTCTGGACGGACTGGAGCGTACGAGTACAGGATTCGCTTCTAGGCCGAGCTCGCTGGCTGCATCGTGGGCAGTAGGTCGAGCGGGGCGAGGAGCAGGGTGGGGAGCAGGGATGCTGAATCCACTGTAGCGAGAGGGCATTTCCCTGGCGAATCCAGTCCTGAATCCACGGCAATTCCAGGGCACTTCCAGGGCGAGCCACGGACGGATCGCAGGTTTCGCTGGACGGTTTCCTGTCACTCGTCAGTGTTCGACATAGTCCGGTCCGTCCGTCCTTGGCCTCGGACTGGACTGGGCTGAATCTTTTCAGTCCGTATAGTCCAGACTGCAGTTCCGACCGGACTGTGTCGAACACTGTCACTCGTTATATGGTCTCGCCTTTCTGCTTTACCGGTACCCTGTTGTTATGCATACGTGCATTATCGTCCACAGAGGCGGCAATCCTGCCGTTTTTCCCGACCACTCTGTGACGAATTGATCGGTACTGTATGTATCGGCGTGAGGTCGGTGGAGGAATAGGTTTGATCCTCATCATCAAGATACCAATTCAGATGTAATCAGAGTCTGGTCCACATTGCGAATTCTATATATGCGGGAGGTATCATACGTACCAGGAAAAAAACAGCAGATAATGTGAGGTACCTACTTCGGGTGATATCTATGATAGCCCCTACATGTTTGGCAGTAGTATATTTGTTGCATCTCCTAGCTTGGCCCAATTTGGGCTGACGCAAAAAGGTTGGCAACGAGTGATATAAAAGGCATTCAGCGAGTGCGCTCTTCCACAAAGCAACATGTGTAAATTAGTACAAACAGGCTCTGAAACATGATTTATCAAACAGCTTATATTCCCACTTCCCTTCTCATGAAGCTTTCCCAAACATTCAAGACAGAAAAATAAGTTGCAATCCTCACAAGACCAACTTCCCTGTAGTGCCAAATGTGACACCCCGATAGGTATCGGAGGTCACGACACACGCAAGAGATGTGATTAGATAGTTCGGGTGATCAGAATAGTGTCACCGCTCAGGTCGGAACGTTCGAGGACGAGTCAGAACAGGGGTCGGAAGGTAGCGCGGGGGCAGCGCGGGCGGCAATGCGGGAATGAGCCATAGGGGATTGGGGCTGTGTGCCGGTAACGAGGGTAGCGCGGCTGCGCAGGGTTTGAGTCACCGGAGCGGGTATCGGCGAGGAGGATTTCTCAGGGTCTAGCACACGCCCACGGTTATTGTCAGGTTGCAGGAAGGAGTGAAGGATTTCCTATATAAACGGGCCGACGCCCCTCTGTGTCACGACTCGCGACGGAATGACGAAGAGAGGGTCAGCGCAAGGATCAGGAGAGTTGGGAGGCTGTGCACAGGCAGCGCATGTCAGGGCTCGCGACAGAATGACGAAGGGAGGGTCGGCGCAAGGATCGGGAGAGTGTGGAGGCTGTAATAAAGTACACTGGGAAAGTACTATACCACTCGACCAAAAGGTATTTTGATGGCTGATGGCCATCATCCCAGTAGCTACTTAAGGCCAGGATTTCTGAACTGTGACAGAGGCAGTGCACAGGCAATGCACCGGCAGTGCAAGGATGAGTTGCAGAGGATTAGGGGCTGTGTGCAGGGAGCAGGGATAGCGCAGTAATGAGTCGCAGGAGATTGGGGCTGTGTGCAGGAAGCAGGGGTAGTGCGGCTGCGCAGGGTATGGGTCACGGAAGTGAGGTACTGGCAAGGTGGATTTCTCAGGGTCTGGCACACGCCCACGGTCATTGTCAGGTTGCGGGAAGAAGTGGAGGATTTTCTATATAAACGGGCCGTTGCCCCTCTGTATTTAGTTCTTCACGCAACAACTTGTTAATTCAATCACTGTTACCTCTGTCCTTGCCTCGGCTGCCGTCTGCGCCGTAGTCCTTGTCCCTGCCTCTGTTCTCAGTTGCCGTCTGCACTGAGCCCTGCCTCACCTTGTCCCCTGAACCCGTCTTGCCTCTGCCGAACCCAGAACCCGGTCCCCAGCCCGACTTCGCTACCTGGAGCCTTGCCCGACCGTGCCGTTACACTTTGTTGCGTCCCCTATCTCTCCACCTAGCGAACTACCATGGCCACCAACACTCAGTTACCCAACGTCCCCCAGCAGGACGAAATACCAGTGGCACCCACCTTCTACCGAGAAATTGCCGCCGCCATCTACGAACAACTCGAAATCATCGTTAATCATGATGCACCCGCCCATGATGCAACCCTGATGGGGTTGTACAACGAATTCAGAATCCTCGCCCGCGCAATCACCCTGTCCCCAATAGCCGTACCAACCTGGCGATTCGACGACCTCGAAGAACAACTTGCTGACGCCCGCCGCATCGCCAACCGCCTCGCCACCGTCGAAACCCAACCTCAAAGCCGTGCTGAGCGTGTCCCAGACCCAGCCATGTTCGACAGAACACGCGAGAAACTGGAAGGGTTCGTTGCGCAACTTTCACTCAAGCTGTACAGCGGCCCAGCCCGTTTCCCAACTCCAGCACTCTGAATGGCCTATGCCTTCAACCGCTTGGAAGGCCGCGCCCAAGCCCAGATCCTGCCGTACATCGAGAATCACAACATCACCCTCACCGACGCTGATGCGATCATCACACTCCTGAACAACGCATTTGGTGACCCTGACCCAGCGGCCACAGCTCGAGCCAAGCTACACCACCTGAAACAAGGCAATAAGGAGTTCACCTCCTACTTTGCGGAATTCCAGATGCTTGTCTCCAAGCTCAATTGGGACGAGCATGCGAAACTTGACGCGCTGCGAGAAGGAGTATCCATCGAACTCCACCGGCAACCTGTGGGCCGTACTCAGGGCCTCAACTACGATGAGTCTGTGGCCCTCTGTCAACGCCTTGACTCCGAGCTGCGTGCCCTCCAACTCCGTGAGGGACGCCGCACCACCAACCCCCCTTGGCAGAGTAGCGCCCCACACCCCACGGCGCCGCCCAGGCACACCACCCACAACACCATGCCCGCGACGACCACTGCCACAGGAACGGCCCCCGGAGCTATGGGCTTGAGTGCCAATAGCCGCAGGATCCCAGACCAAGAGCGTGTTGCCCGGCTCCGCGAAGGCCGCTGCCTGTACTGTGGGGGAAGTGGCCACATGGCCAGGCACTGCCCCAACAAGAACCGAAATCCGTTCCGAGCAGCCGTTGCCCCGACTCACACCTATCACAACTGCAACCAGGATTGCGGCGAGACCTCCCAGCAGTCGGGAAAAGCCTAAACCAACAACCGCTTGATGGCACTGTTGTTGGTCGTACCCAGGATAAGTCTTTGTCTCCTATGTCCCCTATTTTTTGTTTGTCTAGTCTCTCAGTGTCAGGAATGGTTGTGGAAGAATCATCAATGGAAGGAAAACATCTTGTTGTATTGTGTAACCTTTCGTTTGGTGACAAAATCATTGCCACGCATGCGCTGATCGATTGTGGGGCAACCAGAATTGCATTTGTAGACAAAGACTTCGCCCGCCATCACCACCTACCCCTCGTACCCCTGAAATCCCCGCGAAGTCTCGAAGTCATCGATGGCCGTCCCATCGAGTCAGGTGACATCACACATGTTGCCACCACCACCCTGTCCATACAGGAACACCAGAAGGAAATCCCTATGTTTGTCACCAAACTAGGCCACTACCCCGTTGTACTCAGAATCCCCTGGATGGACCTCCACGGTGTGGCCATCCGGTTCAGCTCCCAGTGTCACAGTTCAGAACTCCTGGCCTTAAGTAGCTACTGGGATGATGGCCATCAGCCATCAAAATACCTTTTGGTCGAGTGGTATAGTACTTTCCCAGTGTACTTTATTACAGTTTGATGACTGCAAAGGTCATGAGTTCAATTCCCACTGCGAACAGTTACATTCCTCTGCTGCAGTGTTGTTCAGGAATTGCATGGCTTACAGTGAGTGACGGTTCATGATTCTTATCATGAATTATCACTCATTGGGGGTTAACTACTTGAAGGCTTCCTGGAGTAAGCCCCTAAAGAGGGGATACTGTCACAGTTCAGAAATCCTAGCCTTAAGTAGCTACTGGGATGATGGCCATCAGCCATCAAAATACCTTTTGGTCGAGTGGTATAGTACTTTCCCAGTGTACTTTATTACACCCAGACCCTCACCTTCAGCTCCCAATACTGCACAGCCAACTGCAATGCGGTACCCACAGTTGCACATGGAATCACCACCGACCCACCTGACGTATCTACCTATGCTCTCGCGTCAAAAGCAGCTCAGCAAGAGCCAGCGGTAAGCGCGGGCGCCGGCGACATCGTGGCCCGCTACATTACGTCTCCCCCAAGGAAGAATCACCAAGAATGCACTAACCTTTCAAGGGAAAGCACAGTCAGAATTTCAGCCTTACAGATGGAGTCTTTCCAAGAACTGGTCAACAAGGAAAGCCTCATGATTTTCAACACCACGCTTGCCGAGGTCAACAGCGCACTGGAAGGAAACAAGGACCCCACGGCACATATCCCTCACGGATACCACGGATTCCTACCGCTGTTCTCTGAAGCCCTTGCTCAGAACTTGCCCCCGCACCGACACTACGGCCATAATATTCCACTCAAGGAGGGATTTACGCCCCCATACGGACCACTGTACTCACTTTCGAAAACGGAGCTTGTTGCACTGAAGGAATGGCTTGACGAAAACCTCAGCAAAGGTTTCATCCGTGCCTCTTCCTCTCCAGCAGCATCGCCAATCCTGTTTGTCAAGAAATCGGATGGCTCCCTACGCCTGTGTGTGGATTACAGGGGCCTGAACGAAGGAACAATCGAGAACAGGTACCCACTCCCACTTCTCCAAGAAACTCTGATGCGGATATCCGGGGCAAAATACTTCACCACCCTGGATATTCGCGGTGTCACGGCTCACGACGGAATGACGAAGGGAGGGTCGGCACAAGGATCGGGAGAATTGGGGGGCAGTGCAGAGGCAGTGCACCGGCAGTGCAAGGATGAGTCGCAGAGGATTTGGGGCTGTGTGCAGGGAGCAGGGATAGCGCAGTAATGAGTCGCAGGATATTGGGGCTGTGTGCAGGAAGCAGGGGTAGTGCGGCTGCGCAGGGTGTGAGTCACGGAAGTGGGGTACTGGCAAGGTGGATTTCTCAGGGTCTGGCACACGCCCACGGTCATTGTCAGGTTGCGGGAAGAAGTGGAGGATTTTCTATATAAACGGGCCGTTGCCCCTCTGTATTTAGTTCTTCACGCAACAACTTGTTAATTCAATCACTGTTACCTCTGTCCTTGCCTCGGCTGCCGTCTGCGCCGTAGTCCTTGTCCCTGCCTCTGTTCTCAGTTGCCGTCTGCACTGAGCCCTGCCTCACCTTGTCTCCTGTACCCGTCTTGCCCCTACCGAACCCAGAACTCGATCCCCAGCCCGACTTCGCTACCTGGAGCCTTGCCCGACCGTGCCGTTACACTTTGTTGCGTCCCCCATCTCTCCACCTAGCGGACTACCATGGCCACTAACACTCAGGTACTCGACGTCCCCCAGCAGGACGAAGTACCGGTGGCTCCCCCCTTCTACCGAGAAATTCCCGCCGCCATCTACGAACAACTCGAAATCATCGTGAATCACGATGCACCCGCCGACGATGCAACCCTGATGGGGTTGTACAACGAATTCAGAATCCTTGCCCGCGCAATCACCCTGTCCCCGACAGCGATACCAACCTGGCGATTCGACGACCTCGAAGAACAACTTGCCGATGCCCGCCGGATCGCCAACCGCCTCGCCACCGTCGAAGCCCACCCTCAAAGCCGCGCTGAGTGTGTCCCAGAGCCCGCCATGTTCGACGGAACACGCGACAAACTCGAAGGGTTCGTTGCGCAACTTCGACTCAAGCTATACAGCGACCCAGCCCGTTTCCCCACTCCAGCACTCCGAATGGCCTACGCCTTCAACCGCTTGGAAGGCCGCCCCCAAGCCCAGATCCTGCCATACATCGAGAATCACAACATCACCCTCACTGATGCTGATGCGATAATCACACTCCTGAACAATGCGTTTGGTGACCCCGACCCAGCGGCCACCGCTCGAGCCAAGCTGCACCACCTGAAACAAGGCAATAAGGAGTTCACCTCCTACTTTGCGGAATTCCAGATGCTCGTCTCCAAGCTCAATTGGGACGAGCATGCGAAACCTGACGCACTGCGAAAAGGAGTATCCATCGAACTCCACCGGCAACTTGTGGGCCGTACTCAGGGTCTCAACTACGACGGGTTTGTGGCCCTCTGCCAACGCCTCGACTCCGAGCTGCGTGCCCTCCAACTTCGTGAGGGACGCCGTACCATCAACCCCCCTCGGCAGAGTAGCGCCCCACAACCCACGGCGCCACTCAGGCACACCACCCAGAACACCATGCCCGTGACGACCACTGCCACAGGAACGGCCCCCGGAGCTATGGACTTGAGTGCCAACAGCCGCAGGATCTCAGATCAAGAGCGTGCCGCTCGGCTCCGCGAAGGCCGCTGTCTGTACTGTGGAGGAAGTGGCCACATGGCGAGGCACTGCCCCAACAAGAACCGAAATCCGTTCCGAGCAGCCGTTGCCCGGCTGGAGACAACTCAGCCGACCAACACCACCCCGGCTCACACCTATCACAACTGCAACCAGGATTGCGGCGAGACCTCCCAGCAGTCGGGAAAAGCCTAGACCAACAACCGCTTGATGGCACTGTTGTTGGTCGTACCCGGGATAAGTCTTTGTCTCCTATGTCCCCTGTTTTTCGTTTGTCTAGTCTCTCAGTGTCAGGAATGGTTGTGGAGGAATCATCAATGGAAGGAAAACATCTTGTTGTATTGTGTAACCTTTCGTTTGGTGACAAAACCATTGCCACGCATGCGCTGATCGACTGTGGGGCAACCGGAATTGCATTTGTAGACAAAGACTTCGCCCGCCATCACCACCTACCCCTCGTACCCCTGAAATCCCCGCGCACCCTCGAAGTCATCGATGGCCGTCCCATCGAGTCAGGCGACATCACACATGTTGCCACCACCACCCTGTCCATACAGGAACACCACGAAGAAATCCCTATGTTTGTCACCAAACTAGGCCACTACCCGGTTGTACTCGGAATCCCCTGGATGGACCTCCACGATGTGGCCATCCGGTTCAGCTCCCGAACCCTCACCTTTGGCTCCCAATACTGTACAGCCAACTGCAATGCAGTGCCCACAGTTGCACATGGAATCACCACCGACCCACCTGACGTATCTACCTATGCTCTCGCGTCAAAAGCAGCTCAGGAAGAGCCAGCGGTAAGCGCGGGCGCCGGCGACATCGTGGCCCGCTGCATTACGTCTCCCCCAAGGATGAATCACCAAGAATGCACTAACCTTTCAAGGGAAACCACAGTCAGAATCTCAGCCTTACGGATGGAGTTATTCCAAGAACTGGTCAGCAAGGAAAGCCTTACGATTTTCAACACCACTCTTGCCGAAGTCAACAGCGCACTGGAAGGAAACAAGGACCCCACGGCACATATCCCTCACGAATATCACGAGTTCCTACCGCTGTTCTCTGAAGCCCTCGCCCAGAACTTGCCACCGCACCGACACTACGACCATAAGATCCCACTCAAGGAGGGATTTACGCCCCCATACGGACCACTGTACTCACTTTCGAAAACGGAGCTTGTCGCATTGAAGGAATGGCTTGATGTGACACCCCGATAGGTATCGGAGGTCACGACGGTCGCAAGAGATGTGATTAGATAGTTCGGGTGATTAGAATAGAGTTGCGAGCCGAAAGGATAGTTAGAAGCGATCAAGGACAAGATAGGAAGGAGGGAGCAAACGGATTCCAGAGTCTAGACAGTGATCGGAGATGCGGGAGATCGGGATAACAGTCCAGAGGACTTTGAGATCTCCGATCATAGGGCCCCGCAGTAGGAACTCCGATCCAGGAAAAAACTGTTATGACGAGAGAATCGAACATCGACCGATGGGGGCAGACAACTTCGAGCGAAGAACTCTGCCGGCGCATGAGGGAGATAATTGCTCGGAAACTCCGATCTATCTTGGGCGCGTGGTGTTTACCACCTGCCTAGTCGAGAAGACTATCCGAAGAGAGCTGACGACGACTCGAGGCTAGGCCGCGGAACTCCGATGCAAAGGAAGCAACGGAGCTACGTTAGGCCGCACTCTAGAGGAATCACGTGCTGAGGATCGGAACGACTATAAGTCAAACCGAGCAGGCAAACCGAACCAAACTACAATCATCGCACCGAACAAACCATCAAAGAAACACCCTTAAGATTATTCCGTTGTGAATTATCGAAATCCCTGACTTTTATTCTATCCTCGATTTTACTATAGACTCCGACGACACAAACCCGTCCCAGTCTCACACTATAATCTTAAGGTTACAGTCACCGATTTCTATCGAAAATGTCCTCCTCAAACCTCGACATGCTCCGCCTCGAACTTCCTCAGACCCTGAGCAATGCGCTCGTTAGCATCCCGCAAGCATCCGAAACCGTCGAAGTACGAAACCCGGCAGCCTGGCTCAGGCTGATGAACCACCAATACCAAACGGCACAAAGAGACCTGCGCCAGCTTTACCAAGCATGCGATCAGAAGTTCAACGAAGAGGACTCCCGAATGCAGGAAATCAGAAGGAACTACGAACAACTCTGCGATGGGGTCAAGTATGTGTACAACCTCTACGCTCTCAATGCCGAAATGAATACAGAATGGCTTCGAACCGAGCTGTCAACGGTAGCGAACGCGACGCACGCCCTGAGCAGCGACGTATGGGCAGTCATTCGAGAACGTAACCAGAAAGACGAAGACAACCGCGAGTTGCAAAGCGTCGCAAACGCTCGGCTACAAGACGCCATCGTGTTCCTCGAAACGGCGCAAGTCGAACAACGCAGGGAGCAAGCGGTGTACAACCGCAACGTGGAAATTTGGGCAGGGAAACAGGAAGAGAAGGCAGAATACCTCTACAAGGAGCAACAGCGAATCAAAGAAAAAATCGCTCGAGCAGAGAAAAAATTGAAGGCTGTAGAGGTAAGGACAGGGAAGGCGAAGGAAAAGGCCCCGGAGTGGGTAAACACTACCCCAAGAGGAGGATCGCGGGCAGAAAGGTCAGCAACAAGGGAAACTCCGGCAGGTGCAGGAATGTCCCCTCCTCCTCCACCCCCAAGACGTCCGGTGACTAACCTTGGAGGTGATCCCTCGGATGAGGAACCATCGGATGATGACGATTCCATCCCCTTGCCGCGTCGTTCGCCGCCCCGTCACCGACACGCTCCGCTACCAAGAGAAGACGACGAAGACGAAGAGAGTCGCTTCGCTCGGATCATCGCTGCTGCCGTCTCCGCATCGAACCCGAGGGCCATCAAGCTTAAAATGAAAGAGCCCAAGCCGTTCGATGGCAAGCAAAGAACAGCCTTCCGTCCATGGTGGGACTCAGTTAAGGAATATCTTGAGTTCCACCCAGAGACAAACGAGCAGCAGAAGATAGCGTGGGTGGGATCCCGACTGGAAGGGACAGCGGCAGAATGGCATCAGGCCCGTCGAAAAAGCCTGAGGGAGCTACACTTGGAAGATACCTGGCAGGCGTACCAAGAGGCACTCAAGGAGGCGTACCGCGACACGCAGGAAGGAGCGAACGCATTAAGAAGGATGTGGGCCCTCGAATACAAAGAAGACATTCAGGCTTACATGACCTCCTTCCGATCGCTCAACATGATCGCTCGCGCCACCGGCGAACCGCTACAAGACATAGTCAACCAGGCCATGACTACCGACATCGTTGATATGTGCTTCAACCAGCACACCGAACCCTACGAAGATGATGAAGACTTGCTGGAAACGGTGCTCAGGGCTGGCAACCATGTGGAACGACGGGACGCGCTGAAAAAGGCAAGGGCAATGAGGAAAGGGGGATCGGGTAGCCAGGGTTCCGGCGGCGACCGGAAGGGACCTGGCAACGGCCAGCAGGGCCAAGGAAAGGGAAGAGACCCCGGGGGCCGCAAGGAAAGCGGGGAGTCCCCGGAGGGCCGAAAGGCCAAGGAAGCAACAGGAGTCAGGAAGGGAAGGACAAGGGAAGGGGACATCTACGCAGGAGCAAAGGAGGCTCTGGTAGGGGTTCCCCAGAAGGAGATCGATGCCCACAAAGGATCCAAGTGCGACTGTTGGCGTTGCGGACGAGACGGCCACCGAACCTTCCAATGCTACGCCAGAAAAACAGTCGCGGGTACCGAACTCCCCGAGAGTCCAAAGGTGTCATCCGTGACAAAGAGAAAGCGGGACACCCAGGATGCCGAACCCACTCGACCGAGGTCCAAGCAACACAAGGCTGCGGCGGTTGTGGTGGAGGATGAAGCAATGACGGAGGCCCCTCCATTCTGGGAAAGGAATGAGAGTGAGCCGGAGGATTTTTGAGCGGCCCCAGCACTCCGCAGACTGGACGGCCAAGTGTATATGTTTGCGGAACGAAGAGACCACGGCCTCAGGATATCGACAGCGGATCCAGAGATAAGCGAAGACGAACGGACCAACCTATTTCTACGAGTCCAACCGCGCCGAGCGCCTCAGGGTGTGAGCCCCCAAAACCTGTCAGCGGACCACGACCAATCATAGAAATGATGCTCCTCTGGTCTGAGCACAAGCGACGACGGATCCGAGTACTCCTTGACACAGGATGTGCCATTCCGATCATCAAACGAAGCCTTGCACGAGAACTTGGGTTGCCCCTCATTCAACGACCCAAGCCGGTGGAAATCAAGGACTTCCACGGAACCATAGTGGAAGGAGCCGGGGCATATTATACAATGCCGATGCTCCTTCAACACCGGAGCCACTACACCAACGAAACCTTCGAAGTGGCTCCCTTGGACGACTGCGATGCCTACCTCCCGTATTGGTGGATGGCTAAGCATGAACCGACAGGGTTGTGGAAGAATGAAGCACAGAAAATTCGCTTCACCAGCACCCGATGCAAGGAACAATGCACCTTGCAACAAGCAACCAGCTTTCCGATGGAACTTGACACGTCTGTCATTCACAATTCGGAGGCTCGCATTATTGGATACGTCTCAGCTGGCCCGGAATCAGATCCACCCATGAATCTGCTTCCGGAGAAGTTCAGACGATATGCCAACATCATGAGCAAGGAAGCAGCCGATAAGCTTCCCGACCACAAGTCCTACGACCACGCTGTGAGACTGGGACGGGTTTGTGTCGTCGGAGTCTATAGTAAAATCGAGGATAGAATAAAAGTCAGGGATTTCGATAATTCACAACGGAATAATCTTAAGGGTGTTTGTTCGATGGTTTGTTCGGTGCGATGATTGTAGTTTTGTTCGGTTGCCCGCTCGGTTCGACTTATAGTCGTCCCGATCCTCAGCACGTGATTCCTCTAGAGTGCGGCCTAACGTAGCTCCGTTGCTTCCTTTGCATCGGAGTTCCGCGGCCTAGCCTTGAGTCGTCGTCAGCTCTCTTCGGATAGTCTTCTCGACTAGGCAGGTGGTGAACACCACGCGCCCAAGATAGATCGGAGTTTCCGAGCAATTATCTCCCTCATGCGCCGGCAGAGTTCTTCGCTCGAAGTTGTCTGCCCCCATCGGTCGATGTTCGATTCTCTCGTCATAACAGTTTTTCCTGGATCGGAGCTCCTACTGCGGGGCCCTATGATCGGAGATCTCAAAGTCCTCTGGACTGTTATCCCGATCTCCCGCATCTCCGATCACTGTCTAGACTCTGGAATCCGTTTGCTCCCTCCTTCCTATCTTGTCCTTGATCGCTTCTAACTATCCTTTCGGCTCGCAACTCTATTCTAATCACCCGAACTATCTAATCACATCTCTTGCGACCGTCGTGACCTCCGATACCTATCGGGGTGTCACACACGCAATCGATCTCAAGGAAGGAGAGACTCCTCCATGGGGTCCTATCTATGCCCTGTCAGAGAAAGAACTTGAGGCCCTCAGGGAGTGGCTCAAGGAGATGCTCCAGACAGGCAAGATTCGAAGATCCAAATCACCAGCCGGGGCGCCGATATTATTTGTACCAAAGGCGCACGGCAGGGGTCTCCGATTGTGTGTCGACTATCGCGGTATCAACAAGATTACCGTAGCCAATCGCTACCCACTCCCGATCATGGCAAAGTTGCAAGACCGAGTCAGGGGTGCGAAAGTCTTCACCAAGATTGATCTGAAGAATGGCTATCACCTTATCCGCATCAAAGAAGGTGACGAGTGGAAGACGGCTTTCCGCTGTCGATACGGACTGTTTGAGTTTTTGGTCATGCCGTTTGGGCTGACCAACGCTCCAGCGACGTTCCAGGACATGATTAACCACATATTTCGGGATATGTTGGACCTGGGACTGGTCGCATACATCGATGACCTCCTCATCTATGCTAAGACGCACGAGGAGCATGACAAGATAGTCATCGAGGTACTAAAGAGGTTGGAAGAAAATAAGTTGGCAATCTCACCAGAGAAGTGTGTCTGGTCGACAAGGAGAGTCGAGTTCCTAGGATACGTGATATCCCAAGATGGAATTGAGATGGCTAAGGACAAGGTGGAATCTGTGCTCTCGTGGGAGGCGCCGCGGTCCCTGAAGGAAGTACAAGCCTTTCTTGGGTTCGCCAATTTTTACAGGCGCTTCATCAAGGATTTCTCAAAGATCACGAGACCCTTGACCGAGAGCACAAAAGAAAAAGGGAAGGATTGGAGATGGACAGCGGAGATGGAACTGGCCTTCGAGGAGCTGAAGTCTAGGTTCACCACGGCACCGATTCTCGGGCACTTCAACCCAGAATTACCTGTCGTGGTGGAATCCGACGCTTCCGACTTCGCGTTGGGCGCGGTCCTGTCTCAAAGGACAGAGGAGGGGAAGTTACACCCAGTTGCGTTCCACTCAAGAAAGTTTACCCCAGCCGAAATCAACTTTGAGATTCACGATAAGGAACTACTCGCGATAGTAGACTCTTTCAAACGCTGGCGGCAATACCTTGAGGGAGCAAAACACCAGATCCAGGTGTACAGCGACCACCAGAACCTTGAGTACTTCACAACCACGAAAGTACTCAATCGACGGCAGGCGAGATGGGCACAAGAACTCGCTGGCATCGACTTCAAAATCTACTACGGGCCCGGCAGCCAGAACGGCAAGCCTGACGCATTATCCAGGCGCCCGGAGTACCGCCCTGAAAAAGGGGGGGGTGAAGATCAGCCGATTACGACGATCCTGCATAAATCACACTTTGCAGGCGACGATTCGAGAGTTTCATCAATCAGCACCGGAGGCGAAAGCACCGTGTTCCTGGTTTCGTCAACTCGGCTACAATCAATCCCCGTGCCAAAGTGGAATGAAGAATTTCTGGGTTGGGTCAGGAAGGCAGGAAAGGAAGATGCTGGGTATCAGGAGGCTCTGAGCAGCATCAAGGACACGAACGGGGACGCGGCTCAGACGGACACTGAGTCGGAGGGCCGAAAGGCCTGGGAACTGGCCGCCGAGAGTAGGGACTCCGGCAGGATGGGCCGAAAGGCCAGGATTTTGAGGATGGAAGAGGGGTGCCTGTATAGGAAAGAAAGGCTATGGGTACCAGACGATAAGGAACTCGTCAGACACATCCTCGAGTCGGAACACAATACGAAAGTCGCGGGGCATATGGGCCAGGACAAGACTATCGAACTTATCCGACGCAATTTCTGGTGGCCAAAGATGGACGAGCAGATTATAGACTTCGTCCGGAGTTGCGCGCAGTGTCAGAAGGACAAAGCAACAAGGCACCAGCCGTATGGACTACTCAATCCCCTCGAGTTACCATACACCCCATGGCAATCAATAGCCATGGACTTCATTACCGACCTACCGGAATCCAACGGATGCGACCAGCTATGGGTGGTCGTCGACCGCTTCACCAAGATGGCGCATTTCATCCCCCTACCTAAGGATGGAAAGATAGCCGAGGATCTCGCGAAGATTTTTGCCCGCGAGATATGGCGCTTTCACGGATTACCAGCAGACATAGTGTCGGACCGAGACTCACGGTTTACCTCGGGTACATGGAAAGAATTCATCCGGCTGCTAGGCATTAGGCCCCGGATGTCAACAGCGTTCCAGCCACAGACGGATGGACAAACCGAACGCCTCAACCAGACGATCGAAGCATACCTCCGCTCCTTCGTCAACTACGAACAGAACGATTGGGTGAATCTCCTACCGATGGCTGAGCTTGCCTACAACAACTCGGTTACATCGGCAACCGGAATGTCGCCCTTCTATGCGAATTTCGGATACCACCCGTCGGCGACAAACCCTGCTGCGGCAAATTCTCTCAACCCCGCCAGCAGGGTCTACGCTCACTGGATGCATACAGTCCACGAGGAAAACATCAAGACCCTCGAACGAACGCGCGAACGAATGCGCAAGTATGCAGATCAACATCGTCAGGAGGCACCGGCTTATCAAGTAGGAGACTTGGTAATGCTCAATGGGCGGAACATTCAAACCCGCCGACCCTCGCGGAAGTTGGACCACAAGAACCATGGTCCCTTCCAAATCGAGAAGATCGTATCGCCGCTCGCTGTCAAGCTCACTCTGCCAAGGAAGTGGAAGATTCATAATGTCTTTCACGTCTCGCTCGTTGAACCGTTCCGAGCCGGCACCCGAGCACCACCGGATCCCTCTCAAATCTTACGAGAGGCCGATGATGTGGAAGGCAACGAAGAATACGACGTCGATGAGGTTATGGGCAGCTCGAAGAAAGGTCGACGAGTGCTCTACCTCGTCAAATGGCTCACCTACCCCGAACGACGGGACTGGACGAACGAGCCATTCGACAACTTCTCAGTAGGCGGTCGGGAAAAGCTACGCGAGTTTCATCGCAAAAATCCCAATGCGCCGAGGGACTACCGGCTCACAGATGAGTAAGAGTTTTTTCCCATGTGGTTTTTCTCGAACTCGGGCAGGTAGTAGGATGAAGGGGTTGGAGGACTTCATCCACAGTTATCAAGTTAGGATAAAGGCGAGGACTTGGGTGCTTCGGGCCGAAGCCTCGTGGGAGGGGAGATGGTGTGACACCCCGATAGGTATCGGAGGTCACGACGGTCGCAAGAGATGTGATTAGATAGTCCGGGTGATTAGAATGGAGTTGCGAGCCGAAAGGATAGTTAGAAGCGATCAAGGACAAGATAGGAAGGAGGGAGCAAACGGATTCCAGAGTCTAGACAGTGATCGGAGATACGGGAGATCGGGATAACAGTCCAGAGGACTTTGCGATCTCCGTTCATAGGGCCCCGCAGTAGGAACTCCGATCCAGGAAAAAACTGTTATGACGAGAGAATCGAACATCGACCGATGGGGGCAGACAACTTCGAGCGAAGAACTCTGCCGGCGCATGAGGGAGATAATTGCTTGGAAACTCCGATCTATCTTGGGCGCGTGGTGTTTACCACCTGCCTAGTCGAGAAGACTATCCGAAGAGAGCTGACGACGACTCGAGGCTAGGCCGCGGAACTCCGATGCAAAGGAAGCAACGGAGCTACGTTAGGCCGCACTCTAGAGGAATCACGTGCTGAGGATCGGAACGACTATAAGTCAAACCGAGCAGGCAAACCGAACCAAACTACAATCATCGCACCGAACAAACCATCAAAGAAACACCCTTAAGATTATTCCGTTGTGAATTATCGAAATCCCTGACTTTTATTCTATCCTCGACTTTACTATAGATTCCGACGACACAAACCCGTCCCAGTCTCACAGTTGCCCAGCGAAGAGATAGCTGAAACCGGACTATGCTCGGGTAAGGATTGGTGCGCCATACCTGCCTAGTTTGTATAAACTATCCTGAAGGCTTACGGCGACTCTGATGACATGGCGGAGAAAGTCTTCGCACCAAGTGCAGAGATTTCACGCCAGGGTTTCCATCCGGCAACAAGCTACGGCAACGGCTGGCACGTGACTCGACCAAATCACCCAACTATATAGACTTCCGACGACACGGCGAAAGATTCATCATCAGAATCAGCAACCAGAAAACCATCAACACTACCCCTTAATATTATTCCGTTTGTGAAAGAAAGAATACTATCTATTTTCATCTTTATTTTATTCTATCAATTGACTCCGACGACCATAATCGTTCCAGTCTCACACTGCCTCCCAACTCTCTCGGTCCTTGCACCGACCCTCCCTTCGCCATTCCGTCGCGAGCCGTGACATAATCCACACACAGGCGTAGGGAGCCGTCCAATTTTTTGACAAACAGGATTGGCGATGCTGCTGGAGAGGAAGAGGCACAGATGAAACCTTTGCTGAGGTTGTCGTCAAGCCATTCTTTCAGTGCGATGAGTTCCGTTTTCGAGAGTGAATACAGTGGTCCGTATGGGGGCATAAATCCCTCCTTGAGTGGAATCTTATGGCCGTAGTGTCGGTGCGGGGGCAGGTTCTGGGCAAGGGCTTCAGAGAGCAGCGGTAGGAACTGGTGGTATCCGTGAGGAATATGCGCCGTGGGGTCCTTGTTTCCCTGCAGTGCGCCATTGACCCTAGCAAGCGTGGTGTTGAAGATCGTGAGTGTAACGGCACGGTCGGGCAGGGCTCCAGGTAGCGAAGCCGGGCTGGGGATAGGGTTCTGGGTTCGGTAGAGGCAAGACGGGTTCAGGGGACAAGGTGAGGCAGGGCTCAGTGCAGACGGCAACTGAGAACAGAGGCAGGGACAAGGACTACGGCGCAGACGGCAGCCGAGGCAAGGACAGAGGTAACAGTGGTTGAATTAATAAGTTGTTGCGTGAAGAACTAGATACACAGGGGCAATGGCCCGTTTATATAGAAAATCCTCCACTTCTTCCCGCAACCTGACAGTGACCGTGGGCGTGTGCCAGACCCTGAGAAATCCACCTTGCCAGTACCCCGCTTCCGTGACTCATACCCTGCGCAGCCGCACTACCCCTCCTTCCAGCACACAGCCCCAATCCCCTGCGGCTCATTACTGCGCTATCCCTGCTCCCTGCACACAGCCCCCAATCCTCTGCGACTCATCCTTGCACTGCCGGTGCACTGCCTGTGCACTGCCTCTCAACTCTCTCGATCCTTGCACCGACCCTCCCTTCGTCATTCCGTCGCGAGCCGTGACAGTGAGGCTTTCCTTGTTGACCAGTTCTTGGAATGACTCCATCCGTAAAGCTGAGATTCTGACTGTGGTTTCCCTTGAAAGGTTAGTGCATTCTTGGTGATTCTTCCTTGGGGGAGACGTAATGCAGCGGGCCACGATGTCGCTGGCCGCTATTTTTTCGATCTACAGTTTGTTCTATCAAATTAGTGTTCACTGGATTTTCTGTTGAAGTTCAAGCTTGCAGATTTACTTTGTACCTTTTTTTGAAGTACTCAACAAACCTGACAATACAGCTGTTGGATTCTAGCTCTATTTTCACTTTGGTAAATTTCCAGAAGTCTTCCCTGATGTTTTTGCAGTCTTCCCTGATGTTTTTGTAGTCTTCACTGATGTCTTTGCACTCTTCCCTAACCTTCTTCTCTCTAACCAGACTAATGTGGTGCTGGTAGGAAAACAAATGCCTCACTCTATTGTTAGTGGCATTGCCGGTAACGCTAGTGGATACGCTATTCCTTCCGCACACCACGGCCCCTTAGTGAACAGCGGCAGCGGCGCTCTCGCTAGCTCGAGCGTCTATCCGACTACCATCACACCGATTCTCGCCGCGCGCTGGATATTGGTACAACAGCAACGTCTCGAAAGTGTCGCTGCGTCCCTCGAGAACCGGAACCCGGGAATCCTCGCCGCCGCTGCCAGCGGGCCACAGCAGACCGACCAAGACGTCGATGTTGATATCGAGATGCCGGATGTTGGCAGCGAGTTCGCTATCAATCGCGAGGCGGCGCAGTTCCTGCACGACATCGGAATTGACCCGCGACGCCTCGCTGCTGGAACAGTGGTGGCCCGCTTTCTGGAATGGGCGGCTGCGCTCTGGCTTTCCGGCGGTGGCCCTATGGAAGGAGTCACTGTCCATCAATGAGCCCGATCCGAAGTATTAGCTTGGCGCACGACATCCCTCTACTTGGGTGCTCTCGATTTCTTTAGGAGTGGCGGCAGTGTTGTGAAATTTCTCTTCATGTTTTCGCTCTCACAATCACTCGGTTCGGTATTTTCACTCAGCTGTCGCGATGTTTTTCTGTCATACGTTTCCTTTTCTTTCGCCGTGCAGTCTGTAGTGTATCCATTTAGCCTCTCATCTTCCGTCTTTACCGTTTATACCTCGGCTTTCTTATCATTCATTGTCTTTCCTTTGACCAGCACGGAAAACACCATACATTATTATTACGGTCTGATTGACTTGCCATCCGCTTACTTAGTTCTGGGTTATTGACATAAGATATCAGCAGTCGGTTGCGCTTCTGGCTGCATGGATGTACGGTAGATTGATCGAGGTTCAGGGGTTGTTTGATAAAATCTGGCGGAAATCTCGTCTCCAAAGATCTGGGTCTCACACAGCCGAGTCGCAAGGGATCACAGGCCACGTGAAAGCATCCAGCGCATCACTCGTATCATTACGGGGCGGTGACCGTGAAGCGCACATCAGGCCAATCCTCAACTAAGAACCACTCGATTTTCCACACATCCTCCTGCAGTAGCGAACTATAATTATACCAAGGTGCAACTTCCCGCAGATTCCGCCAAATGATTTTGCCATCGAGTGACCAGCTATTAACAAGAAATCTCACTCCATCCATTATCCTGCTTCCCAAAAGTCCTCCCAGATCCTCGCCAACACCGCCTACCAAAAGTCCAACTCCGCGCCGTAAGCACCCACCAAAACCCCCGGTATGATCGCCGCCATACACAGACCGATAAAGATGATCCTCCACTCCCAGCAACCCTTATCGCTCCAAATGTTCGACGGTTTCCCGTCGAATGTTCGTTTGCAAACGAAGCGGGTTCTTGTGGGTCGCGGTCCAATGGCGACGGCGGTCGGAGACGGAGAGGTGACGGCGGGTAACGTAATGCACATGCGTCTCTCGTGGGTGTGGGGTGATTTGTGGTGTTGCCGCAGTGAGGGTATGAGGGAAAGTTGGGGTGGTGTCCTCTGAATTGCCCAAAAGGGTCGTAATCGTTTTTTGGGGAACTATGATGAGTACGGTGGTCGTAACCGTAGGCTGCGCTTTGGGAATTATAGGGTGGATATGAACAGGGGTAGAAGTTACAGTAAGACCCCCCGACGAGAGCGGAGACAGTGCGACGACGTTCATTCGTGACATTCGGAATGGTTGCGAAGGTGGTAGGGTCGGCATTGGGGGATGAAGGAGCAGTTAGAATTGCTGGTGGTGATGTAGCGGTAAGAGTCGCTAGTGGTGATGAAGCGGTAAGAGTCGCTGGTGGTGATGGAGCAGTCAGAGTCGGCGGTGATGTTTGAACGGGGTGAGTTTGATTTGAAGATGCCAAGGCGGGGTTTCCAAGACGTTCTAGGTGTCCGTCCGCCTTTTCAACGACACACGATAGCTCTCAGATAGATTTCCCTATAAATTTCTAACTATCAGCCGCCAAGGCGGCAAATTTATTTGATTTGGATAGCGAGGAAGCTGAGCCCACCCCTCTCCTCCTCTTCTCCTTTTTGGCCTTCTTTGATTCCACAACCGCCCACTCGCCCCCATCAGCTTGTTCAACCGCATCATCACTTGGTCGCTTGCCATTCCCGTTGACTGGCGATTTTGCCACCGAAGACTCTGCCACCGAAGACTCTGCCACCGAAGACTCTACCACCGAAGACTCTGCCATCGGAGACTCTGCCACCAGAGACTCTGCCGCCGGAGACTCGTCACCTTCAACAGCCTTGACAGCACGCCAGTGACGCTCTAACGCGCTCCTGCCCACTGCTTTCATTTTATCCGTCGGTTTCTCGAAGCTGAACAAGAACACACGGCCATCGAAAAGATCAAGAATGTCGGGCAACAGCAGCAGACTCGTTTGCAAAACCTCCAGATTTTGCGCATCTCCGGAGATTGGCGTGCCGCGGGCAGCCAGAAATCGCAGCACCTCGCGCAGCAATAACAAGGAATACCATCCAGCCTGCGCCATGGCAAAGATGTGTATCAGCCCCCAGCTCCATTTCTGCTTTGTCTTCTTCGGTGGCGTCACACATGGGTCTGGGAGCAATATTCCTGCAATAGCGGTGAGCTCGTCGCACGATGGTACGGGCTGGCCCCGCTCCCTCATCACGGCGGAGATACTATCAAGTATGGCAGAGGCCCACCAGAAAGTGCTCGTATCGTCCTTGATGGCTTTAACAAACTCATCCAACCTTTCCGGTGCGTTGTCACACAGTACGGGCGATTCGGTGATCCTGGGTCCGCGCCGATACACCTCTTTCACTTCTCCGCCGCCAAACAGCAGAGTGTATGCAAGCGCTCTGACCGAACCGCCGATTTCCCATGCCGGTGCGCGCTGTGGATCCTCGTTCAGGAACGGAAAGTACATCGTCCGATCCGCCTTCCCCTTCGCCGCGAGATACAGCAATTCTCCAATCCTTGGTTCCTCCACCATCCGGATGACACCGCCCTCAGCCGGTAATGAATATTCTCTTGCAAACGCGGCCGGAATAGGTTCTACGCCTGCGCCCTGTTTCCTTCGCGTCTCGATCCTCCCCAGCCGGTCCAGGATCTGGCTAAATGATGCGGTCGCATCGAGCGAAGTCTGGTATGCGACATGCAACAGGGGATGTTTCAGCACTCGTGCTATGTCCGCGGGTCGCGATACGCGGGCAGCCACTCCCGACTCCGTGAACGACAGATCCTGCATCATGACGACGCCCCAATTGTCGACATCGTCTCCAAACACCAGGAGGTCCGAATCCCCAGTCAACACTATTCCGCCGTTCCGGATCGCTGCCGCCGCAAGGAAAGGGTCCGCCTCCCCTGGCACCGTTTTCGTCAGCCCCCTGTAGCTGTCGTGTGAACTCAACCACGACAGCGCAGCAGCAACAATAAATGGCGGTGCGGAGAGCGGTTGTGAACTCGATGTTACGGCGGCATTCGATTTTTCGGCCGCGAAAAAAGTCTCTGGCGATTCAATTAGGGACTGAGCGCCATGTCGAACTGTGGAGTTCAACGACCGATAGCGTGTGAGTTTTCTCAGCGATTCGTCAAGGCGCGATAGCCGTGTCGCGGTTTTCGACGACGGGAGAGCCGAATCGAACAGAATCTCTGCACTGGATGCAACACGTCAGCGGTGACGAGCCGGGCTGGGGGACAGCGGATAGGAGATAGAAACATTCGAAATCCAGAGGCTTCGAGGCGAGTGAGGTACGAGTTGTAGGCGAGGGCAAACGTTCGGTAGGAGAGCGTGGTCTCGAATGGGTTGCCACCCACGGCGCTGCCCGCACAGAAGATGAGGTGATAGATGTGGTGACACAGTGCTGGACCATCGATGTAAATAGGTGTTTTGGAACCGCTGGTAGAAGAAAAGGTCTCCGGGCGAGCAAAAGGAGTGAGGTGCGAGTAGAGGTTGCGGATCCCCATAGTTGTGGGACCGGCCCCAGTGCGGGGTTACGGATAGAAATTGTTGGTTGACAAAACGCCGGGTAAAGCCTACTCTACATACAAGCGTGACGGCTAGGATTAACGACACGAATACATGGAATTCCTGCGCCGTGAGGAACATGCAGTCAGTAGTGACGACCAAGTAGGGTTGTCGAATTACATGAAGTCTGAGGTCATGCGGTAAAGTGTCATGCATAGGTGTAAAGTGCTACCTGCCGCGGTCACGTGACCTCACATGGTATCACATGACATCAATGACTGCCATAGAAAGGTTGAAATCCGTAGAGGAGCCTAATCCGACAGTTGCAAGACGAAGGCGCAGCAGAGTAGAGTGGCAGGCGTGAATATTTGGGCAATGGTGCACAGTTGGATTGAGGTGGAGGTGGTGGACGAGCCGGTGGAAATCCACGAGTGGGGGAGCGAGGCTGCAAAGTCCGGCGCTTGCGAGGAGGTCGCCAACTGCGAGGAGCGGGAAAAGACGGACGAGCAGACTCAACCTGAGGAAAAGTTTCCCTCCGGAAAGAGTTGCCACAATATTGTGTTGAATCTATCTAAGCATGGGCTTCTCGGCCATCACGGTTCTATAGCAAATCGAATCTTGCTTGCGTCGCTCAACCGTGGCCCAATATTCGCTCTCGGATGTTTTTGCTAGAACACCGGGTCGGTCCAATGTAGTCGGCGTGTGGGTGAAAAGATTGTGTCGGGTCTCATTTTTTCCGTTCTCAAGTACGAATTGGCGGAGTGGCGGAGTCTAACCATGAGCGGGGGGACTTCACTCAGCCGACGACAAATGCTGTCCACCCATGGCCTTAGATGTGCCCCCGTTGCCTGGGTCAACCCGACGGAAGAGTAGGTTTGACTCAATACGCATCAGTAAGACCTGACTCCGCGCTGAGTGACTCTAGTACGCTCGCCATGTTCGCCGGTCGGTGCGTAGGTAGGAAGCGGAGTCAGTGGTCCCGGGAGACCAGCGCGTATCACTGGAAGTATCGAAGTGGTTGGACGGTCCCAGCGTGAACGTATCCTCTCATTTCTTTGCCATTCCTGAACTGAAAAGGTCTAGAGTAGACGGCAATTATATAGACCCAAGTCTTCGAGATAGGGCGGTCGAAAGAGACAGCCCTAGAATCTGCCGTCCCGAGCCTTGGTGCATATGTTATGTACAATACGCTGCTAGTTCGGCCAGCTAATCGGTTCCACCTCTCCAGATATATACTAGGCGAACAGCCTGCAGCACCCGTACTGAACGACTGACGGAACCACTGGGGAGATATAGGCGGCTCGGCGGAAATGAAAGAAGCATCACCACTCTGATATCATAGCAAACCATCCTGTGCAAGAAGGATTATTTACTACTAAAAGATCTTCAATACCTCACGTATGGTCAGCCAGGGTTTAGAACTACCCACAGAAAGCGAAATTCTGGTAAACTAAGCTTCTTTCCCTTGGCCTATCTATACACACACTCCCGTCGCCTTTGTTTTACTCGCAAATGTGCGATCGTTTCGGCATGTACATGATGCAGGATTACCAATCGCTCTGGCGGCGGTGAACAATAAGTCTTTCCGGCGATCTTCAGAGACCTTGCATACAAATTGCTGCCGCTCTGCATGTATATGCGTGCGAGGGGGTTGAAACGAAAGTATCCACATTACATAATATCACTCGGTAGGTGCAAAATCACATGCCCGGTCGAACACCGAACAAAAAGTCTAAAAGCACACCTATTCATGTATGGATGTACTCAGACTACGAAGCCGTGACGTGCCCTCGTACACAGGTGGGCCAAGATCCTAGTTTATGAAGCTGCGCCGTAGTAGGCACATCTTATGTGCGTCAGTCTGGCTGCGCGTTTCGTTCGAACTGTTTGGGGATTACAAAACAGTGTTCTGCTCTATAGGCGGGCCAGAACGTGGGGTGGGATGGAGCATTTGGTCAAAGTTGGATTAGCATACATCTTCCCCTCAGCTAACAGCTATCCGCCAAGAAATGTACCACCACCCCATGTCCAACTTTTCAGCTCCGCCCGTGCATTCAGAATCTTCAACCAGGCATTCACACGCGTAGAAAGCCTGTGCACCGTGCAAATTTGCGTTCTCGATCATAAATGGCATCAAGACAGACTTCAAGCACGAGCGATGGAGTGAATTGATGTACCCCAGACCTCCTTTGATCGAGAAGGCTCCGAGAGAGTGCGGTGCCGGCGTGCCGCTGCTACCGCCAGCGGGTAAATACCGAGAAGCCCTTGCTTCGCCGAACCCGTGAGCACCGATATCGATCGGGGTCGAAAGAACACTTCCGATTATAGGGCTGGAGAAAGGTTCAAACATAGACGTTCAGTACAGGTATACGAGAGACTGAGTCTCAGCAAACAAAACGACGCGCCGCGAACTTGGTTGGAGTTTTGCTGCCGCTTCCCTGCTTGCAACCCTGTGTTCTTCTCACCTGCAGATAGCCAATCGGGCTATGGCATGAGGAGAGGAAAATATGTGTGCTATGGTAAGGAGTTGGAGCGGCTGGCCGCCCGTCTGCAGTTTGCTTTTAAGCTAAGTAGCTGCAATCGGGAAACCTCGCAGTAAGATCGACCAGCTTCACAAGAAACGATGAGCCACTATTCCGACTTCCGCTTCCAAATATCCTCACACCGAGAGGTAGTGAAGGGGATTTGGGAGACTCCTCCATTCCCGTATGTAGATCCACAACTTCTATACCGCACCCCGATACCGAATGAGCTTCAGCAGGTGGATTCTCCTATACCTCCCATGTCCACTGTGGTGCTTCAACCGAGCTAACCGCGCTATGCGCTTGCTATCCTCTAGAATTCGCCGGCATATTCAGCAGCCATACCTCAGCAATGGACAGCACAGTTATTACCGAGCGGAGAGAGCAGGTTACCCGAGAATGTGCCAGGACCGCCTAGCAGTTCGGATCGGATGAATGCCGTTCAGCCATTAGCACATACCAATGGATTGGACCTCCCCGATGAGCCTTGCATGGACCGCAGGATGGAAAGCCCGAAGCTTGAGGACCTGGAAGATTATGCCCAAGAACCGCAGGATATGCCAGTGGTGCCGAATTCCCCTTCTTCCAAGGCGTTGCTTAAACCTAGTGCGATGCGTCCAACAGGCTCGAAGGATTCTTCATTATCTGCCACTGCTAAATGGAATAGCCGCAGAGGGGCCGTAGTAGGAACCACTGTGCCGCTTGCGGAGAGAAAAAGAAACGGGACCGAGGCCGCCAGGGATCCCCTAGCCCCGGTAAAGAACAAAGTCATGAAGAAGAAGCACACACCCCGCCAGGACTCTCCCGTTCCCAAGAAGACCAAAGCTCCGTATATCTTCCACTGCCCGTGGCCGAAATGTGGTAAGAGCTACAACAGGCCTGGCAACATGTTTCGCCATGAAGAATCGAGCCACATAGAACTGACCAGATGGATATGCGCCCTCAACGGACCAACCGATCAAATGACCGGAGAATGTGTGTACTGCCCGTATAGACATGATGAACCACTCCTGGATACCGCGGATGTTGCGGATTCCCCCACGTTGGCCCAGGATTCCTCATCGGACCAAGACGCAAAGGAAAAGGACATCCACAAGCCTACCTGGGATTGCCAATTCGAGGAAGAAACATCCCAACCCGCCTGGCGAGATGGCTGCGCGCGGCCAACTCCTCTCTTGGACCATGTCCGGAGACTGGATTCCACACCGGACGAAGCAAGTGGCCGTTTATCATCTGTTCCCGTCATGCCCAAGGATGGAGATTCTCAAGTTCAGGGATTGCCAGGAGTCCAGGATAAGCCTTATGGAGCGTGTCCGACTTTTACCACTCAGCCTACAGCCCATACCTTAGCGACCACCAGCTCCAATCGTATGTATACTCATACGCACCCCGGGATATTAACCCCTTCTGGACGTTCAAGGATAACATGTTCCGAAAAAGATGAAAGCCTTGTTGATGCTAGCCCCTCGCACGGCATGGAGAAGCCAAAGAAGCCAAGGAAGCCGTGTGGACGTGGGTGTGCGGATAAGCCGGAGGAGGTTCGTTCGTTTGGCCGGAAGGATAACTTTCAACAGCACATAAACCACTGCCATCCATATGTCAAGTGGGATCCAGCTGACAAGAGCTGGACGCGGGATGTCCCCCCGCCGGCGAAGTCGCGCTGTGGATTTTGCAAGAGTGTGTTTACCGACTGGGCCGAACGGAAGCGCCATCTCGCCGAGGAATTTGTGAACAGGCGGAAAATAGAGGAGTGGGAAGGGAATGGGTTGGGCTTCGAGGAGAATGAGGAGGAGAAGGGAGGTAACTTATCAAACGGCCTCGAATCACAGTGCCTCCCGTTTAATGACAGTGCTACAGGAATAACACGACAGTAAGACCTTTTCGGATGACAGTCTTCTCCCAGATACTTTGAGCACACAAAAACCCTGGTGGAGTTTGGCGGTG
The DNA here is from genome assembly GCF_024521635.1 of Tricharina praecox. Classification (NCBI taxonomy): domain Eukaryota; kingdom Fungi; phylum Ascomycota; class Pezizomycetes; order Pezizales; family Pyronemataceae; genus Tricharina; species Tricharina praecox. Next base: position 61,808 of record NW_026250435.1, on the reverse strand, counting down.
TTTATTTTGCCAGGTCCAATCTCGATGGAGATATTTTCTTGTTTCTTATTTCTCATTACTTTCTTATTTCTGTTGCTTTTTTTTCCCTTTTTCGTTTTCTTTTTCTTAGAACGGGACTACGTTTATCGGCAAGCCTTCGGTATGTTTGCGACGGGTTTTATGGGTGAGTTTTGGGCGGAGAGGGCGTCAGGCCAGATGTAATTGGAGGTGGCACGGTCATACATACTAATTTTGAACGATGGACCTTTCCAACGTTGGAATAGAAGCGATCGTCCTCTGAATTCTGAATTCAAATCGCCGCGTATCCACCGGACTACCGGAACAGTCGAGGAGGAATCCTTCTCCAACTCCAGTCACCCAAGAGCTGTGCTCCACAACCTCCACTGCCTACTCCACAAGTGGCGCCGATCAAATTCCCACTGTTCCCGTCATGTGGGGCTAGGAAACTGGCTGCCTAGCACCAATATCCTCCCGCCTCGAAAGGCAGAGGCGAGGCAACTCCCGTCCCTCAGCCGCACTACCCCGCATCACGATACCGGCTTGCAAATGCACCATCAAAGTTCAATATGCGCACTGCGCACCAGAGCGATCAGACAGCCAACGATTGACTGACATATATTCACGCGAACATCGGAGGAGTCGCCGGGGACGCAGAGTCGAGTACGTACGTGCAGAAAGCAGGAGTAGACGTACATAATGACTGTAAACCTGAGGTGTTCGACTGTGCGCGTGCGTGTGCGCACACGGGACTCCTAGAGGTGGACGGCACTTACCGCCCCTGGTTCGAACGCGTCTGCCTGGGTATGATGCTTCTACGCCGTGGAACGTATACCATTCCTATGTTCGGTCCATCCGCTGCTTGGGCCCCGCATACCGACTCACCCGAAAATGTGCTTACGATTAAATATAGCCTTGCACACACACTGGCGACGACAATCAGCACCGAGACCATTACTTACCAGATCCGCATGTTATGACACCTCGAGTACGCTCCCCACAGCCAGCTCCGAGATTAGGACCATCATGTGCGCCATTCTAGTTGAATTTATTACCACTCTGACAAAGGAACCGGCCGTATGGCCACGGGTGAACTTTTTCCACTGACCTCCGTGGCGAGAGCGAGCAGTTGTTTCGACCATTCGGCTTTGGCCTTCGGTACATATCTTGGTAGCCCTTGGTCATTTCGCTCTCCGTACCATAGTGAACTCGACCGCTGTGATTACTGCCATGAGGTGGAGTCGCATCCGTCGCGGTCCGAGTGCTAGTGAGAAGGTTATGTACATTTATACATAAGCTATCGCTCATCGAGCGTGGGTACTGGGGCGCGCGGGCGCGCACGCAAAAAAAAACTCCGTTTGGCGCCGGACGTGTGGGGTCCAAGATCCAATGGCAGGATGAATCAAGAATCCATCGGTGGCCTATGATTGATTGGTTCGTAATCTGCTGGTGGACCTGTGTGGTCCTGTCTAGACCTGTGTAGACCTCATCCTTCATCCAGGCGATTCGCGAAAACCGCTTCGATCAAAATAGGTATCAGATATCCCGCAATTTCGGCTACGCACGTTGACGTCCCTGCCGTCCAGAGGTCTATGCCGCCAGCCAGCCTTTGAGGTGATTGGACCACAGAGAACATGAAAGAGCTATCATAGCGCAGTGAATATCATGCTGGATCCGCTGCGGATAGTGTCTTCTCCTGCTGCTGCTCTCCACGGATACCATGCTGATCTTGCTATGGATAGCTCGCAGGCGTCGCTGTGGATATGGCGCTCTCCTTGCGGTGGTTCTCGCGCTGTCTTTATCGTTCGTCCAACGCAGATAGCTTTGTGGCGGAGCGTGTCTGTCGCGGGTGCACCAAGCACCTACTTTATGAGGTTCGAATTCTTGTCTCTAGCACGGAAAAAACCCCCGCGTAGTCTAGTGGTCTAAGACATGCAATCAGCGAGGGGAGTTGAGGGAAAGTCCTCGGTTCAGAACCGGGTGAATGCCTTTTTAGCTCTTGGGGTTTCTAAGCCATCCACCGGGGGTGGTGATAGTTTTTGTTTTTGTTTTTGCCGTGGAGCACTAGTGAGATATCACTCGGCGGCATCACGTGACACGCCTTTTGCTACCGGCTGTGAAGGCGAGAATACAGCCATGAGAGAGAACACCAATTTACTGTCGCATGCGGCCCGTTCGGACTATGGCGAACCCTTACCCGAATCAGTACAGCCCTGCACTATTCAAACCCGATTGCCCGTAGGAAACGGCGGAGGTGGGACGGCATATACTAGCCAGAGAAGCTTAAATCCGAGGGTCCAACTTGTGCACTGCTCTCATGGCCGATTCTCACTGTGATCGTGAGCCCTGCACCAGTGTTATCCAAGCGGCTTCGCAGATCAAGGAAGGGTTTATCAATAGCGAGATGAGCAGGGACGCGGTTGTGCGTATGTACTAAAAGTTTCGAAAGCCAACAAGACCAGGGACTCCTTACATTCACCGCCCGGCCAGCTTCGTGACTCGTCCCATGGTTATGGTTGCGCCTGCTGTGGCTAAATTTTTCGTTGAATGATACACCGCCGTGAACGGCGCAGCTTTTTCAAATAGTTTTCGTTTCTCTCGAGTCTCGTATTACATAATATGATCAAAGTTGAATCTATAAATAATTTCACCGACGCCGAAACAATAACCCAGTCCAAAACAAGACCAACAGCGCCCCATCTATATGCAGAAACCCAAAAAGTTGCACCAATAAAATAACTCCCTCAGATCGCCGTACCCAGTGACGCTCCTGTATCGATCTGCACTGACGGCGGCCGTTCCCACATAGTCACTCCGCCCCCCACGGCAAGAAACGTCGAACTCCGTGCCACACCCGTCTCCACATCCGCATCGGGAATCAGATTCTCCGTGCTTGCACATCTGCTCACCGACCTGCTCGCAGCCGCAGACCGACTGACCGCCACGAACTCCTCCACCGTGACCTTCTGCTGCAGTGCTTTCTGTTCTTTCTGTTCGGTACGGCGACTGCGGAAAACAAAGAACGCGATCACCCCAACAACGGTCATGAGGAGGAGCGTGCCGACGACTATGCCTGCTATTGCACTGGCGGGGAGTGTAGAAGAGGAGTTGATGGCTTCGCTATCAGATCGTTAGTGGTGGTGAAATCAAGGGCAGGTTGACAGCGACATACTTTGACGGGGTTGCGGATGGTGATGATAGCGTACCGACCGGTACGGTGCTGTTTGTCTGGCGGATATTGATGGTGTGCATTTTCTCTCGGTATGTAGTATGATATCTATCGAAGTTCTAGCCGTCTCGAGGGTGCTCTTTCTTTGAAATCTGTTATGAAGCTCTCGGATGCAGATCGGCGGAGACAACCATGACAGCTTATATCTTTCCCAAGGGCGGCTTTGACGGTTGTTCCGCTCCAGCAGCGGATGGTCTTCTGCGAATCCACAACCACTCACTCGTCTTCAACCCCCAGGAATCACTATTCTGAGGAAACGAAAGTGGCCCGGGCGACGTCAGTCACTCTTAGGTTCAAGATGAGCCTCTCTATTGCGCTTGTTGTCAAGAAAAAGCACTGCCTAGAAGAAACTAGCCAGCAAACGCACCAGTATAGAGTTGGTACCCTACTATATTCACTATTTGTAATGTGGGTATTAACGACGGAGAGGTGAAGTCATCACTTCCTTGTCAGACGTTACCGTGGCACATGGAATGGCGGTCCCAGGGTATCGGTTAATGCGGGCGGGGGGCCGAATATAGACCCCCGTGCTCGAGCCTCAATCAATCGGACACCGGGTATCAATCGGGTGGTGATGTGGCTCAGCCTTACGGTAGTGGTGCCTGGTGCTAGTACACGTACATAAGAGGTAAGTACCAGCGATAGAGATGGAGATCTACTGGTACCCGCTCACAAAAACGCATCCAGAAACGAGATTGCCGAAGGGCAACAATCTAGGTACCTAGGCCAAGTTGGCCGCTAGTGAAAGGGGCCATCACAGAGTGGAGTGGATAGCCTTTGTACACCAGCAAGTACGGCAAACGCCCGATATATACGTAGCGATCCCGGCTTCCCGAACAAACCTCGAGCGGAGGGTCCTGGAGCAACAAGTGGGATGAGGAGCCATCGTGGTGCGAACGAAGACAGCGAAGCAGCGGCTACTATACTGGTCGGATGGAAAGCAAGCCGGTTTCTACCTCGGCTATAGTACATATATAGGGCGGGAAATCGTATGATATCGCGGGTTTACTAGCGTAAGTCGGCGCATGCAGTCACCGGAAAGCGCGCATACGGTCACCGGAAAGCATCCGCAAGGGAAGATGAGTCAGCCGGTCGACAAGTGCTAGATAGTGGCTCATATACCTACAGGGGGTTCCCGGTGTCGCGGAAACCCGTTCAAATATTGCAGCAAGTGGTGGGCGGAGCAGAAGACGCGCTGGCAACAATTGGAACGAGATGCAACAGATAATCGACCGCGGCTCCGACACCACACGCAGGTGTGCGCACTGTCCGTAGACTCACGTTGCAGTGCAGCTGTCCTGAGCTTCCTCTCAGCCGCGATCTCGCTTGTGCGCCTTTCCATCTATGTGCGAGCTGCCATCGCGGAAGGCGAGCCACTCTACCGGGTTACGCAGTCATACTGGATCTATATATGTACCTATTTTTCTGGCTGGTCGTTACCAGGCTCGGCAGATAGACTATAATACCCAAGAATACACTTTCACTGGTACAGTGAGCTGATTAGAATAGAGTGTGGTTGCCCAGTGATGTAGCACGCAACTGGCAGTTTTGTGCCGAGTGACAGAGTGTGCCGTCTCGCTAAAGTTCACACTGTCTGTCAATGGGATGTGATGGATGGAAATGAATGTTCGACTTCGATATACGGCTTATTACTAGATTTTCTCAATTAGAGCCGGATTAAAAAGAAGGAACTGCGATCACCAGAGATTGAACTACCAGAGTACTGGTTTACCAGCCACGCGATGGCGGTGCACAAGCTACCAACGACTCAAAACAGAAGGAACTACCGTTGCTAATAACCTTACTCTTCGATAATTTTACGTGAGGATACTTCAAAATAACAGTAATTACTCTCACGCACGTTCGAAATCCTTACGAAGTTTCCTTACGGAGATGGAGTGGCCCAACTTGAAACTAGGCTATGTTACATGAGCTGCGATGGAGACGCGTTGAATTGACCCGAAGCTGCGGGATAGGTACTCATCTACTAGGATTCATAGTGCGCATATATGCATGCACATGTCCGAGTTCCCGTCTGCTTCGACCCCGCAGTCTCGAATATTACACCTTACTACCCCACAGCATCGTCCCTGTGATTGTCATCCATCTCCTCGACAATGCAATCCTCAACCTCCCCGAAGACGGAGGATCTGATTCTGTCTTCGGTCCTACATGGGCCCAAAGATCTCCGCATAGTATATACCGCCTCACTCATCCCGCTCACTCCAGCTCCTCCCTAATCGCTAAATTCGTAGCAAAAAATCGATCTCCCGCCACCAAAGCCGGATGAGCTACAGATCCAAATCCGCTCGACGACTCTCTGCGGCTCTGACCTACACTACTACAACCACTACCGCAACGGTGACATCATAGTCAAGCACCCGCTGAGTCTGGGCCACGAATCCTCCGGCTGTGTCGTCAGCGTCGGCACCTCGGCGTGGGGCCAAGGCTGGAGACCCGGCGATCGCGTCGCGCTGGAAGTTGGAATCCCCTGCGGCGACTGTGCACGCTGTCTGGAAGGCCGCTACAACATCTGCTCGACGCTCAGCTTCCGCAGCAGCGCAAAATCTACCCCGCACCACTGGGGAACTTTGCAGGAGCGCATCAACCATCCCGCGAAATGGTGCCATCGGATTCCCGACGAGGTGAGCTTTACGCAAGCGGCGCTGTTGGAGCCGCTCGGCGTTGCACTGCACTGCACCCGACGCACCATCAAGAACGGGTCTCTGGTTCCCGGGGCGTCGGTGCTGGTTATCGGTGCTGGAGCGGTGGGAATGCTAATCGCTGCGGCGGCGGGCCTGGCGGGAGCGTCCACGGTGGTGATCACAGATATCAATGCGGGCAGAGTGGAGTTCGCGCGGCAGCACGGATGGTGCACGCACAGCCACGTGTCGCAACGATCGCCGCCAGCGAATGCCGCCGACGACGACAAGCTCGCACCGGCGAAAGCCGCTGCCGCCGAGATCTTGGCGGTAGCTGCGCGGCCGGGCGGTGTAGATGTGGTCTACGAATGCACGGGGATGGAGAGCTGCGCACAGACGGCGATCTTTGCGGCGCGGCCGGGAGGAGCGGTGATGCTCGTGGGCATGGGAACGCCCGTGATGACCCTGCCAATCTCGGCAGCCGCGCACAAGGAAATCGATATTCTCGGCGGGTTCAGATACGCCAATATGTACCCGCTTGGCATTGTGCTGTTGGGGTCGGGGAAACTCCCGGGATTGGAGGAGCTGGTGACGCATACCTACGAGGGTCTGGATAGAGTCGAAGAAGGGTTCAAGATGGCGGGAAGAGTGGCCAGTGATGATGGAACTCTTGTAGTCAAGGTGGAGGTGCAGTTTAACAGCACGTCTTCTTAAGGCTGATGTTGCCGAGTGCCGGGAGAGTAGTGGCTGCGGCTTCATAGCGGCTTTAAACCATGCTCCGAATGCGCACATACGGTACGATACGGCAACACCAGCTGTTGCTCGGGAAGACTTTCAAGTTGATTCTTGAATATTGGCTTGAATCGACTTTGATGTAAGACCAGTGTGTGACGGTTAATACGAGAAGATGTTATGAGATGACTACCGCTCGGCGGCGGTTTTGCGGGCGTGGCTGAGCCCCCGGACCAGTTCCCATGATTGGTCAGCCAATCATTATATCCCCGCAATCGTGATCACAAAATCCGCAGAAGGTAAGTGGATGCACAGCGAATCAAACAAAAAACCATACCCAGGCTGGCGTCAGGCAGACAGATCGTCAGGCATTGAGAGTATGTGGGACCACGGGTCTTTCCCCCCGTGTAGCTAACCATCCGCTGTGTTGCCTGCAGTATGGTGCCATTACTTCTGGGCATACGCTGCTATGATGCTACCTCCTAGGTTTTGTAATTTCACTTCACGTGACTGATAGGTGCTCAAGTCTGGGTGCTGGGTTGCACTGAAAGCGGCCATTGGCACCCGATGTTTCGCTTCCAATAATATTTACATACTTGATATTTACACGGAATTGAGGCACTGCCCCGTGGTACGTTACGAAGCTGCCATCCTCACCCTAACCGCATCCTGCTCCTCGCCCATTCGAGCTGCCAGTAGACTCGTTCTCTCCTTCTCCGCTAGAGCTACCCAATTCATCTCAGCCACCCAGATCTTTGCTACCCGCATCCGCTGACTCTTGCCGACATCCCTTTCCAACTCCGCCTTCCTCCGTTCAGCCTGCCTCAGTGTTTCCACAGCGTCCGCCGCAAGCCTTCTTCGCGCAGCGTTTGCTTCTTGGCTATGCCTTGAGAGCAGCTCCTCCAGCTCCAGCACATTGGCGGCCCTAAACCGGTCTACCAGAACTTGCTCTCGTTCCGCTCGATCGGGCTTTCCCTTGAGATATCGCTGCAGCGAAAACCAATAGTCGTCTTCTTCCTTTTCGTGGCGATCCTGCATAGACGATGTCTCTTCTTCGTGGCGGGTCTGCATGGTCTCGATACTCGCTGCCAGTGCCCCCTCCATCTCTAGAATCTTGATATCCAGAAAACTGATCATATTGTCCATTTCCACTTTCCACCGCGTCGTGAGGCTATCTTTGAGGTCCTGGTGTCGATCCTCGATCTTGGCGCGTTGCTCGGCGCACAGAACCTTCACCGCCCCAATGAGCCCGTCGTATCTCTCTTTGGTTTCCTGCAACGCCGCATCGATCTCCTTCCGTCTCTTGGCCGCCTCACGCTCTTTCCTCACCTGCGCTATCTCCGAAGTCCGTTTGTTCGCTCGCCTCGCCTCATGCATTTCTGCTGTGACTCGTAGCCCGCGAACCTGTGCATCAGCCTGGGGGATAAAACGTTCCTGTGCCGCTTCAACCCGTCGCCGCTCAGCCTCATCCGAGCTGTCTACCTCGGGCTCCTCTATTCCATGTATTGGGCGCAGCTCCGCAGCGTCGGCCGAGTCGGCCGCCTCAATTGCCGAAAGAATCAACCGTCGCTCCTCCACCGCCGCTGGGTCCATCGTAACCACTGGTCGCGTGTACACGGGTTCGGTGCCGGTGCACTCGCACGTGCGCCAGCGTGCCCCGCAGATGTAGCAGAACTCGGCTTTGCAGCGGCAGCGCCTAAGGAGAGATCGGATACGTTAGCGGCAGGTTAAGCGACACTGGGGTTGACGGGGGAGGGTTGACGGGGGTCCGTACATGTGTCTACACCCGCTAGAGAGCTCAACCATCGCATGGCACTTGTAGCATCTCCTCCAACCGCATCTCTGCGCCACATCCATCACCGCGACCAATCCCGCGTCCTCCGGACACTCTGTGCCAGCCGGGTGCATGGGGCCCTTGCAGTAGCGACACAGTCTGTGGTGGCATTTTTTGCAGCGAAATACGTACGCCGTGCCGATCGATTCGATCAGCGCCGGCGGGATCCATGCGCCACAGCTGGGCCGGGGGCAGAAGTGCCGCTGCTCCCACGGCACTTCGTACTCGGGGGCTTTATTCTTGTAGAGGGACCGCTCGGCGCGCGTCAGGACCGAGTTGATGGTTGCCGCCGGGATCTCGTTCAGACAGCATTTCGGGGGGAAGAGGGCTTCGTCGTTCAGGGCGGTTCTATAACGCTGTCAGTAAATAGTTAGGTGAGGGGGACTGAAAGGGGCGGGTACGTGATCAACGTTCGAAGACATGTACTGCAGTATTTGTGTTGGCATGGAAGAGTTGTCAGAGTCTTCACACGGTGATCTTCGAGACATGAGACGCATTCACTATTGATGTCAGTTGACTGATCAGGATACTATGGGATGAGGAAACCGGTATCCCTCACCTTTGTTCTTTCCGACTCTTGAGGTAGTTCTTGATAGCCTCCCCACGAGGACTCACGGGCTTCAGTATCTCCGGCCGCGCACTTTTGGGCAATAGACTGAAGTAGGCCGAGTAAGCCAGGTCTTCTGTGGTCGCGCCTGAATGGTCAAACGTTCGCTGTTTCCGCACCACGGTCCCCCCGCTCGTTATATTCGTAGACGCCAAAGATGCTGAATCCCCGGAGGTGGAGGAGATCGAACTCGCAACCGCAGCGCGGCGAACGTGAATACTCGAGAGCTTACTTCGGATGCTGCGTATGCCGCTTGATCCGGTGGCAGCCGTTATATTGTCGCCGCTGGAGTCGCCGGATGACGAGTATACTGATACGGTAGGGCTGGTGGGTGCCCCCGACGAGATTTCCGGCTCCGGCACCTCCGGCGTGAGGTAGTATTTTTGCTGTTCGCACTGCACGTCCATCTGGATCTCCTCCGGCTCATTGCCGCTGAGAAACAATAGTTCGGGAGGCCGTGGGAATGCCATCCATTCTTCGACGCCCATCTCTTCGACGGCGTCAAAGAAGAGCTCGCCATCGACTGCTTCCTGGAGCTTACGACGAAGTCCTTTCAGCTGAGCGAGAGCCATTTCACCATCAGACACTTTTGATTGCGTCATGGCTGCATTCAGCCCCACCTGTGGCTCCTCCGCCGATTCCTTCGCTGTCACAGCCGCCAACGCTGCTGCTGCCGCCGCCGCCACTGCCGCAGGAAATCCCCAATTGATGCTGTTCCCGCTTGAGTCGCCAGTAGTCGATGTCGCGAGTGCCGTAGTCGCCATAGCCGTAAGAGGGTGCTTCGATGTTTGAGCTGTTTGTGTCGAACCGTAACCTGAGCTACGACGTTAGCCAGCGAGAAGTGGGTACCACAGTCCTCTTTAATAGTGTGCTGCTCATCCCTTACCGCATCCTCCGGCGCAGGTATTCCTGTGCACCTGATTTTCGATCGCCAAACGAGCTCCACCAGTTACCTACCCATGGCACTTCTTGCTGCGGGACATGCCGCGAGTTGAATGAGTGCATCGACAACTATGGGGGGCAGTGCAAGAAGCTGTTCGTCACGCGAAATGCAAAACGATTGGCTGGGACGCCGTCCAAGCAAGAGCTGGGCTGTTCAGCAACTTCACCCCTCTCTGCCGATGGAAGTCTCCTGTTCACTCTCCGCCAAGGCTAACTCGGGCGCTCGACCAGGCAGATGCGATTCTTCGTGTTGGCATCGAGTGGGCAGATCAGCTACCTACTACCTACTCGGCGAAGAGTTGATCCCAGTGGGGCGGGGCGGGGGGCTCTTGCTGCATGGAAGTGGGGCGCAGTTTGAAGATCGCATACACGATACGAGGGCTGGGCAGCCTCAGGTTGAGGTTATCGCCGGCTAAGTATGAAACTTAGCGGCGCGCAGTGAACCTTCAGCTCCATCACTCGTCGGCTGACTCGGCAATGCGCGTGCGCATTCCCATCCAATCGCCCCGGCGACCAGTGTCAGCCACCACTCGTTGTGCCATCATGTGGGCACTAGGAACAGCATTGGACGGCTCGTTCGGCCCTAAGTATTTATTTCGCCTGGTACGGTCCTAGATATATTCAACAGTGCCCGTCCACGGTTTATGCCATATAGCCCATCCAGAATTCAAAGAAAGCTGCCCTCCACGAACCACGTCATCACCACCACTGGAGTCCCGGATAATCCGGCATTGCTTTGCGTCTGCGCAATGCGCATGCGCAGAACCATTCCGGTCCTAAACTCCATCGAAATTGGAGTGTAAGGAAGATACGCGAGATGCACGTTGCATTCCGACAGCAGCACTGCCATCGACTCTCTCGACATAAAATGTACATACATACATTTTCCATGTGGGAGTCTTCAGGGTTCGTGGCAGCTTCAGTGGAGACACGTTATGTAGCGGTGGGTGACTTTCGATAGTACCTCCATGCAGGTTAAGCGAAACCGGGCGCACCGGGCAGTTTTTTTATCTCATTTATTCAATCATCTCTGCATTCGACATTATTAGATCATGGCAGTTATGTAGAGCACATATCCGTTTTCTCCCGACTCTCTCCGATCGCGGGCCAGGAGCTCGAACTTTGTGGGGGAACCCATTGCCCTCCGTCCAATCCCATGCCGATTGTCCCAAGGAAAAGTACGAGCAGAAGCAAAGAAAAGGAAGAAGGAAAAAAAGACAGAACCAGCCCCGTCCATGCCCCGCTCTGCGCCACCAAATCGTCCAGTCCTCGTCTCTCGAGTCCGTGTCCGTTTCTGGTTCTGTCGTTTGCTGTGCCCCGGCTATCAACGCATCCCAACGGGCGTACCCAGGTGAGTGCAAGGGCTAGGGGCAGTGCGCGTGCGTGTGCGAGTGATGTCTTCATATGTTCAGATTGAGTGGGGCCGGATATTCTAGCTACAGCCGCTAGAATTTTTATTAGTAATGAGACCAAAGATGACATGAAACCAGTCTGGTTGGCTCAGTTGGTAGAGCGTCGGTCTCATATTCTTCAGTGTGACTCCCACTCAGTGGTGGTAATCCGAAGATCGCGAGTTCGATCCTCGCACCGGACATCCCTTTTGCTGAAAGAGCGAACGATGCATGCCACCATCTCCCTCGCGCCTCGCTGCAGTACATGCCGAAGTGACGGGCTTCCCTGCGTGTCCCGCACGACTCTGAGCACCCTTGGGTCATGGGCGACTCTCAGACAACTGTCATGCAGCATAGGCTCAGAGGTGGAGAAACACTTGTGACTCAAGAAAGACCATACCTAGAGTTGTTCGGCAGAAAGTTTTGCCCAACATCCTTTGGTGACTGGTCAAGGTGAGGTCGGTAATTTATGGCCGAAAATAGACAGGTTGCCGACATCCGGGATCTAGCGGGGAAGCTCACATATCAAGAGCTATGTATCAAGGATAAAACCCCTCATCTCCACACTTCACCATCACGAACTCGATACCATCCACAATGACCTCCGCTTTCGACCTTACCGGTAAGACTACCCTCGTTACCGGTGGAACCCGTGGCATCGGCAAAGCCATGGCGATGGCACTCGCCGAAGCCGGGGCAGACATCATCTTGGTCCAGGTCCTCCCTCGAGCTCCACCCTAAATATTTATAACCGCTAACTCCTACGCACCTACAGCGTGACGGACTCAATACCTCAACCTGCGAAGCCATCCAAGCGCTGGGCCGGCAATGCGCCATCGTAACCGCTGACCTTTCCGACGCCGCTTCGGTCTCCTCGATCGTTCCGGATCTCCTCTCGAGACTCTCCTCACTACCCAACGGCGGGATCCACATTCTGCTCAATGCGGCGGGCATCCAGCGTCGCCGCGCAGCACATGAGTTCCTGCAGGAAGACTGGGACGAAGTGCTGCAAACGAATCTCTCCAGCGTGTTCACACTATGCCGCACCGTCGGCAATTACTGGCTCGCGCACAAGATCCACGGCAGACTCATCAACGTCGCGAGCCTGCTCAGCTTCCAGGGCGGGTTCTCGGTCGCGGCCTATACCGCGTCGAAACATGGTGTTGCGGGAATCACGAAGGCGCTGAGTAATGAGTGGGCTGGGAGCGGCATCGGCGTTAATGCTATCGCTCCTGGGTATATCGCAACGGATATGAATGCCGAGTTGCAGAAAGACGAGGTCAGGAATCGCCAGATTCTGGAAAGGATACCCGCACAGAGGTGGGGGAAACCCGAAGACTTTAAGGGCCCAGTAGTGTTTTTGGCGAGTGAGAGGGCGAGTGGATATGTCACCGGTGAGACGCTGGTGGTGGATGGTGGGTGGATGGCGCGGTGAGGCGAGTAACTGCAGCAATAGAAGAACAATGCAGTTCACATAATATTTTTCGGGTTGTGGTGCTCGGAAATTCACACATATCTGAACAACCAGTTACTAAGTGAGCAATGGAGAGACTTCAATCAAGATAACTCTACTTGAAGATATTCTTGAGCCATAAAATCGTCACTCCGATAGCCGCTACCGACCTCCATACCGAAGACACTAGGTTATCCCCGCGGACTCTGGATCTATCCTAACCATTACCTCTTCGAGGCCGTCGGTAATGGATACCGCGGTCGCGCAAATCCCTTTCCTGTATCTCCACAGAATCAAGAAGGCCTGACGGTTTCCCTGCTAAGATTTGTCAATAGCCAGGCCTAAGCAGACTCTAGTTTCTATGGTGCAGCTTCAAGCAGCTAATGGGTTGGTATCCTCCACCAAACCTGGCTCTTGAGACGATACCGGCCAACTGTGAAAGTGATAATCTATGAAGCAAGCGGTTTGGTTCTTCCAAAAATCCCACTAGTGACGAGACCTAGTAATACTAGGAGAGCTATTCTTGCCGCCCTTTGGAACCGAACCTCCGTGGGTTATCAGCGGTTCCTCCCAGAGCAGATGCTTCCGTGGCTCACTACCGGAAGTCCAAGGACGCGCTCTGAGCTCGCTGGGAGGCAAATCAACATAGTGGAAGCGGTTGCTGATCAACCATTAGCACCCATGTGCCAGATAAAGACTATATCCTTCTCTTGGGACAAAGTTCAGTGTATGTACTGTCTTGGAACCAAGCGATCTTTGCGTAGGATAAAGCGATCATACAAGCCTGTCCACACACTTCGGCTCGCCCACGTAACAATTGAATCCAGCTAGCTAGATGGAGCAGCCTCGGAGCCGAGTTGATCTTACCAATATTTCGGTTTTAAGCCGTCGGGTTTGCGGGGATCCGCAAAACGTATCGCGTGCCAGGTTGATTAAACGGACTTGGCGGAGTACTGCTTTCGCGCCTTCTTCCCCAGAAGCTGAAACCCGAGGATTTAAGCCATACTTTCGAGATTATGGCTTTGATTGTGTGGCATATGTACCCCAGATTCTCGGTTGTCGATCTACATCACGGAGTGTCACTCTTGCTGCCGACGGTGATCCTAGTTTTTTGATCCGTGAAGGCCCAGCCAGCGGTTAGGTCGAGCCGATGGATGAAGAATGTGTTAATTGGTTTCAGCCAAGCTGCGAAATCTATGACGGAAAAATGTTTCCCGGCTTGGGAGGAATAATGATGATCACGATGGATACCGATAAGCATCTCCATTATGGTCCCTCGCGGCGAGATCACCGGCAAGCAAATTCGGGGACACCTACTTTAGAGCATGAAGCAGCATATAAATACGACCTCACGCTCCCGTCCTTCAAACTTCTCATCAAGCCTTCACACCACACCGACTACTCCATTCACTCATAAATTCACTCGCACTCCCTCACTCCCTCACTTCTACTTCTTTTTCAACCAGTCAACCAACCTTCACAATGATTCACTTCCAGATCATCCTCGTTGCCCTCGCCGCTGCCGTAGCCACTGCTCTTCCGCAAACCGCTCCTCCGTCTGATGGTGCCCCCGCTAGCATGCCTGAGATCCCGCAGTGGTAGGGAAACATAATCAATCCAAACATCCTCCCACATCCCCCACCGTTAACCCCCTTCATAGCGTGATCGACTGCATCATCCCGGCCGTCAAGGAGACCGGCTGCAAGATCGGAGGTAAATCAATCTCCCCCAACCCTTTTCGTTCCACTGTGATAAGCACGCCACTAACGGAAAATACAGACGGCCCCGAGTGCCTCTGCAAGAACGAGACGTTCACCAGCAGCGTGCTGGCGTGTGTCACCGCCGGGTGCGAGGACCCATCCATCGTCGCCACCTTCACCGAGATGTCCGGCAAGGGATGCGAGCAGTACGGAGGTGGTGTGCCCACCGGGTACTAAGCAAGAGATCTAGACCCAGGAAGGGCGGAGAGGGTAAGGACTGCTGGTTGATCACTTGCGCCGGCGGATGGATGAAGCTAGCTACAGAAGATGATGGAAGATTGGAACGATAAAAGAACCCCTTGTGGGCCTCGTTTGTTGCTCCAAACATTTGTGCTTTGTGTTTTGCTCGTGCGATGTGAAAATCCATATAACTGGGTCTATCGAAGCATGGCTCTGGCTAGTGGGTGATTTATACCGGTAATCTCCTCACGATGCAACTAAAATGACGATGTTTTTCAGCCTATTTAGCCGTCTGGGTTTTTGTGACCACCGTTTTGCTTCCTTTGCACGTAATCTCACTCGACCGCTGCTTCGCCGCGCAAAACATTTAAGACTGTTTCGCTGCACATGGCCTCGCCCTGCAGCCACGTAACTCACAGTTGAACCATATCAGTAGGTCGAAGTTGGTTTTGATGAGTTGATGCGCCCCCGGATCTACATGCACGCGCATGAACGATTGCCGATCTTGATTGATTGCGTGCTCAGTCATTGCCTCGACGTATCGGCTGCAGCCTGTCACGGTTCGTTCGCAGTCGATCGCACCTCTGTATGAACTTTTAAGGCCGTGTTCTGGCCAGTAAGGTACCCCATTGGCCCACTTTATTCCTACTATAATACAGGAACCCGGTGAGAGTTCGAAGATCATTTCTAGCAATGACAATAGGTGCCAGCTGCATGCTTTTCGTGGCCAATCCCCGTAGAGGGACAAAAGGCTTGTTTCCCCATCCTTAATCTACATGCAACACCGGCTGCCACTACATATTCTCCGCGGATTCCACGGAAGCTCGCCCGACGCTCGTATTGCTGCCGAATACCGGGGTATGTGTGTACCTGCATACATAATCTGAGCCTCTTTGTCGTAACACTTAAAAAGTATATAACCACATCATACCACACGCAGATATATGTACCAAGCCACTTCCCTCAACTTAGATCTGACACTGTAAGTCACTTCTACGGCTCCAGCCTCGGAAACTCGGCCAAGCAAGGTATCTCAGTAGATTACGCCTCATCAATCTTAGATCACCTCTGTTGGCCGTCGGATCTGGCATCTGGACATTGATCAACCTTGCCCCGCCATGTCTCCTGCTACATAGCCCGTCCCAGCAACCAGACACAAGGTTCACAGCCCAATACCACTAGTAACTAATGCTCCTCACGCTCTTTTTCCTCCTGCCCCTGCAGTTGCTTAGCGTCGCCGATGCGCAACAAGGCTTCAACACATCGGAGTTACTGGTGAACATTCTCGACGGCCCGGTGCTCGGCCACTGGGCGCCGCGTGCTCCGGGCACGGTTCGCGAATTCCTCGGGAATACCGTATGCCGCGCCGCCGATAGACAACCTTCGGTGGAGCCCGCCCGACAAGCCGGACGCGTGGACGGCGGCCAGGAATGCGAGTCGCTTCGGCCCGGCGTGCTACAACGCCCCGCTCTTTGACTTTGAGAACTTTACTCCGCCGGCGGAAGAATCCGAAGGTTGCGTACGCTACGTGGCTATCCCTTTGCGTTTCGGCAAAAGACCGCTGACGAGTGCGGAGGTTGTCCGTCAATGTGTGGGTGCCCTCCACATCGCGCCTGAAGAAGGGGGATCCGAGGCCGCGGTGATGTTGTGGGTTTACGGCGGCGGGTTTTCGTTCGGAGGTTCCTATCTACCCCTATACAACGGAGCATCCTTCGTAAGGGACCAAGATGACGTTATTTTGGTAACCTTTAATTAGTATTTTCCCCGCACCACTGAGCTTTCCGTATCTGCGGTTGACAGATAGCTAACGCTCTCCGACGCAAGTCGACTCGGCCTCTTCGGCTTTCCGGGTGTACCCGGTGACGGCATCTACTCCGACGAAAAAAATCTAGGCCTCCACGACGTCCGCGCAGCGATAGAGTGGACATACGACAACATCCGTGCTTTTGGCGGCGTATGTTCCCCACCCTCCCCCCACCCCGCCCAGTCATCACCAGCTCACTCCCCCAGGACCCCAAGAAGATCACCCTCTTCGGCGAATCCTCGGGCAGCGCCGCAACCGACGCCTACCTCTTCTCATCAGCCTCCGGCCCCCTGACAAGCGGGGCAATCCTCCAATCGGGCACTATCTCCATCGTCGACTCGGCGGCAGGCAATCACTCCGCGTGGGCAAACCTGACCGAAGCGCTGGTGTGCAACTCGCCGATGGCGTCGTACGCGGAGGTGATGTGCTTGCGGGCGTACCCGGAATTGCAGCTGCGCGATACCGTCGTGAAGGTGCAGCTCACGTTCGGGCCAGTCGTGGATGACAGCACGGTGTTCAGCGATGCGCGGGAGCGGCTGGAAGAGGGACGGTTCACGCGCGTGCCGATACTCATTGGCAGTAATGACGAGGAGATCCTGGAAGGGAGTTTGGCTACGAGGAACAGCTTCACGTGTCCGGCGGCTAGGAGCGCGAGGTTTCATGCGATGTATGGCAGCGAGGTCGCGCAGATCTTTGGGACTTTTGAGCAAGAGAGTGCGTTGCCGGAACAGAAGGATAGCAGTAGATACATTCAGGGTGGGTTGTGGAGGTCTCTCGGCCGGTGCAAGACTAATCGTGGACAGGTGCGTGGGCGGCATTTGCGAAGGATGCGCTCAATGGGCTGGGGAAATATTGGCCTAGCTGGGTAGGCCCCCTCCCTTGTTCAACCGTAGGTGCGCGGTGCTGACAGAAGGATAGCCAACATATAATAGGATGGGGAGGTCATTGGTGAGGCTTGCATACAACAAGTAAGTCAGTCTCACCAGCCGGCGCCGAGGAAATCACCGATACTGATGCGGTTTTGTAGCCACCCGGGGCCACATTCACAACTCCGTGGAATTACGAGTCCGGCTGTAATTTCTGATGGATGGCGTTCGTGAGGAACATGAATGGCAGGAGTTATTGCTGGATTCAACGAGTAACTGCACATTGACTATCAAACTACCAGCTACGATCACCCATGTTGTGAACGAAAGGCCGCCCCAATTATAAACAAGTCATAAATACTCAATTACAACACATTACACCACATACGCGGCTCCTTAAGCACTCCCAGACTCCCCCGGCCCTCCCGGCCCTCCCATCCGACTCTCCACAAGCACGATCATGTCGTATATTCAAAAACAAGCATTAGGATTGTCTTTCTGGAAACAGATCTTAATACCTAGTTGGTAGAGCATGTTGAGGGCTTCGAACGCCGAGTACGCTTTCGTGACGCGGTTGCGTTTGGTGTCAACTTCCATCAAGTCGATACCGTTGTAGCTGATTAGGTCACCGGGCTTGTTTGTTCTGAATAGTGGTAGAAGTAAGCGTCAGTCAACGCCGTAAACACCAAAATCGAATGCCAGTGAGAAACAGAGAGAGGGGAACATACGAGGTCGGATCGACACCGGCACTTTTCCCCACGAATCTCCACCGGAACGAGATGGAATCGCAATCATGCAGCATAGTGATGACCTCGAACTTAGCGTCGTAGTGCGGCTTGGGGCTGGACGCCACCTGGACCATGCCTGGAGGAGCAGTAGTAGACCCCCCGTTGTCTATGCCCTTGATGTACGGCGTGTCGATCGTCATGTTGAAGAGGAAGTTGACGGTGTTGTCGTACACCTCGATATTCTCTGCCGCCACCTTGCGGGCTGCCTCGACGCTGCCGCCGAAGGCGGCGCTCCACAGCTTGACGATTCCGGTAGCTTCTTCGTCGGTCAGGCACTTCTTGCCATAGCCGCGATTCTCGACGGGGGTGCCGAGAATGGGAGCGGCCAGGGCGGCGATGACGAGAGATGCAGTGGAGAGGAACTTCATCGTGAAAGTGGATATCTGGATTGATTTGAAGAGACACGAAAAGAAGCAGGAGGTGGTGTAGGAGGTAGTAGTGCTGGCCTAGGAAGTGACTTGATATCGACCGGGAGCGAGGGAGATAGTGCTGGCTTATAAGGCGCACCGGCGGAAGAGCCGAGATCCTCAGGTCCCACAGCCAGATGGATTTCCATGCCACCCGCGCCAGCCTCCCGATCGTAGAGATCCAACTCTAGCGAGCGGGGGCCTTGCAGAGATGCACAGTAAGTTGCTCGGCTTGCCATTGCTCCACCAATTGGGCTTCGGTGTGTGACGAAGGCACGCACGTTCTACCAACCAGTGGATTGGGTTTCGGTGTGCGACCATCAATGTGGTTTCACAACCGTGGGCCGTGGCTTGCTGTCTCGTCACACGAGCAGGACCAGTGGCGAGAACTGCTGCAATCGCGAGGCTAATGTACGGCCTTGCAGCCAACTCGGGGAGTGCACGTTCAGGTACTAGCTGATTGGTGCGACTTAGCGAATGATTCAGCCTGGGTATGCAAAGCCAGCCCTGTGCCACCGTGTACGATACACAACCAACTGTATTGTACAGTGTGGAGATTCGGTGTGCGACCACCAGCGCGTGCATAGCAGACTGTTTAGCCGGTGAAGCGGCGTCGACGAGCGTGGAGATTCATTGCCGCAAGAGGCTCGCCTCTAAACATGGCTATTTCCACAAAGCAAAGGCCGCATTCCAAACAGCACTTCCGACTACCGCCTGTGGACTGTAAAAGTTGGTAGGAGGCGAACGATCGATGATCCACCGACAGATTTCAAGAAAGGCCAAACCACAAGTTCCTACATAGCTCTGGTCGGTCGTGATCCCCTAGGGTACAAGGAATACGGCACTGCCGTATTAACTAAATGGGCACGCGTTATTACGGCCTGGGAGGATGACAGTCAAACGGCTCTAAAAGGGCTCCTAAAAGGGCTCTATTCCGGCTATTAAAGGGCTCCATAGTCTAAAAAGGCTGTATAGTCTAAAAAGGCTCTACATACAAGGGCTATAAGGGCATAGTTTATAATATGGCTGACCTCAACAATTACACGAGCGCAAACTGCTGCTTGAAATTGCTGTGGTTGTATGTATGATAGCTACTGCTACTCACCCCATATATATCCTCCCGTCCGCGCCTATGCAAAGCAAAACCCGCTTCTCCTCGCCTCTCCGCGCCTCTCCCCGCCTCCCATTGCTCCTACCACTCTTCCCGTTCTCCGGTCTTCATCCGGGTACCTTACCACAGATTCAACATGACCGGCGTGCTGAATAGTCAGTCTGTTGGTACCGGCGATGACAGTGGGGGTATCCGCAGCGAGGTAGGTCTGATACTTGTGTAGGATAGATAGCATAGGAGCACAATACGTACCTGCTGAAGGAATACCAGAGACTGAGAGAGCGAAGACGGTGAGGGAGGTGTTATTGAGGACAGAAGGAAGCGAGAGGAGGAGTTGCGGCGACAGGAGGAGCTGTGAGCGAGAGGTAGAGTGAGGAGATGTCAGCGAGAGGAGTACTCGCACGGCTGGGAATTAGCCCCCCCCCCACCCTCCATCCCCCATCTCCCCGCCCTTTGAATAGTTGCTGATGAACGAGGTTTCCTCAGTGCCGTAAGATAGGGTAACTGTTCATCCTCAGCCACCGATCCAATCTCAGATAATAACCTGCAGGAAGGTGGAGGTGGGGGGGGGGGGGGGGGGTGGGGCGGGTAAATTTCCGGCCGTGTGACTAGTTGTGTCGAGAGGAGGAGCTGTCGGCGTATGGGGAAAGTGAAGGAGGAGATGTTTGTGAGAGGAGGAAGAACAGTCGGCAATAGGAGGAGAGCGGAATCTGAGAGCGAGAGGAGCAGAGGAGGAGCCGTTGGCGACGGGAGGAGTGGGGGAGCTGCTGGCGAGAAGAGAAGCTGTTAGCCAGAGAAGGAACGAGAAGAGGAGCTGTCAGAAAGAGGAGGAAGTGATGGAGGAGCTGTAGGCGAGATGAAGAAGTGATGGGGAGCCATCAGCGAGGAGAGGAAGTGATGGAGGGGTGGAGGAGATGTATGTAGGAGCTGTCGGCGAGAGGATGACGTAGTGATGGAGTGCAGCGATGGAGGGGCGGTCAGCGAGAGGAAACGAACGTGGTTAGTAGTGAGCAACAGCATTTCTGGGAATAGCCGTTCGTGGCCATGGCTGCGTCGGCCAAATGAGGAGAGGGAGGCAGTTTTGCAGACCCGACGCATTCATAAATAACACCTTATTAATCAGGAATAGTGGATTTATTGAGTACAAAAATGGTCTATTTAGTGAAAAATGCTGCGTTTATAAATCGAAGCCCATTCTCACTCCCTCCGAAAGGCTAGGCCGAAGAAGGGAGGAACAGCGGGAGTGATCGTCCCCGGCTCCTCAACCTCAGAACCCTCCTCTTCCTCCAGCTCATCCTCTCGCCTGCTCTCTACCTGCCACGTCTCTGTTTAATCACCATTGCATTTGACCTTAGTAGATCATGGCAGATTACATATCCTTTTCCACCCGGCTGTCACTAACCGCTGGCCGCGAGCTCGACGCCGGTTCCCAATTGATCTCCGCGCAGCCCTCCCCGCTCGTCAACCCCCCCGCCCGTCAACCCCCCCGCCCTGCTCCATCTCCGCTCCACCCCTCCCGTCCAACACCGGCAAGAAAGAGAGAATGAATGAAGGTATTCGTTAGTCCATACCTCGTCCCTACCACCCGTGTGTTCAACTATGCCCTCCGGCCCCCCTCCCCGGTCGTCCTGTACCCTCTTTCTCGCCCTACTTCTCACGCTCTCCCGGTCTATTGCAGATAAGGTTGATGTCTAGGTGACTAGTCCAAGCAGAGTAGGGAGGAAGAGGGGTGGGGTCTCTTTGCCAGCTCTTGATTCTTCCGCCCTCTTCCGCCCTTTCCGCCCTTTCCGCTGCCGCCATTCTTGGCCCTACCATCTCCAGCCCTGCTGAAGGATATGTGGGGTCTACCGCGGCTATTTAGGCCGTCCGCTTCAGCCGCCGCTATCTCCGAGAGAATGTGCCGACGGGAGAGAGAGAGAGGTCTTTAGTTTACTTCGCATGCAGCCTATCTAGACTATGGCGAACCGTCACACTCTTTTCCTGCCCACTCTGGCTGGCCGGGGGCTGGTACCCCGCTACCGGCCAGCACGATGTGGCGCCGGATGTGCCGACGCGACTGTGTAGCCCTCCGGCCCCTCCCTGCAAAACCGCTGCCGCGAGTGATCCCGCGTGCTGGGCTGTCATCCGCGGAGAACAGGGTCCGACTCGTGCATGCACTGCGAATCTGCGAGAGGTGCACAATATCGATCCGAGGGAGAGAGAGAAAGTTAGCTGATAGCCGCAACCAGAGCTAGAATGTAGGAAACAACCTCCCTGTTGATGTTATGCGGTTTATTTCCTGTTCCGGTTTCACTGCTCCTTTTAAAATGTATGTTTGCATACTGCCCTCATTTTCTTCGTGGCTGCTCAGCATTTTCCATGGCTTCTCATCAGAATCAGCCTCGTTAGCTAAAGCCTTCAAGCCTTGTCTGAGGATGCGGCGATAGCCGTCGCCGTCGCCGGACTGGGCCGGGGGCTTGAAGGCTGAAGGCTGAAGGCTGAAGGCTAACGAGGCTGAATCTGGTGAGATGCCATAGCTAACGAGGCTGACTGGTGAGAAGCCATGGAAAATGCTGAGCAGCCACGAAAGAAATCAGCGCAGTATGCAAACAGACAGTGGAAAGTGGCAGTGACACCGAAACAGGAAATAAGACGCATAATATCAACACTCCAGACGAACGAGGCGTCGAGTGTGCATTCATGACGGACGGGTTCTCCCAGTACCGCGGATGCGCCTTTGGACCTGTGATCCACATAGCACCCCGTGGGGATATCGATGGAAGCCCCCGGACGAGGAAGCGGTAAACTATCTGCCTGGATAGCAGGGAAAGTCTGGTTCTAATGCTTCGGACCTTTGGTGAGTTGGGTCAGGAGAGCCGGGCCCCGGCCCCCGAGACTGGCGGACGAGGAATAGTCCTATAGACTACCGCGCCCAGCGCCCAGCCGAATAGCTGTGTATTTAGCTCTAGCTCTACCACCTCCTCTCGGGATGAGACCTGCCCGGGTTAGGACGATCGACAGGTACCGTAGTCAGGCCTAAAAACCCAGACTAGACTGGCGGGCTGGGCGAACCATTGCCGTCTCGAGTCTTGAGTCTTGACTCCCCGCTTCTGAGTAGAAGCCACGCGGCGCCCAATGAGCGAGTGGGTGGAACGAATGGAAGAACGTGCTCGCTGCATTGCGGCCAACTCCACCGAGATGCCTCCGTTGGTCAACGATTCTCTCGGCGGCAATTATTATTTTCCCTGACGGGCTGAATGTGCCATGGCACTGTCCTTCTCATCGCAGCTAATAGTACTGGTACCTAGCAACAACATCGTGGCATTTGGCGGTCACGGCTCATGTCGAAGCACTCAACTAACTGCGGCAACAGGCGGATTCTTGTTGACGCAACGCGGGGGTGATTGAAGCCTGATCAGTGATTGGATACCGTATGTACCAGTATAGAATGAATAGCAGCGAGTTTCAAGGACCGATGACAGTCTAGCAGAGTCTGGACTCTCGGGAGCCGGGAGTCGAAAGTGCACTGGAATGCGGGTGGAGAATCGAGATGAATGTTCAATAGGAGACTCGGAAACGTCTCCGAGCCTGCTCAATGCTCTCTCGTTGCCGCCAAGTTTGCCAAGAGCCGCGGGACCGGAGACGAAACTTTCGGAATGTCTTCGCCAGCCGTCACCTGGAGGCTGGAACTTGCATTCCGAGCGGTCTTTGAAGTTAGCTGTCTCTTGCCGCTGGCGGGTATCTGCGCCCCTCCATTCCGACAGCTGCACTTTCGCATTCAAATTTCTCATCCGTTGCCAAGCATTCCTGAGCTCTGTCATTCACATCAGCTGCGTCCTGTCATCTATGTAGACCATGACGGAGCGGTTCCGAAAATATGTACTTGCGGATGAATCGTGAATGCTAGGGCCGCCCAAGTTCCGCCGGCCCGTAGACTCCCGTTTCGAAGTTATTGGTTGATGGAGCGTTTCGCATTCAGATCGAGTAGATATATAAGTATGTTTACAAGGTGTTTTTGTGCATGAATTTCCCACCAATAATCGCTCGCATTACTGTCTCTCCGGAGTCTGGCGATCGGAAGAGTTGGGAGTGGGAGCAAGCAAGCCAAGGAAGCTTCCGCGGAATATGTAAACTCATGAGAAATCACTCATCTTGGCTGCCCGAAGCAGTGCGGTCGAGGGCTTTATAAGTTTACTCTACTCTTGAGTCTAGATTACGGTATATGGGTTTCGGGTTTGCCGCTCGAAATAGCGAGCCGAACGACCGACAGACCCCTTAAACTTTTGGCTGAATGGCCCGAGCCCAGTGATGAAAAGCCCGACGCTCTCATACATAACGGGTGCTGTCTCGCACTGTCGGCTGTGTTCTCCTCGAGCTTATACCAACTATGGGTAGCCCGGGGGGCGTCCGACATTAACCGCCGCCACAAACCAACACGCACGCACTCCAACAGCGATTCAACCGCCGTGAGGGCAGTGAGGCAGTGAGGCAGTGAGGCGTAGAACCCACCCAGCGTCAATGTGAACGGTCGCCGAGCAATCTTCACCGGTGCCCCTTTTCAATGCGATCGCGATAACTATGGTAGGTTGAAATCACCGGGCCGGCGCTCATGCTTCCGACGAGTGGGAGGCCTAGAGTACTCTAGAGTACCTAGAGTACCTAGAGTAAAGTATGTAGAATGTCTTGGTCCGGCGCGTGAAGCCCAACACTCCTACTCATCAGCCATCTCCTATTCGCAAAAGCCCAGATTACTATAAACGTCCGTGTCGAACGAACCAAAAAGTCAAGACTTTTGGAAATCCATAGTTATGTATCCACAGCAAAGAAATATCCGACAATCCACCGGTATCTGCAGGTAGTTCTAACTTCTCGCGCAACCACCCGATGCCAATACTCGTAGTTATATAGCAGAGTAGAGCATAGTCGATCCCACATCGTCCGAAGTTCGAACCAACGGCTGGCAGCGGCAAACCCGCACAGGCCCGCAGGCAGGCACGCGGAGAGTCCCGTCCGCCAAGCCGCGCGCGACGATGGATTCCCGCGGAGTGCGAGCCAAGGGACGTAAAGTACCAGGTCAAAAGTTCTCGTGCACCTCCCCAAAACCGCCACCACACCACAGACATATATCTCTATAACATAACAACCACACTTAAGAGAGTACTAATAATTGGCATATATCATGAATATATACTAATAAAGCTTCAATGAGATTTCCAGCTCGCCAGGAGGAATATTTATGCGAAGTACGGTGGCTTGGCGGATTTCCCTTTCACCGAGGCAGGTCATTTCCCGCCATAGATACAGCAACCATAAGGTGGTATAAAAATGTGTGGGCCATTAGAAGGTCTTCTAAATCAGATAGAGAACCTCGATTAAAATCGGCACATAATTCTAACTGGTGGTGGTTGAGTAATGCCGTATGGGAGAGAAGTTGGTGTTGATACTGGTTGTCACGCAATAATTTTGTATGGGGGCCCCACACAAAATCCGAAATCACTCTCCAACCCGTGCACAACACCGTACCATGCGCCACCAATCCGAAGCAAAACTCGTCAAACCTCTTATATGTGATGCATCTTGCGATTTTAAAGCTTCTATGAAAGACTCGATTTTTTTCGCCACGTGAAGGGTGGGTTTTGGTTACTTAAAAATGGGCATTTTTGCTGTAAAACGGCCATCGTACGAAAACTTTTGACCTAGTACTTTAGTTATGTGGCCATCCGTCAGCGCAACCCGCGAAAACGCCGCCGCTCGGCGATCCGGCAATCCTGGAATCCGGGAATCTGGGATCAGCTACTAATTCCTCAACCGACGACGACCCGCTGCCCGTTGCCAAGCCAGGGCGGCTCGCAGAACGCGAAAATGTGAAACTGCGAGGAAAAACTATCCGAGAAAGTGTGTATGTAGGATCCACCGTGGGGGCCCGTGGGGAAGAAACGTGATGCGGTTGGGCGGCTGTACTCTGTTTGGTACCTCCGCGGGCATGTCGATGAAGAGGATTCAAGAGTAGAGTAGGAAGTGTACCGGTACCTGTATCCGGATAGAGGAGATGGGTACGCTATGTGGTAGGTATTGATAGACCCACGACCGGGTACGAGAAATGTAGAACGTGATTCAATTGGAGACAGAAAAGAGATTTACCTATGGAATTTTAGGAATGTCTGTTGTGTCATGCGTCTGTTGGACTCTATTGAACAAGAGACGGACCGGCAAGATGAACAGAAAATCGACAGAAAACAATTCAACGTTCAACGTTCAATAACCGCATCGGGTCTGCATAAGGTCCACCTCCATAACATATAGGTCCCATCAGGTCCCTATGTACGAGGTCTCTTCTCTCCGGTGCTCACTGATGTCGCCAAGCAGCCTTTTCCTTCGCGCCCCTCAGTAGGCACTATCTACTTGCCTACGTACGTACGTCATACCAGAGCTTTTGCTCGTCCATCCAATGTAGCGGCACGGAACATTCCGTCGTGAAGCGTCGTGGACCGTGGTACAGAAGAGAAGAGAAGTGGTACAGAAGAAAAGTGCGCAGAGACGACGCACGCCACGACGACGGCTGAAAGGGCGGATTCCGAATGTCCGAATCGATGCTGCATCGCCACAGTGCCGTGCCACAGCCACATACATACTGTAAGTATCGTAGAACCGCGCACAAAGGGGAGTGACGAAGAAGATGAAGAAGAAAAGGGGAAAGAAATATAAGAGCCGTGGGTGAGTGAGTACGTATGCCCCCCCAAAGCCCGACTTGCTGATAGCCGCGGCTCACGATGCTCGGCGGAGTCTGCTGTGGGCGTCACGACTACCTCTGCCCAGAACGAACGGACGAATGCTGGTTTGAAACCAACCTTCTTTTGCACAGAGTCGGCGATCGATCCGGGGCTGAAAGAGGAGTCGACTTCGCTATTTGCAGCAGAGTGGCCGCCTTCGCCGCCGCCGCCGCCGCGATGTATGTATAATACCATATCATATATGTGCGGGGAAAGCTCTAGATGCGGAGCTGGGTTGACCGTTGCGGAGTCGACAATACGATCTATGCTATAGAGTATGGACGCGTACCGGTCATAGGTAGTATATGTTGGAAGCACAATGCAAGTTAAAAGTTCGAGATTGAGCGCGTCGTGAAGTTGGAACAGTTGCCTGGAAGCCTGGAACAGTTGCCTGAAATTAAAAAAAGCACTGACACCAACTAGGTCGACTCTGGCCAATCACGCAGAGTCGAAGAAGAAGAACAGGGCGGATGGCTGTGCGAATTGCGAACACTGTACGTACCGTACTTATAGGTAGGTGTAGGAATGTATAAGAGGAGTGTGCATGTTCCATCGAAAGTCATCGCGAGACCGCAGACTGGCTGTGTGGCTTATGTACGAAGCAAGTGGGTGGGTAGGCAGGCGCCGGTGGGTATAGGGCAGCGAGTCGTGTCGACGCCGACATTGACGGAAATACCTATCGTCACGGAAGGCGGATTCGCATTTCGGCTGGCGGAATTGCCATTACATCACCGGCGACCGCAACCAACAGTCAACTCCGAAGTCCTTACGCGGCCGCTATGTACTCTATAGTGCTAGTAGTTATAGGTTTCCGTGAGAATACATAGAGTACTTGCGAGATGGGATAGGTGGGTATGGCATATCGGTTGGAGTTCAGCTCGGAATAGAGTGGTGTTTTCGGAAGAGTTTTCCCGACAGAGAGGGGGCGATCCGATGCGATAGCCTCTTCAACTGACTCGGCCGAGCATTATTGGGTTCGAGTCGAACAGGCACCGGACGCCGCGCGCCCAATGCTCCCTATGATCTATCTCAGGATACGTGACCTATGCATATTCGTTTCCAATGTTTTGTTGATCGGATTTTTTCCATCTCTTTTTTCCATCTCTATTTCATCTTTATTTTTCCTTTTTCCTTTTTCCTTTTTCCTTTTTCCTTTTTCCTTTTTCCTTTATCTTTTATCTTTTTCATCATTTTAAATCCTTATTATTAAATTTATTTATGTCACACATCAAGGAACCACCCCGTCCTCGCGTCCAAATCACAAGATGCTCGGGCGACCTGCCCCTCGGGGGAACGGGATTTCCGCGTGCTTTGCTTTTTTTGGAGGAAAAAAAGGAGGACGCCGGGCAGTCAACTTGGTCGCCTCCCTTCTCATCTTGCTCGCATTGCCCCTTCCCCCCTCCGATAGCGCAGCGCCGCTCCCGTTCGTGCGAAGTCACGGCCGCGCCTATTGAGAATGCAATACGTAACATCTCCAGAGCTCCGAATAATTATCTTTCCCACACTTCGGGGTTCCGCGCGGTGATCGTCGTTTCGCTTGGTGGCTTGGTGAAGAACAAAAGTCTTGGAGTTGCGCCCGTTGACAGCGCGCGACCTCACTTGACAGATGTCCAAAAGCTTGGGCTGTCGGCCAAGCTGGCTAAGACGTACCGCAGGTACGCCCGCCCCCCTTCTGCGACGGCGCTGAGGTTTTGGCGGCGGCCTCGTTCCCTTCTTCGGACCATTCGGTCGCTTGGGGGGGCCCGTCGCAGGTCGGAGGATGGGCAGAGCGTCATGCCGCTTATCCTAACGGGGGTCCCATCTCCTGCGGACCCTGCACAGCCCAGCCCACTAAGAGGTTACCGCGGTGGATGCCGTGCTCGAGCTGAGAAACCCACCCAATAACGCGGCTCGCCCGCGCTGGATCCTCCACGGGGGAGGGGACGGCGAGGAGAGAGGGGGAGAGGGGCTCCCTTGCGTAGCTTGCCCGCCCGGCCAAGGACGGTCAAGTCGATCGACAGCAATATTATCCTCCTTGCAAATCCTTGGCGCTAAATAATCGGCCATAGTGCACGTCTGGTTACCGGTACTAGGGAACTAGTGCAGTTATGCTATGGGGAAACACCCGCCGCAGGTCGGCCGGACTTGATATATCAGGGGAAAGTCTCCTTGTCCCTTCGGTCCACAACCCCGCCTTCTTTCAACTCCATACCCACATTCTCTAAATTCCGGCTATTTGTTTATTCTTCGGCGAGTTCTTTTTTTTTACTTCTTGGCTCGTGAAAAAAGGCGCTTCAACGATTTGCTTCACCACATTCTTTTTAGGTCCCGGGTCCTACACTACATACATACTTCGCCAGCGGGGATAGCACGAATAGAAGCCTCTAGCTTTCAAAACCCTACGCAGCCAGCTATAATATCAAAGCGGATCGTCTATCACTGGCGCTGACTTGCTTTATATCCATCTCGAATCCCCCCACACTCTTTTGGATTCCGTCCCAGAAACCTCCGACCACGAGCATTCATTATCCACCAGGCAAGTAAGTATTTAGCCACTGCCCTTACGCACGCACAAGTCCCACCTCGACAATCACCACCGTAATCCAACCAGCCATGCGTTCTCAACTCTCCGTCCTCCTCCTGTGCGCTTCCAGCCTCGTCTCCGCATGTCTGTACAAGCGTGATGGCGAGCAGGCACCCTGGTCCTACGAAGGGCACAACGGGCCGGTGCTCTGGCACAACCTGACGCCGGACAACGGGTTGTGCGGCACGGGTACCAATCAGTCGCCGATCAACATCGACAGCACCATCACGACGGTGGACGGGTCTTCCTTCAACTACCCCGCTGAGGCAGACTTCATCTTGGAGAACAACGGCCACACCGTCGACTGCAAGCCCTCCGAGGACGAGGACGCAACCGCGTTCCGCTCCACCCTCGGCGGCGCTGAGTACCAGCTCCTCGGCTTCCACTTCCATGCCCCCAGTGAGCACAGGGTCAATGGCCTCGGGTACCCGCTTGAGGTTCACTTCGTGCACAAACACGTCAGGAGTAAGTCATAGCAATCCCCTTTTCCCTCAATCCACCTTTTTTGTCCTCCCCATGCTCATGCAATGATTTAGCCGGTGATCTCGGAGTTTTCGGCATCTTCTTCGACATCGAGGCGAGCGAAGGCGACGACTTCTTCCACCAGATGCCATTCCGGCAGCTGCAGGCGAAGGGCGACGTTATGCACGCTGAGGACATCAGTCTCCGGTAAGTTCCTTCTCCTTCCCCGCCCCGTTCGCAGCCGCTGATTGAGCTTGCCCATCGCAGTACCATCATGGCGCACGTCCGCACCTCGCGTGTGTTCAACTACTCGGGCTCCCTGACCACCCCGCCGTGCTCCGAGAAGGTCAACTGGTTCGTCGCCGAGCAGCCGCTGCTCATCTCCGTCGACCAGTATGACGCCCTCAAGCATGCCGTCGGATTCAACTCCCGCTTCACCCAGGGCATGCCCGGAGAGAAGAACTTGTTGCAGCAGTCGGAGCATTGCGAGGAGACCGTGTAAGGCGGCGGAATGGCGTGTTATGGACACGGCTGGCTAGCTGTAGGCGGTTTTTTGGGCTTGTAATGTATATATGTGCATGAGCAGCCAGGCGTGGGGGTTTGGATAGAAAGGGCGTCGCGGGGAAACATCTGGAGGGATGGGGGATATTATCTTTTGGGGATTTGTTTGTTTATTTTAACTTAATGTGTATCTACTTATGGACCGTATCTGTTTATTGCTTTGCTTGCTATGTAGCATACCACTGTTTTTTGTTCGCTTTTTTGGATATTTCCGGTTGTGGCGGAAATACAAATACCTACTTTACCTATTCTTCGAGACTCGATAGTGTCGGGGATCAAAAGAAGGCTCGGATTCGAAGCTGAACTGAACGGATAACTTTTATGTATGTAGGCAGTATGGAGGTACTCTATCACGAACCAGGGTGACCTCGCTACCAGCATCTTGGCTTTCTAGGCCTGGTTGGCTGGATGGCAATCACGAATTCCCGGATGGTCCGTTCGTTCTGGAATATAGCATATACGGACCACGGCAGGTGCTATGGCAGTACTAAATTTTATACATACATAGCCAGACCCCATATATGACAATAATGATAGGCCTAACCGTTTTTCCAGCGGCGCAAGCTATTATAACTAGCTGACCAACTCGCTGACCCTCAGAGGGATAGTACACCGGTGGTACAGTAGTATTACTATTCACGACACGATACCCATCCTATGGTACCTATGGTACCTATAAATGTTGGCGGCGTGGCCTCCGAGTCCAAGACAACACGAAACCCGCTCAGTCCATGTCCATGCCTTACATATTACGGCTGTTCGATACAGCGCGCAGCGGGCTGCGCTCTAGAGTATGTCCGACCGGCCGATGTCGGATCGGCCGTGTTCATTGACCATCACTCGGGGCCCGTGAGTACATGCATGCCCGAATCCATGCGCGCATCCTTGCCTGCACATGCGGAGAAGGTAATTGCGAATACTATAAAGCGCGCATGCGGCACGAGCCGTATACACACACCGGAGTAGTCGGAGGGCATCATTCGGACATCTCCCCACCGGCCACGGATGTAGGTAGGTAGTTGGCGATACCATACACGTATGCACGCACGCTCGGCGCCGTCGCCGTCGTGACGTGGTGTCGTCCGAGTGTCATTCAGGAGCTCTCGCACTGCGCAAGTGTCAGAAGTCAGGACCTTCTGGTCCGTGCGGGTACTGTATACCTCCTCTACCGTAGTCTCTAGCCCATCGGTGTCCGGCGGGCCCGCCTCCGCGCCGAATCGATATCGGATACCGGTACATAGTAGCACAACCCAAGCTACCCGCCGACCCGCCGACCCCCCGGCCCTAGAGCACAAATCCCGAAAATCGGTTCCAGATCCACTTCTTCTACCCACCCACCCACCCATCCACCCACAGCCTACGGCCACACGGCGGCCCGGCCGACTCTCGCCGACTCTCGCCGACGCCCGCAGATCAGAATTCAGGACCATACTTACATAGTGGCAATATAAATATGATCTCCAAAGCAAATCATAAATGCAACGCACCTCAGGCCTTGAGGATCTCCAGGCAATTACAACGCATCTCCTCAGGCCTTGAGAGTTTCTGGAAGATGACGATAGACGCTCACACGACTGACTAGGTACTCGAATGGTCAACTGCAAGATGATCACTGCAGCAGCGGAAGATATTTACCAGACTACCAGTGTCTGAGTTTTTAATTCCCCGTCCTACATACCAGTACACACTTGTTTGACCCCATCATTCTCAGAACTCGTTCTCAGCACTTGCCGAGCGCCGTCGCTACCTGGTAGTATGATACGCTCGCTAATCTCTCGTATACTCTATACGCGAGCAAGGCGATATATCAGACGGTGGTACAATGGTACGTGATATCTGGTTTCGGCCGCCCACCCCCCGATAAATATCCCGGCATGGGAGAAGTCAAGAAGTCAAGAAGGAAAAAAGGCAAGATACAGATTGTGCCTCACCTAGCTTCGGCGGAACATTTTCTCCAGAAACGCCGGCTCGAGCCTCGGACTCGGTGGGCTCCAGGACAATACGAAGCACGACGGAAAATTGAGAATCCGTGTGTACTATGTACTATGTAAGCAGCTTTCGTTTCCGTTCTCGTTTCTCCGGAGTCTCTCCAGAGACTAGAGTCGGCCGTGCGCGATGATGATGATGGCAGTATAGGTGTTATCAAGTCCTCGTCCGACATGAGAACGGATACAAGAGAAATCGTATGTACGGCATCGGTCTTCGGCTCCCAACTACGGTAACCGCTCGCCCTCGCCTCCTGTTACCTACGCCTCGCCATCTCATGGGGGAAGTGTGCCCCTGCATGTCTCCACTTGTGTGCAGGCCCGAGAGGCTCCGCCGATCTCTACTGGCGAAGTCCTGCTCTCCCCGGGGAAGATATCCTCTGCCCTTCACACACCCAATTCGCTCCGTGCGTATGTACTGCTTATTTGGAGGGGGCTGGACTGTGGAGTCCCTCGCCCACCACGTGACCGACTCGGCACTCGTCTAAATCCGACCTCCACGCCTAAGGCGTCCGGCTCACAGCCAGCAGGAGAGCTTGTATGTACTATGTAGTATGTGCTATTGCCTGGTTCGGTAGTTCGGATTCATCATTCAAGCTTTTGAGTAGCACAAACGCCTCCGTAAAGATAGTGACGCGATCGCTCGTCAGGCGCTCACTCGTCAGGCGCAGCGCGCCGCCGGTGGTAATCTGACCTGTAGCCTACTCGGTTTCGAAGATGGCCTGGGCCTTCCCCATGATTTCCTCCGCAGTGGTGGGCTGTGTACCGCAGTCTGCTACACACACCCCGCTTTTCCGTCACTGAATCCTTGATGCGGATCTGTTTTGCCTTGCCTTGATCATAAATACATGCTCGCATCCAACGAGGTTTACATGGCAGCATACATAAGTTTCCAAGTCCGGTCTGGCACAGTCCAGCTCACGGCAGTGGTCCTATGGGGGCAGCCACATCTCCCGCCTGAGCTAGATAAACGAGGCGCCGAACCAAACAGGCGCACCTGGAGGCTGGCTTCCCCCGCAGTGGTGTTGGCTGTGTACCGGCACACACACACCCCGCTCTTCCGTCCTTGAATCCTTGATGCGGATCTGTCTTGCCTTGCCGTGATCATACATGCTCGCATTCGACCTGGAGGTCACGGCGGCATACAGTTAGTTCTCCGAGTCCTGTTCACACTGCACAGTCCAGCTCTGTGGTTCGATGTAGCAATCCCTTCTTCCGTCTAGGCTAGATGAACGAGGCGGGGAACCAAAGAGGTCACTCCGGCCCCCAGGCAGATCTAGCAATAGTTTGCAGTCTAACCAGTTTGTCCAGTTCGAACCAGTTCCTTAGTCAGCTGGTTCTAAACAGTGCAATTGGCTTCGTGGATTCTGTCACTGCCTTATCCGGTTAGTTGGAAATTGGAAATTCTGAGTGCAAGCGGATCACTGCGGTTACCGATGACCGTCACTCTCTACACTTCGATACCATTGATGCCTCGGAGTGTCTATCCCAAATTTTACCACCGCGAATAACTACTAGTACGTGCTAGTTGGTACTAGGTACTGTCCTTCCGCCCCGAAGGCCGAGTCCTCTTCCCGAATGTCGGAGTTCGGATATCATATGATCGCCCCAGCTTTTGCCAGTATTAGTTTCGACCGGTTCTAACTCGTCATCTAAACTAAGTGCTCCCATAGCCGGTTCAGTGCAGTTCTAACAAATTCTCGAACCAGTTTGGGGGCCGAATTCGCGTGATCCGCCATGATCGCATTGTGGGGCTGACGTGTGGCGTGGCACGTGTGGCAACCCTAGCTCGACATGAAGAT
This sequence comes from Tricharina praecox, assembly GCF_024521635.1. Taxonomy (NCBI): domain Eukaryota; kingdom Fungi; phylum Ascomycota; class Pezizomycetes; order Pezizales; family Pyronemataceae; genus Tricharina; species Tricharina praecox. The sequence goes on along the minus strand of NW_026250435.1, from coordinate 27,943 downwards.
TCCGGGTGAGACTGTGAGAGAGACGTGCATATGCACCATGACCTGCCACGAGCTGCGATGGGCAATGTTACCATGAGCAAAGGGTGTTATTTTGATTTCATTTGCGAGCGGGCAGGGTCGATGTACGAGCGGCGAAAATCAATCCCATCGAATCTGATATGTATAGCCAGGTCGGCTAAAATTGGTCGAACTCATGCATGTATATTTTGGCGGGTCTGTCTGTCTGTTTCATCGTTCTTCTCATCTGTTCGTTATCGGGTCGTTCATCTGTGTGCTTTTCGTTGTCATTTGTCCTAACCTCAACTCGCGAGGTTCTAGGATTTCCTGAATAACACAGGAGGTCTATTGATTTCTTACTTATTGATTCTCTCTCATGAAAAATAGATCCTCTCTATTCTGTTATCAAAGTTGCCAAATAGTCTCCCCGGTCCTAGTGCTTTCAATAGGTGAAGGATCAGATAAGATAGGTGGAAAGGCTAGTCGGATCGGTGGATCATCAGCCGAATGGTGGTGATAGCAGGACTAGCCGGATCGGGTGTCACCGAACGTTGTAGGCAGCGGAGGAGAGCCATATGACATGGCTCTTCGCAGTAGAACCTCAACTTCTCCATCATCCTTCAAATACCAACTTATTTCACTTTCCAGGGCGACGTCACGCAAGGCCGCTTCCTCTTTGAACCTTCCAGGCTCTCATTCGAGAGTGACCCTAATAGTTCGTTCCGAAAAAGTGGCATCCGAACAAACAAAGACTTAAATCGATAGTTCCCGATCGCGCATCCGCATCATTGACATCGCCTCTCGCACCATATCCGTCAGCGCGCCCGAGTGGGTGACGATGAAACTCCCAGCATGAGCTGAAAACGGGGAGATGAGTGTGATAAATCTTGGGTTCCTTCCATCACGCAGCTTATAGCGCCGGTCTGTAGGAACATTGGTTATACTCCGTTTTGGACAGCTGCATTGGTCGAGCAGCCGGCGTCAAGAAGTATTCACACACGAGCCTGGGTCGAAGGGACGGATCTAGAAGCCACGGCCGAATGCCGGCGGCCGTCGAGATACCGCAAAGGCCGAATCCGGGATTTAGATTGAGTGCACTTGCTGATGCTCGAGAAGTGAGATACCGTAGAGTATGTACCCACCGGACGCGAGTTGCTGACGAACCTACAAGTGAAAATGTAATGCGCGTGTCCGAGCTCCGCTTATTGGTGGACGCGTGTCTCAACGTCAGTCAGCCCTAGGTAGCCTACCGAACGACTTGTTTTTTTCCCCTCTTTCTTTTTTCCGTCGTCATCGTCCATTTGGATATATCGTTCTTTTGCCCCAAAGATAGCACGTCTTTCCGGTCATCATTCTCGAGTGGGACCCACTCACAATCCGTTTTTTTGTTTCAATAGCCCTACTACCCCGTATATCTCACACTAGTTCACCGGCCAAGCAGAGCATGAGAAAGAGCTTACGACGCCCGCAGGCCCGCACTGCGCATATTCTAGGATTGGCCGACCGGCCATTCACCGACCACCACGAGATATGATATGATGGAGAATCCAACTCCCCCCATTCTCTGAACTCACCCGCGACCGTTTCCCCCAGCATTCACCGAAATCATCATGTTGTTCACCGCCCCGTCCGTGGTCGCGGTCACTCGGGGGCCTTTGACGTCTACCTGAAAACCGCCGCCGCCACCTCGAACTTTCTCCGTACCCGGCACAGCTCACACTTTGATATCGCCCAGGAATCGTTCTACCGGATGTATGGACCGATCACTCTTCAACTACAGCCTTCGTCCATCCACCTCCTTCGGTTTCTCTCGGCTCCGGAACAGCTTCACCGATTGAGCAACCGTTCAGACCTTTCCTTCCCTTCCGCTACTGATGCATTACGGGATCTGCATTGTTTCTCATACCTCTCGGATTATCTAACTTCCGGAGGACCTTCTGCCATGATTTCGTATTTGTCGCTTCCCAGACGAGCGGATGGCCGGGATCGACACGGACGTGCGCTTATCTGTTCTTGTATTGCTCGATCCTGCGATCCGATTGAGCTCCGTGATGTTATCCTATTAGGATCGCCAACATTCAACTAGTTTTGGGCCCGAACGTAAGGACGATGTATGGAAGAGAAGCGCCACTTGGTGCGACCCACGCGGATCATCGGGAGGAAGGGGAAATATGATCGACACTATCCCGCCCACCGAGCCGGGCGGGATTCGTCGCCTCTATCCGGCCCATATTGGCCTACGGTAGACGAATAAACATCACGCGGCATGCGGAGATTGTCAACTCAGCAAGGCCCTACTGTTAAACTCGGGGCGGAGGGTGGATCATGTGCGGACACTACCGACCATTGCTCACTCGTCCCTTTACTACATAATAGAATAAGCGGGCAACGTTAGACTAGGACATAGCGAGACAACAACCGAATTTATATCAGGATCCGTATAATGTCTTTCCCGCAAATGCCGGATTTCTTGTGGAGGTACACATCCGGTAGCGCTCCACCGGGCACCGTGTCGGGACGGACAGGAGCATCGGATGAGAGCACCGACAGGCACGCTGAGCATGATCACCACACGGAAGCACCGACCACGGATTACAGCACATTCGGATTTTTACCTTGGCGAAACCGCGTTGTCACCATGTCCTCCCAATTTACGCCAAGCAGACTCCGGGAGCCCACATCTTCCGTGGATGGCTTGCAATTGAGAGGGAGACGGAAGGGTTCACTAGGTATGGTCGGGGAGAACATCTATGGACGGATCGATGCGATGATAAATAGAATCTCGCTTCATTTCTTCGTGGTTTTCAAGACTAACGGTCAGCAGCGGATGCAACTCACACACGGACGATCACTCGGATACGGATTCCCATCCTCCTTTTTACAGACTTCACCGTACACGGGTAATCTACGGTTACACCGCGACGATTTTGCGATCCAACTAGGCATGTGCCACGGTGCTCTCGGAAGGTTACTGATCACAATAATCCACGATTACACCGCGACGATTTTGCGATCCAACTGGGCATGTGCCACGGTGCTCTCGGAAGGTTACTGATCACAATGCCTCCGCCAAGACGTCTCATTCATCATATGGATTCCGTCGACACCGATTTCGTCGTTGTGAAAGAATTGGCTTACCGCGATCTATTCTCACCGCTTATTTCCATGTCCGGATATGTCGGGAAGCATTGCGGAGTATCACAGCACAGGCGGGTCCCGGGGTTGGAGTCTGGATTGCCAGTATAGGTGGCAATTATCCCTCCGGGCCTCTGGACTACATATAAGGCAAATGGGGTGCAAGACACCATCTTCTGGAGAAATCTTTTTTGGTGCCGGACAAAGGGAACGACGGGCGACGCGAACTACCCCATCTTTGAAACATGTTAGCAGCACGGAAGTCAACTGTACATACATCCAGCTCGTTTTGTCGTCGGCCCGAGACTGGACGGGCTGCCCGTAGGCTTCTCGTGGACGGATCCAACTGCCGGGGCCGGAATAGACATGCCAAACATAAGGGTTTTACCGCCAGACGGAGTCAGGTGATGCTCGCGGGGCTCTCGCTCGAAGATTTCCATCGAGCCCCCGTACCGGTAGTCCGCCTTGCCGGACTGCAGTCTTTACGCTGCGGCGGCTTAAAGCCGAGACATCAGTGACGCCGTGGGTGAGCAGCATCCGGACCCGGACGATTTTAATTCGCTAGGCAAAGGAAGCGGCACTTTACCCGGAACCCACAATCGGTTCGGCGCCGATATCCCGAAAGGTCACTGCACGGCACTCAGCATGTGCATGCGTGTCATGTGCACAGACGATTCACGAAGCACAACTCGTGTCGCGCAATCCTTGGCAACGACGCGTTTCAGCTCATCAATGATACACCATGACGGGCGGGCGTTCGCCGTACTTATTTACTATTGAGCACAAACTAGTCCTAGCCGGATTGCGTCTTTCTAGACCACCTTACGCTGCTAGAGTGATACTGTCCTTCGACACCCCCCCCCCTCCCCACCCCACGAGCTTAATGAGCTGTCTCGGAGCAGATCTGTGGAGTGGAGCGATTGCCCATCGAAAGCGGAAGACTTTCGGTCTCCCTGATCTCCGACTCTTCGGTCATGATCTATACGTGCTTCTGAGTTTACGACACCATTCTCCCAGGCCGCAAGACGAAATGTGGATCGAAAGACGTATGGCTGTAGGATTTCCGTCGGATATAGCGCACGAAAATCTCGTTGACGTTTCCTCTCTGCCAGCAACGAAGTACGGTGTGCTTCTGACTTGGGCGATTGTTGCTACAGCGACTATCGAGCGAGGGTGATCCGGGAAAGATGAATTGATCGGGAACAGTGACAGAAAGCGGGGCCTGCCTCTGAAGGTTCAACGTATCCGGCCCTTGCGATCGATAGCCCAGTTGGATGCAAGCGGAGGGAGGGAGGGAAACAAAAATGGAAGACTGGCAGACCCCATACAGACGGAAGGACGGACAGACTTGCTTGTCGTCGTTCAGCTCGCCACCTGCGTGTCGGCCACAGCTGCAATCACCCCATGCCCAACTGCTTCACGATTGGTCCTATCGTCCAAGGCCATTCAACCTGACTGCAGCCCCTGCGCTGTCCACTCGGTTACAAATCACCTTATCGTCTCCACACACATGAGAGCGATATACGCAAACGCTGTCGATGGGTGGAGCATTAACTATGTGGTGTGCCTATGTTATGTATGCATGTCCCTACCTGATCCGGCCAGCCATCGAGCGAAGCACTCGTCGCCAGCCAGCTAGCCAGCATGACGCTAATGATGTAAGTATCAGCTACAACTGAGCAACAACAAAACGGGGCGTTCGGCTCGGCTACATGTGCTCAGCTATGTGTGGGCATGCGCCACTCACGCTTGTGACTGGCCTAGGCGGATCCGATCGCCGTGCTGAAAGTATGGAAGCGGTCACCGATACATACCTCCGGCACTTCGATTCGGGCTGCTCGAGTGAGAGCATGTGCGCCGCTGTGCGGCGTACATACAATCACGTCTTTCTCGGGAAGTTGTCGTGCCAATCGAGTGGGGGCAACCGTGCACCATATGCGCTCTACAGTACATGGCGAATAGGTATCGGCAGCCATCAGCCATCTTACCTGCAGCGCGCGACGGTTGTTTCCTTCTTTCTCTTGATTTGTTTGTTCTTTGACATTCGAATCCGATCTGCAGTTGAGGACGGGGGGCGTGTCCGGCATGATACCTGAGTAGTAGGTGCTCTAGCCCACGATCCTGTCAATGGCATTTCGCTCTCGCAGACCCACACATCCAATTGAATGCGCAGCTGTACGCTACGACGGCACGACCTACATAGCACATACGCCCCGCGACCGTCTATTTTTGGCGACGTCGGTAGTTACCGTTGTTTCTTCATTCGATTTCCCGGTAAACACGAGAAGATGGTCCAGCAGCCAGCCAGCCAGGTTCTCCGGCTTGCACAGCGAGGTATTTACTGAGCCATCCCCCAAGACCGTCCAGAATGGCTGTATGCATACTGACACTCTGCAATCGAAGCACCGCAACTAACCAGAGAGGTGGCAAGCCTGTGGAATTGGCCTACCTGTCGAACCCGCTCAGACGCTAACGAATCATCCATAAACTCCTCTCCTGAAGTCTGAGCGGGTTCGACAGGCAGGCCAATTCCACAGGCATACCACCTCTCCAACTGCATCCATGCCGCTCCACAGTCGAGTATCCCCACAAATCGCTGTCCGCACGGCGCACACATCGCCAACTAGTTGCTGCGGCTGCGTGGATCCGTCCGGTTCCGGCCCCTGCGAGCGAGGCCAAGTCACCATCCCCCCACCATCACCAAATACGCCACTTACCTACTCGAGCTACCTCCCGGTCGTGGGTAGTTGGCACTTAAGGCTGAATCCTGCGCTGCTGCGCATGCAGTTGATCGAACCATGCCCCATCGAGTACATACACTAAACACTGCGTGTCGTACTCGGTTACAAGCGCATCCGTATGCCAGCTATGTATGTAGACTTCCACAGGAACGATACTAGTAACTTCTGCTTGCAAGGCACCTACTCTAGTTACATACGGTACCCGACAACTCGACACGACCTCGTTTTCGCGAAAGACCCTCATCATCATCCGCGCTTGTCGCCAGTTCGCGACCATCGTGGAAGATCCATGATCCCCCGATCACTTGGCGTGGAATCCGTGGAGGCCAGATCCGGAGGAGGAGGAGGAGGAGGGGTGTGTCGATCAACGAGACAACTTGTCGAGAGTCGGCCTGACACTCACATATCGCAGCGACGAAAGCCTGACACTCACACATCGCAGCGTCGGCGTCTTACGTACATATGGACACAGAATACCCAGCCAGCTCCTTCGCCAGGCTCCAGGCAGCACGCGAAGGAAGAAAGGAAGCAAGCACTACTCTATGTACAGGCTACAGCCCAGATTCAAAATTTGGGGGATAGTGTCAGCCAACGGATAGTGCGGCAGAGGCGGTATTCGACGGAGGAGTGGAGAGGAGGGGCCAGTGCAGGGAGATTCCTTGAATCCAGGCGGCTGCCTATTGTATATCCCCAGAATCCCCAATTCGAACTGCGGGGAATTTTCCAAAATCTTACATAGATAATATGGAAACCAATCCCCCTCCCCGCCCTCCGCGGTTGGACAAGTTCGGGGCACACAGGTCCTGTCCTGTCCGATCATGACTGCATACCTACCCAGGTATTATTCCGACGACGGCGTACGGTAGCTACATAGCTAGAAACAAATAAATCGAGAGTCCTATAGATACAGGTGCCCATCTGTCGGCAGTGACGGAAACCTTTTTCCCATGATCACATCGACGTGGTGACAGATTATTGAATCCGGCCACCAATCCGCCTGCTCATTGCACCCTACCAAACCATAGGTATCACAGTGCGGAGGACCGATCACCGGTGGCTTTCGACTGTCGACTCTCGACAGAGGCCAAGCCGCTCCATCCGTCCCCGCTATTCAATTTGCGGACCCGATCCAGCTCCGATCATCGTCCCGGAAGACGATCTGTCCCGCGCGATGCCGGTGCTAGGCAGTAGGTATCGTTCGCATTCGCAGTGGTGGAAGTGATTGAAGTGGTGGAAGTGGTGGAAGTGGTGGAACTTGGAAATGGTGGAAGCGATGGTGGCTCGATGGTACGGTACAAGGGGCAAATTGTGGAGACCGTGAAGTGCGGGATCGTGAAGTATTGAAGTCGACGGAAGTAGAGCACATCCGGTACCTACACTTTCCCGTGTGTATGTGAGTGGTTATCTATCAATCCAGCAGCCAGCAGCCAACTTCCCAAAACGCGCGCAAGTTGCAACTATTGTCCGCGCCGCAGCCACCAACGACCATGGTCCATCATGGCATCATCTATGTACCGGAAATAGAACGCCCCCAAAGATCAATCAACCGCCCCCACTACTCTACATAAGCACATCTCTAGAATACGGTAGATAGTAGAACCCCTACCCAGTATCCACGATCACGCGCCCCCGGCCTTCATCGGAACGCCCACACGGCGCAGCCCGCTTGTTGGCAGCCAGCCAGCCTCGTATCCTCTAGTCTCTACATAAAGTGCAGATTCCACCCGAACCGAACGTCCGCCGCCCGAAGTATAGTATGTACACATGTACCCGTACTCGGAAGGATGAACCAGGACGCCACCGCGTCACCGCTCCGTAGATAGATAATAGTAGAAGTGCGCTTCCTCGGCTTGTTCGGATGAACTGGGAGGGCGCCGCCGCAGGAGGAGGAAAAGCGCCGAGCGGGGTCCGTGGGTGAGGGGTAGATGTGCGCAAACTTCGCAAAATTTCTTTCTCCAGTGTCCAGAGCCCAGTGTCTGCAGGATTTTTTCGGTTGCCAGCTTGCCTTGTCTTGCCTTGCCGACGGGGGGTTTGTCCCATACCGTATTCCGGCACAGCAGTGCAGATGTCACCCGAAGTTCGAACGGTTTGGGCGAAATAAAGCGAGACCATGTACGGTATGTATGTATGTATGACACCCAGGCTCGCCGCTCGTTCCTGCGCGTTCCTGAGTTTCTCTCCAGGAATCTGCAGCGCGGTGCGGTGCAGGCGGGACCCGGGTGCGTGGTGCGTGGTTGGTGGTGTGTGGTTAGTGAGGGGTGAGGGATGGGGCGTGCAGGTTTGTTTTCCTGTCTGTCGTGCGCGAGGTTCTTATTGGTGCGAGGAATTACTATTGATGCGAGTGTGTGTGAGGGTGTGTGTCAGCTCTTCCACCCCACGACCCCGGACGGCGCGCTGCCGGGTGGCTAAGCTGGGTTCAGTGGGCTGGGCTGGGCTGGGCTGGGATGTTTTGCACGACATATCTACAGCGTGCGGACGAGATGATTGGTTGGCTCGACGACGTGATTTGGTTTTTGAATTTCGACATGTGTGCGGCTATACTTACTACCTATCAAACTATCTAGATACATTCTATCTGTCATACAGTCAGTCTGTCATACTGTCATACGTATGTATATACCGCGAGTATGGTTTGCACGGGGACACGGGGACACGGCTGGGGGATGGATAGAGTAGGGCATAGGGATTGCAGCTCAGCCTCGTAATGAGCAAACATGAACACGAACGTGTCATATCATGGGAAGTGAAGTGAAGTGAATGAGAAAACACCACCCGGCCAGGACAATAATAGCTGACAGCTAGCTGCTGCGATAATTTTCCTCTTCTTCTTCCTCCTCGGGGCTTCTGGACAGTTGACAGTGGCGGAACCTATGTGGAATATGTATCATACCTATTTCCGAACCATGAAGAAAAGAAATAAGAAAGAGTGAAAGCAGTCCTGTTCAGCCAGGCAAATACTAAATAAGTAATGGTATGGTTTGTCACAAGCAATGTGTCACGGGAATCAGAAGTTTGTAGAAAGGCCCCAATGTATTAAAATTATCGCAGATTTTCCAGTTTTCCCCCCTTCCGTTCGTATCCTCCGCCTGTGTGCAGCAGCTGCAGCTTTCACCAGAGCGCGCGCCCAACCAGAAAGTACCCGAAACCAAAGAAAAATCCTGCCTGCCTCATGACCATAGAGATACCCCTCTCCTCCCCTCACTACTCCCTGCACCCCACGAACACGTAAAAACGAACCAGACATTAAGACTAGAAAAGGAAAAACGTCGTCGTAAAAAAGGAAACTCGCGAAATTATCCGTGCCCCCCGAAAGAAAAACCAGAAACCCAAATGTCCTAGGGGGGAAAAAAACCCTCCGAGTGAAACTTGACTCGAGATGGGAGAGGAAACACTAAAAGAAGGCCGAATGATGATGCATATGCAGACGGCTACCCTCAGGATTTCACTCCCACCAAGAACGAAGGGAAGGAATGGGCTCGGATCTCGCCGGAAGAGGGCGAGATACATGCACTTAGTAGTGCTTGTTCTCGGCGGTGACGGTGACGGTCTTGTAGTCGGTCTCGGTCTTGGTCTTGGTGACGGTGACGGGGTAGGAGTCCTTGGTCTTGGTGACGGTGACGGTGACGGGGTAGGCGTCCTTGGTCTTGGTGACGGTGACGGTGACGGGGTAGGCGTCCTTGGTCTTGGTGACGGTGACTGTGACGGGGTAGGCGTCCTTGGTCTTGGTGACGGTGACGGTGACGGGGTAAGAGTCCTTGGTCTTGTACTCGGTGACGGTCTTGTACTTGGGCTTGTACTCGGTGACGGTGACGGGGTACTTCTTGTAGACGGTGGTGTACTTGTACTTGTAGTCGGTGACGGTGACGGGGTACTTCTTGTACACGGTGGTGTACTTGTACTTGTACTTGTAGTCTGTGACGGTGACAGGGTACTTCTTGTACACGGTGGTGTACTTGTACTTGTAGTCGGTGACAGTGGCGGTCTTGTACTTGTACTTGTACTCGGTCACGGTCTTGACCTTGTACTTGGGCTCGTAGTAGTCGGCGGCGGCCTCGGCGTCAGGAGCGCGCTGGACGATCTCGGCATCGGCAGCGGGGACCGCGGTGGCAGCGGCCTGGAGGATGAAGATAGCAGCGACGGAAGCGATAGTGAACTTCATGATTGCGGTGGTGGTTGTTTGGGGGGGGAGCTGGTATTAGGCGGGAGAGTTTATTAGAGTAGATGAAGTCGTAAGAGGAGGAGGCAGGAGGATGTATTAGCGATGGTGAGCGGGGTGAGGAAAGAAGATTGAGTTGGGGGGAGTGAGGTCTGTCTTTATACGATATCCAACTCTCTAGATGCACATACAATCCACGCCGCTATCGCCAGCTGTCGGTGGATAGTAGCTAATTGCACTACCACCACTGCCAGCCCACCGCCACAGCTAACCCACATGCCGAGATACTGGGCTGGGCTGAGTGGAGGTGGGGGCTACCTCTGGGTGGTTACTGAGATGAGCGGCCGGCATCATTCTGTCTGCGGGAGGAAAGAATTCTTCCACTTCGCCGCCCCCCTCGTCCGTCAGCAGTGATTCTCACCTGCCTAGCCTCCAGGCAGTCCAAGTGGCCTGCATGTTCTTCGCCCTCCCATGTCGATTGATGATGATTGCCAGAATTAGATGCACATATCTCTGCAGTTTGCTCCCCTGAGAACCAAGACACGGGAAAGCTGATTATTGATTGTGTCTCGGCTGCTGGGAGCCCTAAATCGTTCCCCGATGCCTGCCTGCCCACGCCGCGATTGGTAGAATCAATGCCCCCCTCCCGCTACCGGAAGCTAACGACTCATCAGTACTGCGATCAAAGGTGACAACAGAAACGTCCATCACAGGTCTCGTTCGTTCGTGCGTTATGTAGAAGCAGAAGCACAGCCTTTGTTGTTGTTGACGGTTCATGAATCATGATTCTCAGCCATCCGGCAGAGTGGCCGGCCAGACGCTTGGTAGTCACTGGTGGTGGGGGGATGTGTGGTGGCACGGCCGTAGCTGGGCTGGTCGATCACCCACCCACCCACCCACCCACCCAGCGCGTGTCGATCAACGCTTGTGCTTTTTTCTCCCGCGCAATTTCAACACATTTGGTATTGGCCGGCCATGCCGTGCGCAGTGCACTTGGCGAACACGGTTGACTCTGATAGTGCTCCTGGCATAAATAGTAACCGTAGAAGAAAAGAAGAAAAGCAAAAGCAAAAGCAAAGCAAAGCAAACCGAGAGAATCCTCGAGGCTGGTTATCCGGCTACTTACCGCACTCGACTATACCTATCTGCCATTAGTTAGGTACTTGGTCACTTATTTTCACGTTTCTCGATTACTTACCCACCGACTGTACCTAGATGATGCCATCGGACGGAAAAAGCAGCACTCGAATGACCATCATAGCAGGTGGAGAACAAACACCCCCCATCCACTGTTCTGGAACCCCTTTTCAATTCACACTCGCTTCTCTATAGTACCCACTAGGATACTATTAGAATAAGGTCTCTCGTAATCTTCAGGTGGAATGTAGTAATATGTACCTATGTACGGTGCAGTAGGTACCTACTATCCAGTTCGGCTTGCGGCGGCAAATCCACGCCCCCAGCTTGCTCTGTAATAGAGTGGTTTATTTGAATCTGGGAAGCGAGGTATCAGGAACAGTGCCTTCTCGTTGTGGCTGGGGAACAGTCAGTCCGTCAGTCAGTCGCCGTCAGCCTTCTCCATCCGCATCCCGGTTCCTGGCCTGCGATACGGTATCTTACTGCGGTACCTACATACCTGGGTACTAGGTTTATACTACCCAGTAGATGACTAGGCCTCCAGGCTTCAACCAACCAGTCACTCTGCTAGATGCTATGCTAAGCGAAATATCCACTCGTAGCAGGCCTAAGCCTTAAGGCCACTCTAACTACTGCTGGGGGTATCCGTATAGTAGTAGTATGTACCTCTCGCTCTCTCGCTCTCGCGAGCCACTCGCGCCCACTGCCCAGCCCAAGGCCCCCCCCGCTGCCCACAGAGAAAGAACTAGCCATAGGATTTCCGGTGTCAATGCCGATTCCGCACGGGTGGGATCGGTATGTAGAGTAGAGTACTAGTAGGTACTCGATACCTACTCCCGCCAGAGCACTCCAGAGACCCTCCAGAGAGCTCCCCACCTCCCCCTTCGGGACCACTCGACTCTTTCATTCGTCCCCGGGAAATTCGAGTGGGGTCTACGTCTGGTTGGTGAGCTTTCTCGGCGGGAATGCTTTGAAGTCTCGACCAATACGGCCAATACGTCACACACGCAACCAATCGCAACGGACAACCAGAGCCAGACCTCCGGGCATTCTCGGGCCAAGCCGAGCTCAGGCAACAACAACGACAAGTTGTACTCTGGTGAGTGGTGATGTGTCGTGGCATCGGTTCTCGAGCTGTGGACATGTGGTGGTGCCGGCATCGTCACGCTCGCTCCGTCCGCATGCGGATCCGCTCGGATCCGCTCGTGCAATGCTAGTACGGTACCTAGAGCAGTCAGAAGGTGCTGGGTGCCTGGGGAGAAACTGCGTGCTGAACGTACTACTAGTAGCAACCACTTACTCTTCAGTCGTTGGTTCATGTCTGCACGCTGCGGGGGAGAGGACATCGTGGTGTGTAGAGTAGGTACTCTAGTGGATGTGGGGGGAAGCTGGGGCTGTGCAATTGGTTGGGCAGGGCTGCTGCGGGTACTTTAGTAGTGGGCGGGTAACTAGTGCGGCGTGCAGCTGTTCCTGGTCCAGCTCAGGTCTCTCTCGCGTTCGTATTGGAACTTGCACCTGAGCTGGTCGTGTCCAACCAACTCTAAATACCGACGCTGCAATGGTTGCACCGTAGCACCATAGTATTCTTGAGTCCATGGCCGTGGTCGCACACATGGGCACCACCGAATCCCGCGCCATCGGATCTCGCACCACCGAACCACACACACACAACCACCACCACCACCATGATCCACCCACACACCCACCACTTCGAGAGAACCAGTACGGGAGCGAACGCGAAGTGCGAACCGTGGAAGCCTTTCCAGATCCTGAAAATCAACTCAATTCGCTCCGAGCCTGTTATTCTGCTTCGGGCATTCGCACGCTGATTCCTTATTCCCCTTCGAGTTTACACACACATGCAAGACTGAACCATGGAAAGACACCAACCGACTCGACAACTCGCCGATTTCTCACCCGGAAAACTCGGCAGCAAACTAGAGCTGCAAGGTACTAGTACCCATACCATCAGCCTACCTACATACTGCAGAGGTCTCTCCAGCACGATGCGTTGTATGATATGATACATATCCGAGACCGCAGAAGGTCACGTTATGTTACGTTACGTTGGGCCGAGCCAGAGTACCAGACTGTGTGCCGTAACCGATCAAACCCAAGCGAAGGAAGGCACGGCACCGACAGTCGTGCCGTGCGACCATCGCTCGCTCCCACGGCGAGAGACACTTTGACTGAAGTCCGACTCGCTGAGGTGGTTGGCTTTGGGTCGAGAACGCAGGCCAAAGATACTCTACATATGCGCGGCCCGGATGTGCCGGGAGCTGGAGGGAAGATAATAACCATCTGAGTCTCCTGCAAAGATGTCGTGATCATCTCGCCAGGCACCTATTGGCCTCACCCTTATGTGTGCGTGCGTGCGACGGGTGCGAGTCAGTGCAACGTCCAGCCTTTCCAGCGTGTGTGTGCCGGTCATTCACTTCCAAGTTCCTTCCTTCCCGTGTGAACGTACAGGGAATGGAAAGGAAAGGAAGAGAAAAAAACGAGAAGAGAAAAAGAAAACACAGAAAAGAAAAGAGGAAATGCACTCGCGGTGACGCCTATCATAGCATACGGTATCAGCATCGATGTGCACGACGATGGTGGAAACCTCGGGGAGTTCATGTTGCGTCCCAAAGCGGAATCCGGAAGTGCTGGGTATGTATGTGAGTACCTTCTCCAGAGTCCATTGTGGCAGGTGCAATTCCGCCTTGCGTATATATCCGCCAACCGGAACTGCTCACGGGCGCCACCAAAGCTCCAACACGGTTGCAACAATGCAATGTCCGTGATGTGTACCAGAATAGCATCATCAAATTTCCGCTATCGTGACGACTCACGACTGACGAGAGAATTCTGAAAGACACGCCAGCTCAGAACTCAGAGGGAAAGACATGATCATCATGTACATAGATATGTATGTACCGGTACTCGCCTCATGCGCGCCGTACGAGAGGGGGAGGGGCGAGAACACGACAGCAGGATGTGATTGCAGACTAAAGCACTCGACCTATACGGGTAGTGGGGGGGAAAGGTGGCTGGCGAGCTGAACTGATATCAACGTCGGATCCCACATCTCGAGTTTGTTATTCTGGATCAGGGGCTGAACGAAGGCTTCGCCGTTGAAGAAAACCAGAGGCCAAAAGAAAAGCAGAAGCCAACAGGGAAGCAAAGGCCAAAAGAAAAGCGACGATGGCATCATCGTTGCCAACGGTGGTTGGATCCGGACTCCCACTACCCACCTCTCCCCTCTCCCTCCCCCCTCAATCACCCGAGAAAAGCGAGTGCGAGCCTGAGCCTGAGCTCCCCGAAGTGAAAGGATACCCTATGGTGTGCTTCTCACGCAAATTTATGAATCCTCCCTCAGGCCCCCCATCCCATCCTGTAAAAAGAAGGTCAATCGTCGGCGTCGGCGTTGGGAGAGATGGTGAGTCTTCGAGGAACTTAGATTCTAAGACCCAGCCCAGCCCCCTTCACCATAACTCGCTCACTCTTCCTCCCCCTCCGGCCTCGCCGGAGACTACCTATTGTTCCTCCTCTCCTCCCCTCCCCCTCCCCAACCCCAAGTTACATCTGAATTGACCTGATCGAAGGCTGTTGTCGTCGTTGTCATAACCGGTGCTGATTGAATCGAAAGAAAGGAAATCATCCCGCTCGTGCGTACGGTTCTCGAAGGCAATCGTTCCGCTGAAGTCGGTTGTATCGAAGTCGAAAACGTGCAGATCGAAAGGCAATTCCCTAGGCCCCAACCGCGATGTACGATTGATTGCAAGGCGACGTCGCGAACTCAAAATACTGTTTTGTCAACTCGCTATTGTTGCTCTCGTATGGTCGTGCCTCCATGCCGGACTCTCTTCCTCTTCCTCCTCTTCTTCGTCCTCTTCCCCTCCACCAGATACACTCAGCAGACGTCGCGACGATAGCTATCGCAGTGATGAAACGAGCAACAATCGAGATCCGTTCAATGACTAGTTATCGGCAGCTATGGCCTGCCTAGAAGTAATTCCCCTCCCCTCTCCTCTCCTCCCGTCACTAACTCCTGAGCCCCCATCGTTGTCGTCACGATCATCTAGGATTGCGTGTTGCGTTGTTGGTTATCTCGGTGTTGATTGGCGAGATGTTGGAACTGCAGAGAAATCTGAAACGCGCCGTGACCCCGTATGTATAGCATACCCCGCTCTCCCCTCCCCGCTCTCCCTCCGACGAGCTTCGAGAAAGAGAGAAGAAGAAGAGGAAACGGTGGTTTACTATATACACGGCATTCCGATGTGACGATGACAGTAAACGGTGAAGGCCGTATGTAATCCCGCAGGTCGCCAACCCTTGTCCGCAGCACAAGCTGACGACGACTTTGAGAAACGACACGCGGCCTCTACGAAGATCTCGACTTGTACCTATGTATGTACCTACATACATACTTGGGGACTCGGCAGTCCCCAACGAGCCAGTCAGCCGCCTTCAGACTTCGCTTCCCCTTCGATGGTGACTGGCGGGCCGGCCGCTCCTCGGCAATAGTTACCTTCCTTCCCACGCGAGCAGTACATAGCAGTGACACCTGCCACAAGCCCATCACATCCACCGTCAACACTCGTCCGTCCATAGGTGTGAGATGTTTTTTACATACCTACGCGAGTCGCACTGGCGGCGGGCGGGACCGTGTGGGCCTACCGCTGTACCTACATACATATCGCCTACCTACCGCCAACCGATGAATGGACAACTTACAAGGGGAAGAAGGAGAGGAAGGAGAGGAAGGAGAGGAAGGAGAGGAAGGAGAGGAAGGAGAGGAAGGAGAGGAAACCGCACCTGCTCTCCAGAGCTGTCCGTCGCCAGTAGCATTGTATCTACATAGTGATTTTGTGCACCAGAGAACGCGTTGTCCGCTTCTATACTTGGATCGAGTACCTACCTCATAGATGAACCATAGCATCGTGCGAACCGTGAATTGTTGTCAATGGCATTCTTCCAGGCCCACCGCACCTACCCCACCGTGCAATTCGGTACCTATGTACACGGGTGTAAGGGTAAGTGCTGCCTCACCTGTTTTTCCCCCCATACAGCTTAGCGTTTTCCCCCCATACAACTTAGTCACAACCACTCACTCATTTGATTATATTTGGCTTAGTGCAATCCTTTTGTAGACTAGTGCTTATAATTCGTAATGGTGATGAGGCACCACTTATCGGCAGCTCCTAGTACAATGTACATAGCCATCCTCGCTTCATGTGTGGTCGTCGGTTATCTGCTCTAGTTCGTTAGCTTTGATCGGCACTAGCTAACCATTGAGTATCGACGATCGCGGGGATCGTGGGGTACAAGGCTGAACTAGATATGTTTCCGCCCATCGTCTCGTGAGCCGTGATGGAGCCAAGCAAATAAAACCACGATCCGTCTAGCGCACGCACGCGCGCGCGAGCGACCGGCGCAGAATGGCAAATATACGTTGAAACCACATGATAACCACAATCACAACCACGACAGTGCCGAGTGGTGTGAAGGTACGCACTATAGGTGCTTAGGTAGTAGGTACACGGTAGGTACACAGCATAGTATGTGCACGGTATGTTACTATGTAATCCTGCAGTCGGTGCGAAGCCGATACATAGGCGACCTACATACAATGTACATACAACCTCCCGGTTCACTAGGTAGTAGGAAAAGTTCAACTGCTAGAGTGCACTACTGGGCGGGTCCAGTGCTACCGTACAGCTGCAGACTCCAGCGTTTTTCGCCACGGTAATCTCATTGCATCCCATCGCATCCCACTTCCCGTGCAGCGGACTGGGATGCAGAAAATTCGCTGCGAACCAGAAGTGTGCGTAAAGGGTGATTCATGAAGACTCACTCGGCTGTGATTTCTCCTTCTCGGAGGTCTTTTCTGTCTACGAAATATCTAGGAGTTGGGAACTACAGCCGTAGAAGATGTTGTATCGTGAGTCTATACTCTGATATCATAGGCTTTGCACAAGTGTTTTGAGCGATATAGCTTGCTCTATCGTCTATTCATCATTTTCTAGCAAAATGTGGGGAAAGAGTATACGGATATGCGTCAACTTCTGCGACAAGATCATCCGTACAACAAAAGCTCTGTCTACAGCTCTCAGAACGGATATTAACCACACCACCAGCTGGAAGACATGAACCACGCTTCTAGTTGCGTAACAATAGCGATTGTAAGCTACGTTGGAGCATGCAATCACAAGAGAACACTCGCTACTAACTGATCATATATCATCACTCGGTCGGTTTCATCTAGTCGAGAAATATAGCGGTATTTTTCTAGAGAGGAAATTGCTCCAACTACTCTTCGTTGACCAACATTTTTCCTATCTATTGTCGTAGAGTTACCCTACCAATTCTAAAATCTAGCCCGCCCAGCCCAACCGATTGCCCGGGCTCTCAGATCAGCCCACCAGCCCCAGCCCAGCCCATGGGCTTTTCGGGCTGTTGCCTGCACTACCTACCTCATACTTCCTACTGATGTGTTATGGCCCGCCGATCAGCAGCATCTGAACCTCAGAGCATGCACAAATATGTAGGCATTACTCAGATAACAAACACTATTACCTCGGCACGTGGAGGGTAGAAATACAGCCAAACGATTGATGGCATCCGACCTCCGGGCCCCGGGGATTGGCGCGGGCCCGCACTCAATCAGAACCGCGTAAACTTCGCGATTCGACTCCTTAATCTGAGCGAGTGCGTACACAGTGTCTGCTACCACCATGAGATGAGCATACAGTAGCAACAAGTGGGTTGCGATTGATACGGGACGAATATCGCGGTCATGTGAATACCGAAGAACTACCAGGTTTTTGTTCAGTACGTATGCCCACTTTTAGAAACGTCCAAAGAACACGTATTTCCATAAAGACAAGAGCGGTACTGTCTTTCTCACATCACGCATTCATAAGTAATACGTCACCTACAGGCACCGAGAGTTCTACAGTATTGCAATGCACTGCGCAATATTATCAAGCGTGTAGTTGCAGGTTCGTCCTATGAACAAGACTGCGTGTTTAGTTAACTTCAGTAGTACTAAGTGAGTTTCGAATTACTATGACCGGATGAGTACGTATCACTACTGAAAGACTTCCGTGCTTGTAGAAATAGGTGCTTAATAGTACTCTAGGGTCCGTACAATGCGATCTTTTGGAGTATTGATTGATTGATTGATTGATTATTCATACAGCATGGAACCCTAAAGTTATGGCCGATAGAGTTATCTACAATACAAAGTTTTTTGACAAAGATATTCCACCACCAAATCTATACAGAAGTGACAGCAAATCCCTCCGTCCTCGCAATATTTAAAAGTGAGCCTCCGAAGAGGCTCTGGTTGTCGGTTTTTGCGCTGTAGCAGCGCGTCGTAGCCCTCCTCTTCTCCAAAAGGTACCTCCAATCGGTACTACCCGCAACATAACCAGTCTAGCGCACACGGCATGGTGCTCGAAAGGAGTCGTCGTCTCGGGGTTTGCGTAGCTGTCAAGGCCGGGGCCCGATGAATAGCAGCGAAGATATTTGGATCGAAGGTGGGATTGGCAAAAAGCCAGTCGTCGTGGTCAACGTTGTCCTGCGCAAAGCGCTGAGCTCTCCCCCTGGAGTTCACTCTCCTCCCCGCTGTCGCCATATTACCTGCTGGACAGGCTCTCTTAGAGTGATGAAATCGATGATGCTGTGCGGGGAAGCGGTGGTGAGACTTCTTCTGAGGTTCGGACGTAGCACCCGTGGTGGTGCAGTTCTCCGGCCAGGGACCGAGGCTTGAATGATCTCTATCGCTTCATGCTCATCGTCGTCGAATTCGTCGGTTGGGGTACTCAATCCGCGGTCGGAAAGAGTGGACACACACACCATATGAATCCTGAAGCCAAAGTGAGCAGGGCATTTAGTGTGCCAACGCATAGTGTTGGCGTTTTTGGAAGGTTGGAGTGGTTGTCGGAGGTGTATGTTCTTTTGGAGTATCATGGGGGGTTAGTAAGACTGCGTGTTTAGTCAACTTCGGTAGTACTATGTGATCTTCGACCGTATGGCTGCGATATCAGTAATGGAAGGCTTCCGTGCTTGCAGAAATCGGTGCTCACCAGTACTCCAGGGTTCGTGCAATGCGATTTTTTGGAGTATCACGGGGTTTGGTAGATGCAGTAGCACAACTGATTTGCAGCCGGCTGCTTCACCAACACCCCTCCGGCTCGGCGGTAGGGTCGAGAGGAGCTCATACACTTCCTCTCGCCGACAGCTCCTCCTCTTGCTGGCAGCTCCTCCATCACTTCCTCTGTACTAGTGTAGGATTCATATATGATCAGATAAGATAGGAGGAGGTGGGGCTAGTCGGATTGGCGGATCCGAATGGTGGTGGTATATAGCCGGACTAGCCGGATCGGGTAGCACCGAACGTTGAAGGCAGCGGAGGAGAGCCATACAACCTTAACTTCTCCATCATCCTTTGTTTCGCCATCCCCTTTCAAGGCTACGTCGCACTTTATGCATATGTATCCATGTTATGTACATATGACTACCGCTCAGTGACTCAGCGTGCGCATCATCAGCAGGATTCCGCGCTGGGCTGTAGTCTGCAGCCTCGCACAGCATAAGTAAGCCTTGGTCCTACGTGATAACCTCACCCGGTTGGTGATTTGTGGGAACTGGTGCGGCGGATAGGTTCCTCCGTTGTTACATACGTCGGGCTTTTGTCCATCCATTGCTACATACGTCGGACTTTTGTCCATCCATTGCTACATACATCGGGCTTTTGTTCATCCGACTCCATTACGGTGTGCAATCGCTGAGTCGGTGTATGATATATAGCGCCACCCGGCCGTGGGCCCGTGACACGGTCTGACACCGTCGGCCCGTCGGGTGCTTGGCGGGACACGGCAGCTGTTGTTTGTGCGATGCGGAAGTTCGGAGGTCGTACATACGAAGAGAAGACTCGGTCGAGAGAGAGACAGAGGGGTTTTGAAGGACATGAGTCTCAATGGTGTACCTATTGATTATCTG
Organism: Tricharina praecox; assembly: GCF_024521635.1. Classification (NCBI taxonomy): domain Eukaryota; kingdom Fungi; phylum Ascomycota; class Pezizomycetes; order Pezizales; family Pyronemataceae; genus Tricharina; species Tricharina praecox. The sequence goes on along the minus strand of NW_026250435.1, from coordinate 7,786 downwards.
ACTTGATAAACAAGCGATGCAAAATAACGGGTAACATAAGTGGTTTACATACCGTAGGAGAAACAAAGGCATACACACACTTTCCCGACATACGTAGGTCTTCCATCGAACTACGTAGCTCTATGTTACTCGAAATGCTTTAGGTTACCGTATCGCGATGCTCCGATCGCTCGGCTGTGGTGACGAATATTTATACACTAACGACTCCTGGTCGCTCGCGGCCTGATCACACTGTGACCGGGTACCAACACGGCACGTAAAACTATCCTGCGGTGACATCCGTATAGCCTCGACGACGCCCGATATTGCACGCCTGGAACTTCCATAGGGTCGCATATGGTCCTGTCAATTTGTTCGGAATTAATCTAACTCGCTGTTTGCCCCGCCGTGACCGCGAGACTGACAGATATAAAAGTGATCTCGCTGCGTCCACCCTGACCTAGTTGGTGATACTCCTCCACTGTCTTTGACGACGATGCGCTTCACTCTTCTCTCGATCCTTTCTCTCGCCGTCGTGAGCACAACCACGGCGCAGGGCGCCAACAGCTCCGAGCTCCTCGTACCCACCACGAACGGACCAGTGCTCGGACACTACGCGGCTACCGCCCCGGCATGTATGTCTCCAGGTCTCCTCAATCCGTGGCTGTATGGGCTAATCCGCTTTAGCGGTGCGCGAGTTCCTAGGTATTCCATATGGCGCGCCTCCGATCGGCAGGCTACGTTTTGCGCCCGCTGCGAAGCCGAACCCGTGGATAGAGCCGATCGACGCGGGCAAGTTCGGTCCTACATGCTACAACGCGATGATTCCCCCGGAACTGGAGATTGTGGCGAAGCCACCCCTAGAAGATGAGGATTGTGTTTGTGCCGCATGCCCCGAGCCCTACTGCTGTATGTCTGGCCTTGCTAAGAGGATGTGTAGCTTTCCATCAACGTCTGGACGCCGACAAAGAAACGGTCAAAAGGCCCGGCGGCGGTACTGCTCTGGACGTATGGCGGTGGGTTCACATTCGGTGGATCCTTCACGCCAGTGTATGATGGCACCAATCTCGTGCGAGACCAGCAGGACGTCATTGTGGTTTCCTTCAACTAGTGCGCTCCACCACCGCCACCAACGACTGTAGTTACTCCTGAATCTCGCTGATCTTAATCCAGTCGTCTCGCCGTCTTCGGCTACCCCGGCTCTCGCGGTCTACCCGCTAAACAGCAAAACCCGGGTCTCCTCGACGTCCGCAGTGCAGTGGAGTGGACACGCGACAATATCGCCGCCTTCGGTGGTGATCCCAAAAGAATCACGCTCTTTGGGGAATCAGCCGGGGGATCCGCCACAGACACCTACCTCTACTACGCTAAGGACGACCCGATCATCGCGGGGGCAATCATGCAATCCGGAACTGTTTCGCTCACCGACATCGGCGTTCTCGGGCTGCCCTTCGGCGAGAGCTGGGGAAACCTCACTCGGCTAGTCGACTGTGGCAACCAGAGCGCAGCGCAGGAGCTGGAATGTATGCGCCAAGTCCCAGCCAAGTACCTCCGCGACACCATGTCGGCGAACAATCTCACCTTTACGCCGGCCCAGGACAACGGCACCGTGTTTTCCAACTACCTTTCGCTGCTGGAATCCGGCAGCCGAGCGAAGGTTCCGCTCCTCGTCGGCTCGAACGACCAGGAACTCCTAGCGGTAAACAACACCGCCGAGGCAGCCGCCACCGGCTCGTTCTCGACGCTACAAACCTTCACGTGCCCTGCGGCCCAAACGGCGCGGTACCATGCGCGGATCGCGCCTACTTGGCAGTACAGATACTTTGGTGCGTTCCCGATGAGGTTCGGGAACTTCACCATGCCGGGAGTGGCGTCGCATGGCGCCGAGATCCCACAGGTGTTTGGGACGTATGATCCCGACGGCGCATCGGAGGAACAGCGCGACAGTAGTGCATACATTCAGGGTGCGTGGGCTGCTTTCGCGAAGGATCCGAAGCAGGGCTTGAGGAAATACGCGCCGAACTGGGTAGGTCACTCACGAGCTGTCACCCGTGGGAGAGGGCGAGTGCTGACGAATTGATTTCAGCCTACGTATAGTCGTGCTTGCAAGAGCTTGGTCAGACTGACTTATAATAAGTTAGGCGCTCTCTCTTTACGTTTGCAAACATCACTAACTACTGTTCAGTCAACCGGGAGCAACGTTCGTTTACCCCGAGAGCTACGAGGCAGGATGCAGTTTCTAAATATTTGTATATACGCCCAACCCTGTAACAATAACAATAACAATCACTCCGCTCAGAACCTTCACGCGAGCCACAAGCCCTCCTCCATCGTCCAGTGATACTTATCCGTAAACCAAACCAGCTCTGCCATGAGCTCAGCCAACTCGCGTGCAGCATCCGTATACGCACAGTGCATCCCCTTGATCTTGTTCCAAAGCGCCGGCTCAACCACTTCTTTCAGATGGCACCCACGGGCCGCGAGCGTGACAGCAGCGACATCGAACGCCCGCTTAGCCGTCAGCTCCTGTAGTTCCCTGCGGAGCAAGCGCAAGCGCCCGCAAAGTTTTCTGTGCTCACCGTGCGCGTCACCGAGACGCCGGATCAGGACAGCTTCTTCGATAGCACGCGCCTCTTGCCGCAGCTGGGATAACTCTCGTATGTGCCGCTGCAGATGCTTGCTCCACCGCGTGAGCTGTGTGAGGAGCTGCGAGATCGCGTGCGGGAAGTGGTGCGCTTGTACGGAGAGATCCATGGTTAGACTGCTGGGTTGTGTGACGGTGGTGGTGGTGGTGGTATTGGGTGATGCGTGGATCCTCCATCTCCTTTGGGAGTCTTATAGGCGACCTTTGTGTGGTTTGAGCCCGGGTCATGATGAATGCTGCGTGCAATCGTTGTGGAAGATGCTGGGTATACGTACCACGTCGAGTCCCAACCATATTCACGACATCTTGACAGTAGGTCCCTCCCAGGTCCGCAGCGCAGGGATAGAAACCGACCGCCAAGACGTCAGTTTTCGCTGTGTCCCACACCATCCTACATCGCTCCTCTCATGGTGGTGGTAGACAACAGTACGCCGAGAGTGTACCAGTGCTGTGAGTCACATAATGTGTAAAGTTAAGCGCAGTGTCCTACCGTACCGTACTCAGCAAAGGCTTGCCTCGAATTTCCTTTATTTCGTTTCCGCTCGCTCCAACTTGACGACCCCGATATATCGTATGGAGGACCGCGGGCAGACGTTCGCCAATCCTCGGCCTTTAGCTTCCAACGCGTTTAAAGGCTCCAGAGTTGGAGCTATGAATGGCGACGACCAAAGACTCCAGAACTCTTGTATGTACACCTCTCTGACGCGGCGTACCGGCAGCTTCTAGCAACCAGCACGGCACGACGGTACGAGTCCGGATACTATTGCCAGCAGTTAATCAGAGAAGAACTTGGAATGATGTCGATCACCATCGTCGCTGACAAAGCCCGACAGCTTGTAGGATTCCGTGTATGACTAGGCGCTCCAAACCTTCTCGCGGGTAACATCCATCGGAGACACCTAACGTCCATTGATGCGCTTGAGCCGGTAGCGTCCGGGCCATGCCGGGGCGACATCATTCCTGTTACTGTGAGCGAGCGAACACGATCCTCCTATACTGGAGTGGCTAACGTCCGGTCGTTATCACGTCGTCCAATGAACGCCAAAATTCGAGAGCTGAGGAGGAGCATCGGAGGTGGCATCGCCTACCGTATCCTGTGATGAGTATGTAGGAAGCACAAAAACATCCGACGTTGACAACATAAGGGAAGACCGCCACGCTAGCCGCTTAGGAACCAATCTGCTCGACACCACAGCCACCACAGCCACTGCCGCCACAGCACCCACAGCTCTAGCGCCACTGGGCAAAACGGCCACACCCACCATGCCCCGCTTCAAAAGGGAACTTTCTACATACCGTATACGAGTAACTCGTTCGGTGCGATTCCGTCCCCAAAGCGACGTTAGGTCATGCTAATATGTACACAGGATATCATTCGCTCAGAGATACGGGCAATCGCGTTTGGATAAAGCAGGGCTGTGCTGAGTCGAGTAAGGGGTAGCTATAGTCCTAACGGGCCGAATGCGACAGTAAATTGGTGTTCTCTCTCATGGGTAGCAAAAAGGCGTGTCACGTGATGCTACCGAGTGATATCTCACTAGTGCTCCACGCCGAGAACAAAAACAAAAACTATCACCACCCCCGGTGGGTGGCTTAGAAACCCCAAGAATTGACAGGCTTTCACCCGGGTTTGAACCGGGGACATTCCCTCAAATCCCCTCGCCGAGTGCATGTCTTAGACCACTAGACTACGCGGGTGTTTTTTCCGTGCTAGAGACAAGAATTCGAACCCCATAAAGTACGTGCTTGGTGCACTCGTGATGGACAAGCTCCGCCACAACGCTGTCTGCGTTGTACGAACGATCAAGACAGCGCGAAGACCACCGCAAGGAGAGCGCCATATCCACAGCGACGCCCGCGAGCTATCCATAGCAAGAGCAGCATGGTATCCGTGGAGCGGAGCAGTAGGGGAAGACTCCATCCGCGGCAGATCCAGCATGATATTCACTGCGGTAGCTCCTTCATGTTCGCCGTGGTCCAATCACCCCCGAGGCTGACTGGCGGCATAGGCCTCTGGACGGCAGGGAAGTCAACGTGCGTACCCGAAATTACGGGATATCCGATACATATCCTGATCGAAGCAGTCTTCGCGAATCGCCTGGATGAATGATGTGGTCCACACAGGTCCACACAGGTCCACACAGGTCCACACAGGCCCACACAGGTCCACACAGGTCCACACAGGCCCACACAGGTCCACACAGGTCCACACAGGCCCACACAGGCCCACACAGGTCCACATATGTCCACCAGCAGGTCCACCAGCAGGTCCTGAACCAAGCAATCATAGGCCATCGGTGGATTCTTGCGTTGGTCCCTCCAATCGTACCACCTACTTACATTCCTTCTTCCGTTGGATCTTGGATCCCACACGTGCGGCTGTGAACCAAGTTGTTTTATTTCTGGACATACTTCCAGCCGTTTTCTTGCTATCCAATCAGCGTGCGCGCCCCACGCTCGACGAGCGATAGCGTATGTACGAATGTACATAACCTTTCTCATCAGCACTCGGACCGCGACGGATGTGACTCCACTTCCTGGCACTAACCAGACAGTTCGCGTTCACTATGGTACGGAGAGCGAAACGACCATGGGCACTACGGCTCGGGCCGCGCACTAGGCCACCGGCCCATCGCAATAGCAATAGCAATAGCATCACATATACTAGAGACGAGTCTCGCGGTCTCCACTCACCAATCTACTAAGTACCGTATAAGCGCATCTCTCGTAAGCACACGGGATATTTCGGACCTCCGGGGGGGGGGGACTGCCGCCCGGCTGTTCGGGTATGCCGAAAGACTTGCTGCCTACGATCCGCACGGATAAGACTCAAGAGGGAAGAGCTGGTGACGCGTCTCCGTATGCGAACACCGTCGCAACGCGGTAAAAGAGCGGATATGTAGCGATCGCTTGTGGGATCAGCGATCGAGGAGCTCACGCTGGGTAGCGAGGTACCGATGGAGGTGCGTTGTTGGGTCCGGTGGGGATTGAGGGTTGGTGTAGTCCGGACAAAGAGGCGGGGGGAGGGGGGAGGGGAGGTAGTGAATGGTCGTATGTACCGTAAGAACCGAGATTCGAGGTAGTAGTGGATCGTGTGGTAATCATCGATAATCGCAGCCCGTGTGGGGGATCCGGGTATCGGCGCTAGGGAGTTACTATATAGTACCTGGTCTACGAGTTCGTTCGGAGGTCCTATTCACGATCTTCAGAGTCCCGAATTGATTGTGATATGCTCTGCTCTTGCTCTGATCTGCTTTCGCATGTCCGCGCGGATTTCGCATGGTTTTCGCATGGCTCGTTTCGTTTCTCGTCACACAGAATCACTCTATCCGAGCTCCCACCCGACGCGTCGTGGATCCACGGAACACCCGTATCTGCAAGGTGCATGCACGTGTTCTTATCCTGTAGGCTGCAGCCGTCTGGGCTGAGCGTGGCGTGGACCTCCATCGCCGCTCACAAACTTGCTCGGTCTAGAAGAGGGGGAAGTGGCTGCCGTTCATGGGAAGTACCGGCGACCTATTGCTGGCTCAAGCACACATCTAGATATCAACAATGTCGTCCGGGGAAACAGCACTGATCAGTGTCCGTTAGAGTTGCAAAGTGCAGTGCAGTGCACATCCAACCCATCCCTCGCCGTCGCTGTCGCCAACCTTGAACGACCAACTGCCGAGCCAACGGCTACACACCTGGAGGCTGGAGCAGGCAGATTCGTCAGTGATGGAGTAATCAGACCGGGCGGGTACGAGACTCGCATTGCACATTCTCAGATGGAGGAGCCCTTCGTCCACGGCACTGCATCGTAAACCCGCCGGCTCGATATGGTATCTATGTCGAGCTTTCTTCCCCGCACGCAGCACCCTGCGTTGGAACTTGGGTGATCGACCAGTATATCTGCTATCATCCTAGGATCATTCATACGGAGGTGGATGTTTCAACTTTCCGATCCGCCCGCAGGCTGCTCGTAGAGCTGTAGTTAACTACATAGGCGGCGTGTCTGCCTGCCACGCAAGTTGACGCAACCAGCAGAGGTTCGATTCCTGCATCCGCACCGGTCAAGTTCGCGAGCGCCGAGCGGGCACTTCAAACTTGGATGCTCACGTTTTGGCACGGTAGTTGCTCAATGCTTATTCTCTGCGGGCTGCCGCTTGGCTCGTGCATACGTGCGTATCCTTCTTCCATCGACTTTCGACTTTCGACTTTCGTCTTTCGATTTCCGGGACTTGGGAGGTTTCTGCCGTGTTGGCGACGGGCGGGGGGCGTCTTCCCTAGGTGGTGGTGGTGGTGGTCACTGACAGCAGGGCTGAAAGCCAGCTGCACACTGCCATACCGGTAGTAACAAACGGTGAAGGTATAGTATAGTATACCTAGTACAACTTGATGTTTTGGCAGGATTTGCCGGGGCGACTGTGCTGCGTGAAGCTTGCTTGCTTCCTGTGCTTCCAGTGCTTCCTGTGGTCGTCACGAACCGGTAGTTATCAAGTTACCCAGCTGGGCACCTACCAGGCTACTTTAGACGAGGATGTTTGTGCTCGTGCTCGTGTTCGAACTTTGAACTTTGAACTTTGAACTTCGTGCCAGCATCTGGCCCTACTGCCGTAGTGGTATATCTACGCAAATGAGGACCACCTAGGGCCCAACTCCCGTAGCGGTTAAAATGAGGGGTAAGGCAAGTAAGGCTGAAGCTTACAGCAGGCGGGATGACCTGAGGAATGGGCAGTTGTTGCTGTTATCTGGACTCTGGAGATGAATATCATGGTAGGTATGATAATGGAGCTCGGCGCACGCGTCTCGCCCGCAGCACATCACGTCATGTTCCAATGTTCCATCCACCATCCACCGTCCATCTCGTCTCGTGTACCCCACCATCCCTCGTACACCCCGTCACAATGTCACATGCGAGGCTATTCATCGTTCGTCGCCCTTCGCCTCCTTCGAATAGGTGATCGATCGGAGCGAGCGCCGATCTTCTCGAATGAATGATGTGGTCGTGGCCGGACGTCGTCAGGACGATTCCCGACGTGTGGCGCCGAATATTATACTTGGTCACGACTCACAATCTCCCCGAGGGTTGCGGAACCGGGGGATGGAATGGTTTTTTTGACTTTGGAGAACCATGATCCACAATGGCTAAGGACGGTGGATCTGGATACGGTGGATGGGATA